>NC_052158.1:11711795-12082420 GCF_902713615.1 Scyliorhinus canicula | reverse complement strand
AGGTGATGGTCATTGCCTGGGTAGGTATATTTAATTATAATATCGTCAAGCATGTTTTTGTCTCTACTTGTCTAATAGTAATAATCTAATAATAATCTTTATTAGTGTCACAAGTAGGCAAGTGGAGAGTATTCCATTACACTCCTGACTTTTGCCTTGTAGATGCTGGACAGGATTTGGGGGGTCAGGAGATGAGTTACCCGCAGTAGGATCCCTAGTCTTTGATCTGCCATTGTAGCCACAGTTAATATGGCTAGTCCAGATCAGTTTTTGATCAATGGTATTCCCAGGATGTTGATTGTGGGGGATTCACACGATGATAATGCCATTGAATGTCAAGGGGCGGTGGTTAGATCCTGTCTTGTAGGAGATGGTTGTTGCCTGGGCAGGTATGTTTAATTATAATACCGCCAAGCACATTTTTGGCTCTACTTATCAATAGTAATAATCTAATAACAATCTTTATTAGTGTCACAAGTAAGCTTATATTAACACTGCATGAAGTTCCTGTGAAAATCTCCTAGTCGCCACACTACGGCGCCTGTTCGGGTACACTGAGGGAAAATTCAGAATGTGCAATTCACCAAACAAGCACGTCTTTCAGGACTTTGTGAGAGGAAACCGAAGCACCCAAAAGAAACCCACGTAGACATGGGGAGAACGGGCAGACTCTTTCACAGAAAGTGACCTAAGCTGGGAATTGAACCTGGGTCCCTGGTGCTTTGAAGCAACAATGCTACCATACCGCCCATAATTGCTAGACATGGATAAGATAAAGATAAGTCGGAACGGTGGTGTCCCATACTCCCTTGTTATTTTCACTTGCCTGAGTGAACACACTTTGCCACACTGACCTTCATCAGCCACCTGTCTGTCCACTCCACCTATGTCTATGTTCTTTTGAAATTGTACTCTGTTCTCTTCACAATTTACATTATTTCCAATATATTATGCCATCTGCAAACTTTGAAATTGTCCCGTGCACCGAACCCTGGGGAACACCACTACAAATCTTCATCCAGCCTAAAAAATATCCATTAACCATTATTCTCTGCTTCCTATTATTCAGCCAATTTTATATCCATAATTCCAGTGTTCCCTTTATTCCACAAACTATAGCTTTTCTCACAAGTTTGTTCTCTGGCACTGTATTTAAAGCCTTTTGAAAGTCCGTATACATCACATCAACAACATTACCCTCATCAACCCTTTCTGTTACTTACACAAATACTCCAGCAAATTAGTTAAACACATGAATATAAATTTAGAGTACCCAAATTAATTTTTTCCAATTAAGGAGCAATTTAGCATGACCAATCCACCTTGCATGCACATCTTTGGGTTGTGCGAGCGAAACCCACGCAAACACAGGGAGAATGTGCAAACTCCACACAGACAGTGACCCAGAGCCAGGATCAAACTTGGGACCTCGGCGCTTTTTGAACAAGGGCGTAACGTTTTCAGTTCAACAGCCCTTTGACACCTCCCCAGAGTCTAGAGATGAGTGGAAGATCATGGCCAGCGGCCCTGCATTTTCCCTTCTCACTCCGTTCAATATCCTCAGATGCATCTCAGCCGATCCCGGTTCCGAGTCATCCTGACGGTCTGGTCAACATTTTCTCATTCTGAATTTTGAACTCCATTAGGGACAGACTTTCCTCGTCTGCCACCATGTCCTGGGTAAAATCAACAAATTTAGTAAAGACAATGCAAAGTATTAATTTAATACCTCAGCCCTGGCACCGGCCTCCATGTGTATTTCCCTTTGAAATCTCTAATCAGCCTAATCATTTCTTTACTACTCTTTTACTATAGTACATTTGGGCCTCCCCTTTATGTTGGTTACCAGTCTTTTCTCATAATTCCTCATCATTTGTCATCCCACTTCACTTCTCTAATGAAGTGAACCTCCCCTCTGAGCATTGTGTCTTCATTGCAAATATATTTTTTCCTGACATCTGTCATTAGCAAACATTTTCTTCCTTATTTTAATTCCCATCTCCTTTTTTTATCCAGAGAGCTCTGGATTTGTTTTCGCTACCTTTCTCTTTTACGAGAATATCCCTTGATTGCATCCAGACAATTTCTGTTTTGAAGGTAGCTCATCCATCAGTTACAGTTTTTACCGCCAACATTTTGTTCCAGTGTAGTCAACCAAGCTCGAATAAGTGCTGTACATCCAAGCCTATGGGTAACATTGCATCATCCAATTTCGATAAATTTACATTTATAACAAATGAGAGTTTATTATTTCTTGACTTAATAATGGTATTGCCTATTAGATGTCTTTCAAATCCTGAAACATTGGACAGCACTTTGCAAATGTTTCAATAACTATAACATAAAATGCGATTGCTGAGTGTCACTCCTGAATATCGACCTGATTTGATGCTTCTGTCGCCGGAGGCAGAGTTTTTACATTTTTGTTTGAGGTAAAGAAAAAAATGCAACATTGGATCTGGTGTGGTATAATTGATGGGAACTGTATCCTGTTAAATATTCAAGGATTGGACGATGCAAATCTTGCAATAGGTGACATTTGGAGCATTGGAAAGACTAATGAAATCGAGAGAAAAAAGATATAACCCCAATTTAGAATTCTGCAGTTCGGATCCTGTCATGTGAAAGGAAATACTGTAGCAGCTTTTTTACCAGCAATGGTGTAAATAAAGGTTTGATTACCTGCAGGAAGAAAAAAAGAAACAGAAGAAGAATAAAGGCAAGCGATCTTCTTCTGTGCTGTCATATTTTTCTGATCTGTCATATCTTGCTGAGCTGTCAGATTCTTCTGAGAAATCAGATTCTTCTCGGAAGTCGGATCACTATGAACAGTGAGATTACTATGAACAGTCGGATTCTAATGAAAAGTCTGATTATTATGAACAGTCGGATTCTTCTGAGACAGTCTTCGGATTCGACTAGCAAGCAGGAATGTATAGATACCAAAAGACACAAGCATTGGGAAAAGATCAATAAACATAAAAAACACAAGCATAAGAAATCCGGATGAGAAATTAAAGACGTGAATCTGGTGTAGAAAACTGGATTTCCTGCTTCTTGCACTCATGTTGCTGGTATGTGAAACTAACACTCAGTAATTTGAAAGAAAGCGTTTCCTATTTCCGAAGAATTTTCTGTTGTTCATTGTATTTACCCCGAAGATGAATCAAATTTGAAATACACAATGTATTATTCAGTTGTCCCAAAATGTTATTACAAAATGAAACAATTTGTATATTTCCCGTTCAGGTATTTCCAATTTAAGTGCAGCCCATGATGTTCAGGGAATTACCAATGGCTGATCTAACCTGAATATTTCAGCTGTACGATCACAGTGCAAGATATTAATATTGAAATTATTCATCTGGTTTGTTTGAAATTTCTTTCTACATAGAACATAGCACATACAGTGCAGGAGGAGGTCATTCGGCCCATCAGGTCTGCACCGACCCATTTAAGACCTCACTTCCACCCTACCCCCGTAACCCAATAACCCCACCAAATCTTTTTTGGTCACTAAGGGCAATTTATCACGGCCAATCCACCTAACCTGCATGTCTTTGGACTGAGGGAGGAAACCGGAGCACCCAGAGGAAACCCACGCAGACACGGGGAGAACGTGCAAACTCCGCACAGACAGTGACCCAGCGGGAAATCGAACCTGGGACCCTGGCGCTGTGAAGCCACAGTGCTATCCACTTGTGCTACCGTGCTGCTATTTAAGTACAGTTTGGAACTGCATATTTCAAATGCATTACCGTATTTAAAATGCTGGTTTCTTTCTATTATATTAAGCATTCAGACACGAAGATCACAGTTCCAAGGCATTACGTTCCCAGTCTACTGCACTCAGTTAACAATTTCCAATGTTTTTGTTGCACCACCTTATCCAAAGACACATTTTCTTCAGTGTAACTGAGCAGATTTTAATGGGATGGCTTCAGCTTTGAACTTTGGTTCAGATAAGTTTCAATGTGTTGATTCTTTTTCAAAAAAGTCATCTGTATTCCGATACTAGGCAGTTAAGATATTTAAGATAATTTTGTAGCCATGTTATTTAGTCTGTGCAGAAACAAGTGACTTTTATCTTGGATTTATGGGGTGCAAGCTTTCTTATTCTGCCTACAATAAAATAATCTATTCTTGAAAAGTCAGTTTGTAACGACCCAGTTTCCAATCAAAACCAAAACAATTGGACGTGTGTACAATGGAAAGGAGAATTTGACAAATTTTGCAGGTTTAAGTGCAGGCTACACCTCGACGAGTGACATTAATGTTGACATCATTTGATTTAGCTCCTTGGCTGTTTTACATCCATCCTCACAGTCAGTAAGCCTACTGAGCGTACATGTGTGGACATGTACACTGTTGAGCTGAAGCATAATGTTTCTACTTTTGCAATCAGTTCCCTTCATAATAAAAAATAACATTCTATTATCTTTCCGAATTGTTGGCTGTATTTGCAATCTGGCTTTTTGTGATTCACGCACTCAAACACCCAGATTCCTCTGCATCTCTGAATTCTGCAATCTCTCACCATTTAGATAATAAGCTCTTTTTCATTCTTCCTGCCAAAATGGACAATTTTGCATTTTCCCACATTACACACCATTGCCAGATTTTCTGCCACCTCACCTACCCTATCTATGTCCCATTGTAGCCTCCTTATGTCCTCTTCACAATTTACTTTCCTACCTATATTTGTGTCATCAGCAAATTTAGCACCCATATCTTCAGTCCCTTCATCGTAATTATTTATATAAATTGTAAAAGGGGTGATGTACCAATTCTGATCTCTCTGGTACACCACTTGTCCCTGATCACTGAAGTATATTTGCCAGTTCACTTTAGCTCACTCTGCTTTCATGCCCTCACAGTTCCCCTTATTTAGGTGTACTTAAAAATACTAGTCTTGGATGCCCTCTTCTCTGCCTCTAAATGTAAAATTCAATTCTATCATGACCTCTGCTACCTTTGGTTGCCTTCACTGAGTTTATCAATTAGTCCTATCTGATTGCAGAATACCGCTTCTAGTATAGCCTGCTCTCTGTTCTAAGACACTATCCTTAAAATGTTCCATGAACTCCTCATCTATACGCGCTTTGCCACCTGACTTTCCGAATATATATGTAGATTAAAATCCCCCATGATTATTGCAGTACTTTTCTGACAAGCTCCTTTTATACTGTGACGTACCATGTAGTTCCAATTATGGGACCTGTACACCACCTCCACATTTTCTTGGATGCAAATTTGCAGTTGGGGGGGAGGCTTGAATGTTCCATTGATCCAGAGAGAAAAGCGACTGGGAGCCTTCAACTCCTGGCAAGTGACTATTGACGGTAAGGTCATTGGGGAGGAACCAGACAAAGGGCAATCCAAAACAAGTCCTCAGCAGTGGAGCAGGTGGATGATACTTGTTTAGTATCAGTGGCTGCAACCAGTCATCAAGGTTCCCTTGCAAGTGGAATTAGACCAACTTTTTCCAAAAAAGGGGCAGCGCGGTAGCATGGTGGTTAGCATAAATGCTTCACAGCTCCAGGGTCCCAGGTTCGATTCCCGGCTGGGTCACTGTGTGGAGTCTGCACGTCCTCCCCGTGGGTGCGTGGGTTTCCTCTGGGTGCTCCGGTTTCCTCCCACAGTCCAAAGATGTGCGGATTAGGTGGATTGGCCATGCTAAATTGCCCGTAGTGTCCTAAAAAGTAAGGTTAGGGAGGGTTGTTGGGTTACGGGTATAGGGTGAATACGTGGGTTTGAGTAGGGTGATCATTGATCGGCACAACATCGAGGGCCGAAGGGCCTGTTCTGTGCTGTACTGTTCTATGTTCTGTAAAGGACCGTATGTCTGCTGATATGCAATGGCATATCAGATGTCCAGTCTGTACCAAAGTACAGTCAGATAAAACTGAGCGGTAAAGGAGAACTAGGGAAATCAAGAACCAGTGGTGGACTGAGAAAGCTAAGGATATACAACTCCTTACTGACAAGCAATACACCTGGGCTTCTTCAGTACCACCAAAGCAACATATGGACCCAACACTCTCGGCCTCAAACCGGTGTGGAGTAAGGATGGAACCCTTTTGCAAGACCGAGACTTCAGTGGAGCAAACACTTCAAAGAATTCCTAAACTGTGATACAATCACAGATGAGCACAGGTTTGAAAGAATCCTCCAAGTCCCTATCTAAGATGACCTTGGACTCCAATCAAGCATGGATGGATTCTTTTTTTTTTATACATGTTTTTTTTATTGAGTTTTCATATTTTATATATGACAAATTACAAATTATTAGAGAGAAAAAAAGAAAACACAAAAATTTAACATGTATATTTACAGGTAAGCATCTTCATAACAACAATTGTGGCCGCCCCCTTTAGCCGGCATACATATTTTACATTCCCCAATATGGCCGAGGCACATGTTTATAGGCATTTATTTATAGTTTGGTTTTGGGCCTTAGCTTGCCATCAAACCCCCATAACGAACCCGTAACCCCCCCCCCCCCCCCCCCCCCCCCACCCCGGGCTACCTTCCCCCGATTCCCATCCATTTCCCCTGATTCTTGGCCACCCGACTATTCTTCCTCTTGTACGTTGGCCACAAACAGGTCCCGGAACAATTGCATGAATGGCTCCCACATCCTATGGAAGCCGTCGTCTAACCCTCGGATGGCGAATTTGATTTTCTCCATTTGGAGAGATTCCAAGAGGTCAGACAGCCAGTCTGCAGCTCTGGGCGGTGCTGCTGACCGCCAGCCAAACAGGATTCTACGGCGGGCGATCAGGAAGGCCCTCCTCCCCAGGAATATATCTGGCTGGTCTGAAACCCTGAAGACCGCCACTATCGGGCATGGCTCCACCCTCACCCCCACCACTTTGGACATAGCCTCGAAGAAGGCTGTCCAGTACTCCACAAGTCTGGGGCAAGACCAGAACATGTGGGCGTGGTTGGCCAGGCCTCTTTGGCACCGTTCACATCTGTCCTCCACCTCCGGGAAGAACCTACTCATACGGTTTATCGTTAAGTGGGCTCTATGTACCACTTTTAGTTGCGTCAGGCTGAGCCTTGCGCACGTGGAGGTGGAGTTGACCCTATGCAGTGCTTCGCTCCAGAGTCCCCACCCTATCTCCATCCCCAGGGAGTCCTCCCATTTCATTCTTGTTGCGTCCAGTACGGTGTCGTCCCTTTCTACCAGTCGGTCATACATGTCGCGACAGTTCCCTTTCTCTAGGATACTTGCGTCCAGTAGGTCTTCCAGTAGTGTCTGTCGTGGCGGTTGTGGGTACGTCCTTGTTTCCTTCCGTAGGACGTTTTTGAGCTGCAGGTACCGTAGCTCGTTCCCCCCAGCTAGCTGAAATTTCTCTGTCAGTTCGTCCAGTGTTGCGATCCTGTCGTCCGTGTATAGGTCCCTGACTGTCAGTGTCCCCCCGTCCTGCCTCCACCTTTTGAAGGTGGCGTCAGTCAGTGCTGGTGTGAACCTATGGTTGTTGCAGATGGGAGCCTTGTCCGACATTTTGGTCAGGCCAAATTGCTGCCGCAGTTGGTTCCAGGATTGGAGGGTGGCTGTCACCACTGGGCTGCTGGAGTGTTTTTTGGGTGGGGATGGGAGTGCTGCCGTGGCGAGGGCCCGGAGGGAGGTCCCCATGCAGGAGGCCTCCTCCGCACGCACCCACTCGGCTTCTGGCTCCTGGATCCATCCCCTTACTCGCTCGGCTGTTGCTGCCCAGTGGTAGAATTGTAGATTCGGGATGGCTAGCCCCCCCCGGATTTTGTTTTTTGTAGGACCTTCTTTGGGATCCTAGCATTTTTACCCCCCCCCCATATGAACGCCATGATAAGTTTGTCCAGCGCTTTGAAAAAGGCCTTGGGGATGTAGATCGGAATGGATCTAAACAGGAAGAGGAACCTGGGCAGTACGTTCATTTTGATCGTCTGGACTCTCCCCGCGAGGGAGAGCGGGAGTGTGTTCCATCTTTGCAGGTCCTTTATAACTTCCTCCGTCAGGCTGGTGACGTTCCGTTTGTGGATCCCTTTCCAGTCATGGGCTATTTGGATCCCCAGGTAGCGGAATTTGTGTTGGGCTTGTTTGAACGGCAGCCCCTTTAGTTTTGCGCCCCCCCACCCCCCACCCCCCTCCCCCCCGCGGGTGTACTGGGAAGATCTCACTTTTGCTCATGTTGAGTTTGTAGCCCGAGAAGGCTCCAAACTCTTTCAGGAGCGCGATGATTCCGTCCATGCTGCTTTGTGGGTCCGAGATATAGAGGAGCAGATCATCCGCTTAGAGTGAGACTCTGTGCTCTCTACCTCCCCTTCGGATCCCCCTCCAATTTTTTGCTGCCCTGCGTGCGATTGCTAGCGGTTAGATTGCTAGTGCGAACAGCAGCGGGGACAGTGGGCATCCTTGTCTGGTGCCCCTGTGCAGCTGGAAGTATTGGGAGTTGGTATTGTTGGTCCGTACGCTCGCCATGGGGGCGTTGTATAGGAGCTTTACCCAAGCGGTGAACCCTGTTCCAAGCCCGAACCGCTCCAGTATCTCTATGAGGTGTTTCCATTCGACTCTGTCGAAGGCCTTTTCTGCGTCCAGGGAGACGATCACCTCTTGTGTTCTCTCCCCGGAGGGGGTCATTATCACGTTCAGCAGGCGCCTGATGTTCACGGTAAGCTGTCTACCTTTGACGAAGCCCGTCTGGTCCTCTGTGACCACCTCAGGTACACAGTCTTCTAGCCTTTTGGCTAGTATTTTGGCCAGTATTTTGGCGTCTGCGTTCAGCAGAGATATGGGTCTGTATGACCCACATTCCGTTGGGTCTTTGTCTTTCTTAGGTATCAGCGAGACTGAGGCCTGTGCTAACGTGGGTGGCAGTGTGCCCCTAGCTAGCGAGTCTGTGAACATCTCCCGCAGGTGCGGGGCCAAGCATGGATGGATTCTTAGCCGCCATTAAACATGTGAAGAATGCAAAAGCTGCAGGAGTGGATGGGATCCCAGTGGAGATTTTGAAACTTGGAGGAGAAGAGATCACCCATCATCTCCATCAGCTGTTGCTGAAAATCATGGACTGAAAGGAAATCCTGCGGACCTCAGGAATGTTGCCATCGCCACCATCTCCAAGAAAGGAGGCAAAGCAGTCTGTGGAACTCCCAAGGAATCTTCCTACTCCATCACCGGAAAGATCATCATCTGAATCCTCGCTAGCTGCTTTCTCCCAATCTCTGAAGAAATCCTTCAAAGGCAGTGTGGGTTGTGACCAAAACGTGGATCAGCGGAAATGAGTTTTACTCTTGGCAACTTCAAGAGAAATACCAGGAGCAACATCAACTACTTAAATGGCCTTCTTTGACCTGACCAAGGTTTTTTTGACTCAGTCAATCAGCAAGTGCTATAGAAGACCCTGTCAAAGGCCCACTGTCCAAAGAAATTCATCCACATCCTCCGACTGTTACATGACAAGATGTCCAATGGAAATAAGACAGAAAACTTTGAGGTAAAGACTGGAGTCAAGCAAGGATGTGTCATCGTCACAACCCTTTTCTCCATCTTCATCACCACCATCATTCACCTTGTCTAAAACAAGCCTTCCAGTGGAGTGGACATGATCCACAAGATGGAAGAAAAACCTTTCAAACTCAACCGGTTGAAATCCAAGAAGAAAATTATTCTGACGTTGCTTGTGGATCTTCAATATGCGGATGACATTACCATCTCTACTCACTCAGAAGAGAGTCTCCAAGCCGTGCTTGACACCTTCGCAGAAGCATACTGAAGAATCGGTCTCAGCTTCAACCTCAAGAAGTCTCAAATCCTTTACCAACCCACCCCAGGGCAAGATCTGTTCTTTCTCTCCATCAAGATCAATGGAGAAACCTTACCAAACACGGAACATTTCCCCTTCCTGGGGAGCCACTTCGATGCGGAGTTCCGACGCTGTATGCAATTTGTGAGCATGTCCCTCAGATACCTAAGGGTCTTTGCCGCACAATGACATCCGTGCTGACCCCACGATCTTCATGTACAAGCTGGTCATCCTCCCACATCTTCTTTCTTGCTCAGAAACCTGGACTGTGTACAGATTTCTCAAGGTCCTAGAGAGGTGCCATCATTGCTGTGTGAGATGCATCAGCTGGCAGGTTAGGTGTATTAACGTCAGCGCCCTAGATGGAGCCAAGAGCCACCATTATCGAGGCTATGATCATCCCAAACTTAGGATTTCAGAGTCCGAGCTGCCTATGTAAATTTTTGTTCAGCTCAAGGAAGGCCCCCGAGCAAGAAGAGGACAAAGGAACCTGAAGGCTTACCTCAAGGAATGCAACAAAGATGTCAATATGTGGGTGACACTTGCTCAGAAGAGGCCTATTCGAAGGAACCTCTTGATCAAAGCAACACACATCTATGAGGACACCCAACTGCTTGTCTTTCCTGAATGTCACTTGTTCAAAATTCAGGTCCCAATTGGTATCTTCTGCCATGGCTATCAGGTGATACTTATTAATTTTTGTTTGAATTATCAGTTCATCTATTTTGCATACATTCAGATACAGAACCTTACGTTTTGGTCTTCAATTATTTTTGTAATATCTAGCCTTACTTAGACTTGTATTGGTACAGTATTAAAATATCTTCATTTTACGATAGTATTTTTCATGTAAAGTCATTGGACAAGGAGATGCATCAAATAAGCAGAAAGGAAGCAGGAAAGGTGTTTCCTCATATATTTTACCTTTCGTCTATGGGAATCGAAATCGGATTATCCAAAGTAAGTGTCTATAAGAAAGAAATAATGTGATCTTCAGAAAATAGCATTTGGTGACTTGAGTGTGCACACTTGAGTTTAAATGCAAATCATACAAATTGTATTTTCCTCACCCCCAGAAGGGATAAAAGCTTGATGTATGGGAATTATCTTTAACTGTTTAAGATGAAGATGAAGAGGAAAGTTGCAGTCTAAATTTGTTGAAATCAGTGTTGAATACTGAGGTCTGTAATGGGCCTAATCATGAGATGAGGTGCTGCTCTTCTAACTTGCACCGGGTTTTACTGGAGCTTTGAAACAGGCCAAGGACAGACATGTGGGCATCAGTGCAAAGTGCTGAGTGAAAATTGTTTGCAACAGGAATGTTGGAATGATGCTTACACTTGCAGGCTGAGTGAAGGTGTCCTGCAACATTTTTACCCAGTCTGTCTTTAGTCTCCCCAATGTAGAGAAACCACTTTGAGAGGAGCAAATACAATAGACCAAATTGAAGGAAGTAGAAGTGAAATGGTGATTAACCTGAAAGGAATGTTTGGGGTCTTAAATGGTGAGGAGGGAAGCGGTAAGAGGGCAGGTGTTGCACGCTCTGAAATTTTGAAGGAAAGTAGCATGGGAGAGGATGGGAAGTTAGATGTGATGGAGGAGTGGACCAGATTGGCATGAAGGGAGCGGTTCCTGTGGAATGCTGACAGGGAGAGTGAGGGAAGCTCTGTTTTGCAAAGGATTGAGAGAAAGCAGAAGGTCTGAGGAAGTAACCAAAGTTTGGTGACTCCTTACTATGGGCCTTTGGAGCAGTGGCTGAATATCTGGAAGTGTGCTTGGAAGGTGAAGCCCGAGTATACGTGGAAATCCATGGGAAAGGAACATTGTTAGGTGAGTTGAAACCCAGAGGTAGATCTTTGTTAAAGACATCTGAGTGGAATAGAGATTTGGGAGAGAATTCCAAGAGGCAGTATTTGAGCGTGGAGATTGGAAGCCCTTGTGAGAAAGGCAGAATTTAATTGAGACCAGTTTCTCACAATGTAACAAGTGGCTGGGGGAGTTGATGAGAAATCCATGGAAGTTGTAACAAACCCAGAGAACCATGGATGACGAAAGACATTCAGAATGCGATGAGAAGGAAATGAGAGGTTTTTATAAAGTGGAGCGTGTCTGCAGAGAGATTCGTGGAGCACAGAAAGAGCAGGATGGAGTTTAGTAAATCAATAAGGAGAGCAAAGAGTGGATATGAGAAAAAGCTCTGGCTGTTAAAAGTAGGTAAAATCCCAAGATATTTTCCAAGTATATAAATGGGAAGAGGATAACCAGGGAAAGGGTAAGGCATAGTCAGGACCAAGGGGGAAACCTGTAGGTGGAGCCCGAGGATGTTGAATAAATATTTCACATCTGTCTGCACCCAAGAGAATGAGGGGATAGTTATGGAACTTGGGCGAGAGATTGTGAGGTCCTTGAGCAAATTATCAGAGAGGGTGGTGGTGAGGTATTGGAGGTATTGGCGAGCTTAAAAGTGGACAAATCTCCAGGTCTGGATGAATTGTGTCCCAGGCTGCTATGGGAGGCGAGGGAGGAGATTGCCGGAGCTCTGACCCAAATTTTTAATTCCTGTCAAGCCATGGGGAGGTGCCAGAGGACTGGAGAACCGCTACTGTGGTCCCAATATTTAAGAAAGGTTGTAGAGACAAGCCAGGGAACTACAGACCGGTGAGAACAATGTCAGTGGTTGGGAAACTACTGGAGTAGATTCTTAAGGAGAGATTCTATCTCCGCTTGGAGAGGCAAGGTTTGATCAGGGATAGTCAGCATGGTTTTGTCAGAGGGGAGTTATGCCTAACAAATCAGATTGAATTTTCTGAGCATGTAAACAAGCGTATGGATGAGGGTAGTGCAGTTGATGTAGTTTACATGGATTGCAGCAAAGCCCTTGATAAGGTCTGACATAGGAGACTTATTATGAAGGCAAATACACATGGGATGGAGAGCGATTTGATAAGGTGGATTCATGATTGGCTTAGCGGTCGGAGACAGAGAGTGATGACGGATGGATGCTCTAGTGTCTGGAACCAATGACCAGTGATGTACCGCATGTATCCGTGCTGGGCCCCATATTGTTTTTTGTTTATATAAATGACATGGATAACTATGTGGGCAGTAGAATCACGAAGTTTACAGATGACACAAAGATTGGCCTGGTGGTTAACAGTCAGGCTGAGTGGGTTACAAGGCAGATATAGACTTGTAAAATGGTCAAATGGGCACATAAGTTGCAGATGGAATTTAATCCTGAAAAGTGAGGCGATACACTTTGGCAGGAGTAATTTAGCAAGGAAGTAGACTATGAAAGGCCTGCCCCTGGAAAGTTGAAGTGTTCTGAAGATCTCTGAAATGGGCGGGTGAAAAGGGCCTATGGGACACTCGCATTTAACAATCGGGGCATAGGATTACAAAAGCAGGGCCATGATGGAACTGTATTGAACTTTGGCGAGGCCACAGCTGGAGGACTGTATTCAATTCTGGTCACAGCATTATAGGAAGGATGTAATTGCACGAGGGGATGCAGAGAATTTCTTTTTTTAATTTTGTGTCATTTTTTCCAATTAAGGGGTAGATTAGTGTGGCCAATCTACCTATTCTGCACATCTTTAGGTTGTAGTGGCAAAACTGACGCAAAAACGGGGAGAATATGCAAACTCCACACGGACAGTGACACAGAGCCGGGATCGAACCTGGGACCTCGGCCTCGTGAGGCAACAGGGCAAACCACTGCGCCACCGTGCTGCCCGGGAATTCAGTGAAGATCACCAGAATGTTGCCTGGGATGGAACATTTAAGATATAAAGAGAGGTTGGATAAGGTTGTTGTCTCTAGAACAGGGAAGACTGAGGGCCGACCTGAACAAGGTGCACAAGATTATGAAGGGCATGGACAGGGTGGATAGGGACACAAGTTCAAAGTGAGGGGTGTGAAGTTTAAGGCGGGTTTAAGGAAAAGCTTTTTACCCAGAGAGTGGTGACAGTCTGCAATGCACTGCCTGGGAGGGTGGTAGAGGAGGGATGCCTCACACCCTTTAAATAGTACCTGACTGAGTACTTGGCATGTCATAACATTCAACGTTATGAGCAAGTGGGATTAGGTGGGCAAATCAGGGCCTTTCATGCATTGGTGCAGAATCAATGGGCCAAAGGGCCTCTTCTGCACTGTAGTATTCTGTGTTTCTGTGACCTCAGCAGCCAGTGGGTCAATTTTGCCCTTAGCAAGATGGTGATGAGATGCCCTAATGAACTGCTGCAATACATATTGTGTTGGCAAACCCACAGCATTGTCAGGGAAGGAGATCCAGGATTTTGATGGAACTGCACATAGAAATAGCCATCAGGAGGTGGACAACTGTGGTCACTCCCTCCCGCCCCTCCATCCTGTTATCCAGCGGATTCCGAACCTTTTCCCTGCGGACATGATCCATTTTTGACCTCCAGATAAAATTGAAGCTAGCTCAGGTGATTGATTTTCCTCACAGGCTGTTGGTCCACCCTGGACTGACCGCCTCTCTTTAGGTTTGTTTCGCCCAAACCTCTCGTGGCCACCATCATGCCCATTCAATGAACATGAGGATATATTTTTTGCAAATTGATCCTTCCATCCACACTACCACTGCACTATCAGCAAAATTGGGCATCTGCATTTCCACCATCAAGCTTGTTAATTAGAATGGTGTTGGAAGGATAATAAATATGAATTAATGGCATGAGCCTGTACATAAAAATGGAGCAAGTACTAAGAAGAGAAAAATTGTAATGCACCCATAATGTCCCTACAGTGCAGAAGGAGGCCGTTTGGCCCATCATGTCTGTACCGATCCTTTTAAAGCATCCCAACCAGACTGTAACCCCATCACCCCACCTAACCGACACATGTTTGGAGTTGAGAGGAAACCGGAGCACGTGCAGGAAACCCACACAGACACATATAGCTGATGTTGAGTTTAGTTTATTTCTCACAGTAATGGTCTTAAACACTGACAAATTGTCATGCAATTTCTTGAAATCATTCACCTGAAATGGATATCACCTCAAAAATTAGAATCAGGGGCAGCACAGTGGCACAGTGGTTAGCATTGCTGCCTCATGGCGCCGATGTCCCAGCTCTGCGTCACTGTCCATGTGGAGTTTGCACATTCTCCCCGTGTTTGTGTGGGTTTCGCCCCCATAACCCCAAGACCTGCAGGGCAGGTGGATTGGCCACGCTAAATTGCCCTTTAATTGGGAAAAATTTATTGGGTACTCTAAATTAAAAAAAAATTAGAATCATAAAATTTATAATGCAGAAGGAGGCATTTCGCCCCTTCAGTCTGCACCGGCATGGAAAAAGCACCCTACCCATGTCCCTGTAGAACAACCTAACCTGCACATCCCTGGACACTAATGGACAATTTAGCTTGGCTAATCCACCTAACCTGCACTTCTTTGGACTGTGGGAAGAAATCGGAGGCACTGGGAGAAGGTACCATCTCCACAGACTGTGACCCAAGGCTGGAATTGACCCCGGGTCCCTAACGCTGTGAGGTAGCAGTGCTAACCACTGTGCCTCCCCATGCATTATCAGTTATTTGGGGATTCTGCACGTGGAGGAAACACTTTTTAGAAATGCTGACGGTCTGAAACGCTCCTTGGGACGTCCAATAGTTGTGAAAGGCGCCATATAAATGCAAGAGTTTATTCCAAGTAAAAACAAGCCTCATAGATCCACTTCTGCTCGGAAATATCTCATTGACATTTATGTTACTGTGTTTTAAGTTAGGCATGTTCAATCATTTGCTTAATTCAGTTGATGCATCTTTTCAACAGAGGGTTTGCAGTGAAATCGGTTTGGAGAAATGTGCAATGAAATTACCATCCCCGCCCACCTCCACTTTCTCCCTCCGTATCGCCGACTGCCAACTGCCTGTGGACTTCACCCGGGATTGATTCCACTTCCGTGTTCAAACACTGTTCGCCTATCAAAACGATAAGCTTTTCTTCTCCTTTTCTACCGAACGAGTTTTGAATAAAAATATTTCAAGATTGAAGTGCACGTCATCAGAAAATCGCGCGCGGAACTGAAGGTTTGAACCAGGAAGTGCTGAGTGTGAACATGGCTTCCAGACAGCAGGTCCAGAGTTTCACCGAGGAGACAATTTGTCCCATTTGTCTCGATTTCTTCACTGATCCGGTAACACTGGATTGTGGACACAATTTCTGCCGCTCCTGTATCTCCCAGTGTTGGGGAAAGAAGGAGGTAAACTCCTGCCCGGAATGTAGAGAGGAGTTTCCGGAAAGAAACCTCAGGATAAATTGGGCCTTGGGGAATCTGGCCGAGAAAGCTCGAAAATTAAAGCTGGATCCGAAAGAGAAGGAAAGTAAACTTCACTGTGAAGAACATCAGGAAGAACTAAAGCTATTTTGTGAAACTGACAAGAAATTGATCTGTTTCACTTGTGTAGTTGCGCCGGATCACAGAGACCACCGCTTCCTGTCGATTAAAGAAGCTGCTGAAATCTACAAGGTAAAAGGGAAAGGATTATCTAGCCTGACAATTTATCACATTTTCCTGCTGTAAGATCTTAATTCTGTGATTATCCCTCCCAATCCCAGGATCAGCTGAAATCTTCCTTAGATTCTCTCACAGAGAAGAAATCGGAGGTTCTCCAAACGGAACTGAAACAGAAAGGGAATATTTCTGAAGTTAGGGTAAGGTCTCCCTGTGCTGATTATGGGATCTCGGTTAGTTTTGTTCCCTTTATCGCGGGACATTAACTATGGTTCACATTTCATTTGGTAGAAACAGTCGAGCAGTCTGCAGCCCCACATCACATCCGAGTTCAGAAAAATGCACCAGATTCTCACTGAGAAAGAGCAGCGTTTACTCAGAGATCTCAGGGAAGAAGAGGAGAAGATTCTGGAACCAATGGAGAAAAATCTTCTAGAGATTCAGGAGAATTTAAATTCTATTGAGGAGAATCTCTCAAAGTTGCAGAAATATATGGAGCAAAAAGACGAGCTGATATTTCTGAAGGTGAGGGAACATATTGCGGATCAGTTTAGTGAAACTCCCTGTCACCCGCTTAAATACAGAATTACACTGACTTTTTTTGTTATTAAGGTTAATCGGCTGTTATTACAGAACTAATTGCATTCAACTCTACTCTGCAGAACCACGGGAACGCCTGTAAAATCCTGAGGATTAGTTGTCTTGATCTTTACGTTGAATTATTTCCGTGTTTCCCAAGTTTAATTTTCTCCTGGAACTCCCATTGTAATCCAGTTCCAGTTCCATGTTGTGAGTGTGTGTGTGTGTCTGGTACGGTGTGTGAGAGTCACTGTGTCTGTGAGCGGGACTGATGCTCAGTTCCAGTTTATTTGACTCTCCACAATCTTCCTTCCAAAATCCATGACTTTCCACTTCCGTGTTGTGTCTCACCAGCCTGTTTATATATCTTGAAATCTGTTACTAACATCCTCACTCTTGTGATTTCTTTCAGGAGGCAGCTTGTCGGAAGAGAAGGTAGGAAATGCGCTTGACTGAAACAGCACATTTGTCCTCGGAAAGTGTTATTATGGATTTTCTTTCTGGTTAAAAATGCTGAAAGAGATGAATGTAGCTGGAATATTTCAATCATTTCAAAAATATTCTAACAAAGACGAATTTATAACATTAACTATTTAACACTGACAGGATTCAGGATGAATTTAAAATATTCTCGGTCGAAGATGCCGTTCTATCGTTCGGGAAGTTCAAAGGTCCTTTACAATACCGAGTCTGGAGAGAAGTGGGAAAGATCATTAACCCCGGTAAAACTCTTCTATTCATTTTCCTGATTTTAAATCCAGTTGTGACGGGACTAAAGGGTCTCCAAAACCCAGATTAAATGTTCACTTTGCCGCTTGTTAATCCTCGGGAGCCTCTCCATTCTCATATTTTACTCTCTGTGGGTTCCTCTGGGTGAGTGTCTGAAGCCATCAGCACCGTGTGTCAAAGCAGTGAAGGGATCTGTATAACCAGAGGGATAGAGCACCAATCTCAGGATGGGAAACCCAATTTGTAGAGGAGACTGGATGTTGCTGTCTGGAGTCCTGGGTTATATTTTTTATCATTGTATTATCGGGAAGACATGTGTACATTAGGGAGCATGTGTAAACAGGCAGCTAATCTATTTGGTTAAAACAGCCGCCTTAGTCAAGAGGGGGCTGCAGAAACTCCGAATCTGCACTCTCGGGAAAGGCATGGTGATCTTACTGAAATATTCAATAGAGAGAAGATAAACATCTACTGGTTTAACATGGGCAGTGTCTACAATGAAGTAATAGTCCCATAGTCTCAAATGACCATAGGTTACTTTTCCCTTTTGACGAGGAGAGCTTTGAGGGCAGCATGGTGGCACAGCACTGCTGCCTCACCGTGCCAGGGACCCAGGTCAGGTGACTGTGGATTTTGCACTTTCTCCCTGTGGATTTCCTCCGGGTTCTCCAGTTTCCTCCCACAGTCCAAAGAGATGTGCAGGCCTGGTGGATTGGCCATTCTAAAATCACCCTAGTGTCCAAAGGTTGGGTTACAGGGATAGGGTAGGGGAGTGGTTCTCGGTAGGGTGATCTTTCAAAGGGTTGGTGAAGACTCCATGGGCCAGATGGTCCCTTTCACTGTAGGGATTATGATTCTAACTGGTAATTATCTAACCTGAGGGTCACCATGCCTCAGGCGAGTGGCAAGGTTGAGAAGGTGGGCCTTCATGGACACTCCCAGCTGGTATGGGAATTGAACCTGCGCTGTTGGTCTTCCATCACAAATCAGCTTTCCAGCAAACTGAGCTAAACCCAATCTTCTACAGCATATCTCTTTTTTCAGCAATCTTCAAGTTAAGTATTAAGGTCTTGGATTCTGCTTTTATTGCTGCTGTTAAGCGCATCCAGGACTGAACCATGTTGATTCTGACTGTTGGAGTTTATTTTTGCTGATGTTAATAATCCCAATAACTGGACTGGTGTTTAATCCTCTCTGTAAATGTCAAATTAACTAATATTGTTTCAGACACACGATCAAAAGGCTGCACTGTAGCACGGTGGTTAACACCATTGCTTCACAGCACTAGGGTCCCAGGTTTAATTCCTGTTTGGGTCACTGTTTGTGTGGAGACTGCACGTTCTCCACGTGTCTGTGTGGGTTCCCTCGGGTGCTCTGACTTTCTCCCACAAGTCTCGAAAGACGTGCTTGTTAGGTAATCTGGACATTTTGAATTCTCCCTCAGTGTACCCGAAGAGGCGCCGGAATGTCACGACACGGGGCTTTTCACAGTAACTTCATTGCAGTGTTAATGTGACAATACTTGTGACAATAATAAAGATTATTATTATTAAATATATCAGCGCCACTTCACTGTCGCTGGGTCAAAATCATGCAACTAACTTCCCAACAGCACTGCGGGTGTACCTTCACTACATGGTTTACAGCTGTTCAAGAAGGCGGCTCACCATCACCTTCACTAGGGCAATCTTGGTCCAGCACTAGATACTGGCATTGTCAAGAATGTTCATATTCCATGAACAATTGAAAAGGGAGTCTTAAAAGGTCTGTAATGTCCAAACGTGATATTGTGCTGATGTACTGATGTACACTGCTGTAAAATGTTACTGTGCACAGGGAATATACCCCCCCAGTGAATGAAAAATAAATTACACGGGGGTTGGCATAATATTTTGACAATTATGCACAAGACATATTACAATCTTAACATTGAGTCTTCATTAAATTTACCACCTCTGGCTATAGTTGTTGCTGTGGGGACAGGATGCGGTGAGACTGAACGGATGGTGAATACAATGTAGTCTGCTATTTTTATGTTTTTTCATAGGAGATATTGACCAAACATAACACATTGCTGGAATTCTCAGCATGATGCTTGGAATGCATAGTTTAGAGCAGCTCAATGCATCAGAGGCAGACATAATTTAAAATATTTTTGCATGTAGTTTTCCGTAGAGTGAATGGGAGCCTGAGCAGCTCTTGGGCAGAGGGATTATTGTAAGGGACGCCATGGCGACTAGGGGCTTTTCACAGTAATTTCATTGAAGCTGACTTGTGACAATAAGCAATTATTATTATTATTAATGACTGTCAGGCCAAGGTAGTTCTGTGTATATTTCCAGGATTCTCTATCCACCTTCCAACAATGAAGGTGAGCCCGATCCTAGAACTGCATCTTCTCCCACACACATTAGCAGGTGTTTCTGGGAAATGGGATTGGTCCTTGGACTTGGTAGTGCTGGTATTCCTTTCTCAGGCTCCTTTTCCAGGCCTGCTCTTGCCGTCGGGTGTCCCTTCAATCAGGTCATTCCTCCAAGTAAGTCTCTTCTGAGTAAGGCGTTGACGTCTATATTGCATTTCTTGAAGTAAGCTTTCAGAGTGTCTTTGAAATGCTTCCTTTGTCCTCCTGTTGTTCAGGAACCGATTCCATTCCAAACCTCTCCTACCCGCAAAACACATGCACACTTAGGAAATAAAAGGTTAATGTCAGGACTGAACTCAGTGGCAATGGTCTCTGTGGTCAAATATACCAATACACTTGGTATTCAATTGTCACATTTACTTTGTTCGATTTGTGTTCAGCAGACAATGAACACAAATCTGTCACATTACTTGATTCCATTGTAATAAGTCAGTTTGTATTTAATGCGAGTACATCACAGCTTCACACTTGGAGTTAACTTTGTTTTCTTTCCTAGGACATTTTGCGAAAGACTGCTTCAAGCAGCCTGGAGGTTTTAACTACAACCT
This sequence comes from Scyliorhinus canicula, assembly GCF_902713615.1. Lineage (NCBI taxonomy): Eukaryota > Metazoa > Chordata > Chondrichthyes > Carcharhiniformes > Scyliorhinidae > Scyliorhinus > Scyliorhinus canicula. Next base: position 12,061,871 of record NC_052158.1, on the reverse strand, counting down.
AGTTCCTGATGCTGACTGCTCCAATCAATATGAGGTTCAGCCTCCAAAAAAGAAAAAGGTAATTATTTATTTGTGGATGTAGACTTAACCTATGATTACAGCCATCTGAGAGCATAAACAGGGGCTGTTTAGCACACTGGGCTAAATCGCTGGCTTTGAAAGCAGACCAAGGCAGGCCAGCAGCACAGTTCGATTACCGTAACAGCCTCCCCGAACAGGCGCTGGAATGTGGCGACTAGGGGCTTTTCACAGTAACTTCATTGAAGCCTACTCGTGACAATAAGCGATTTCATTTCATTTTCATTGTCCTCACCAGAATTCAACTCGCCAGATAATTGTTATCATCTGAAACCATCAATGATCGATCTGCTCCTGTATTTCTCAAAATGTTAACTTGCTTACTTATTTTGTTTGACGAGAAAAGGAAAACTTCTCCCTTTGAAATAAAACATCCAGAACCTGTCTTCCTTGACCAGTACTTTTCTGAACTATCTTGAGCTCAATGTCCTTTTTTGCATAGATTGCGAAAGACTGCTTCAAGCAACCTGGAGGTTTTAAGTACAACCTAGTTCCTGATGCTGACTGCTCCAGTCAATATGAGGTTCAGCCTCCAAAGAAGAAAAAGGTAATTATTTATTTTGTGAATGTAGACTTAACCTATGATTACAGCCATCTGAGAGCATAAACAGGGGCTGTTTAGCACACTGGGCTAAATCGCTGGCTTTGAAAGCAGACCAAGGCAGGCCAGCAGCACAGTTCGATTACCATAACAGCCTCCCCGAACAGGCGCCGGAATGTGGCGATTAGGGGCTTTTCACAGTAACTTCATTGAAGCCTACTCGTGACAATAAGCAATTTCATTTCATTTTCATTGTCCTCACCAGAATGCAACTCGCCAGATAATTGTTATCATCTGCAACCATCAATGATCGATCTGCTCCTGTATTTCTCAAAATGTTAACTTGCTTACTTATTTTGTTTGACGAGAAAAGGAAAACTTCTCCCTTTGAAATAAAACATCCAGAACCTGTCTTCCTTGACCAGTACTTTTCTGAACTATCTTGAGCTCAATGTCCTTTTTTGCATAGATTGCGAAAGACTGCTTGAAGCAACCTGGAGGTTTTAAGTACAACCTAGTTCCTGATGCTGACTGCTCCAGTCAATATGAGGTTCAGCCTCCAAAGAAGAAAAAGGTAATTATTTATTTGTGGATGTAGACCTAACCTATGATTACAGCCATCTGAGAGCATAAACAGGGGCTGTTTAGCACACTGGGCTAAATCGCTGGCTTTGAAAGCAGACCAAGGCAGGCCAGCAGCTCAGTTCGATTACCGTAACAGCCTCCCCGAACAGGCGCCGGAATGTGGCGATTAGGGGCTTTTCACAGTAACTTCATTGACGCCTACTCGTGACAATAAGCAATTTCATTTCATTTTCATTGTCCTCACCAGAATGCAACTCGCCAGATAATTGTTATCATCTGCAACCATCAATGATCGATCTGCTCCTGTATTTCTCAAAATGTTAACTTGCTTACTTATTTTGTTTGACGAGAAAAGGAAAACTTCTCCCTTTGAAATAAAACATCCAGAACCTGTCTCCCTTGACCAGTACTTTTCTGAACTATCTTGAGCTCGATGTCCTTTTTTGCATAGATTGTGAAAGAGTGCCCCTATTTCACCTGTACCACTGCTACAGATTTAACAGCCATTTCTTTTTAGATGCTTGCTTTCCTACTACTGCAACTGGTCTTCCATTTAATTTCCAACAATCTGCCCAAATGCTTCCCACTTGGAAACACTTGGGTTTCGGAATATCACGTCCACTCTCCTTTCTGAGGTGAGGTGACATTTCCTGACCATTTCCAAGTATTCCATCTATTTCTTGACTATTTGTTTTCTTATCTTTGGCTCCCTTTCCATCCTTTTCATTTTTAAAAGGATGCTGGAAAAATGTTTGGTTCTATGGACCAGTTTGTAATCAACAGTTAACTCTGTTGCCTGTCTAGCAATTTATACTTTTGTTCCTCAACATTAGTTTCAGTAGACAAAGGAAGTACATCTTTAAATTCCTCTTCAATGCGCATATCCAATGGTCAGAATTATTTAGCTTCACCCTCTCAAATTCAATATGAGTTCATCCAAGTTTGCGTTTCGCAATTTCTGCCCGTACACCTCAGAAATCAAGTCATATGTACTATGGATGGCTTTCTTTACAATATAATCTACAGGTAGCTCTTCTGACACATGCACCCCACTAGCTCTACCTCTCTGTCTGCTTTGTAAAAGTAAAGTCCAAATTTATTTTGGCAATTTCATATCTGTTTAGTTACCTGTTCAAAATAAATAAAAGCTGGGTTTCTCCAATGTATGCCCACCCCGTTACTGCTGCTAGTGAGGACGGACAATCTGGATCGCCGCTCGCTGGCAGTGGGGTTCTCTACTTCCGCCGTTTGTCAATAGAATTTCCCACTGAGGCCACCTTATGCGCCTGGAAACCCACAGGCTGGGATGCATTGCCGGTGGGACCAGAGTATCCCGCTGCCAGCAGACGTCTGGACAATCCCACCGAAATAATGCTTCCCCATCCTTTTCCTCAAATTTTGAAAGAGCTTGTATAACTTTCCCCCCTAAGTTCATGTCTAAAACTAGGCCCTTCGTCAACCTGCTCTTGTGTCTCTACTTCAACTTCCCGCAATATAAGCTGAAATGCTCTCTATTTCTCCTTTTCCCTCTCATACTCAAGAGTTTTTACAGCACATCTTGTCTGGGCCGGCCATCAAGAACCTATCTACTCTAATTGCATGAGTCGCAAAATGTTGGTTGACAAGTGCAACAGGTGATTAAGAAGGCAAATGGAATTTGTCCTTCATTGCTAGAAGGATGGAGTTTAAGACTAGGGAGGTTATGCTGCAATTGTATAAGGTGTTAGTGAGGCCACACCTGGATTATTGTGTTCAGTTTTGGTCTCCTTACCTGAGAAAGGACGTACTGGCGCTGGAGGGTGCGCAGAGGAGATTCACTAGGTTAATCCCAGAGCTGAAGGGGTTGGATTACGAGGAGAGGTTGAGTAGACTGGGAATGTACTCGTTGGAATTTAGAAGGATGAGGGGTAATCTTATAGAAACATATAAAACTATGAAGGGAATAGATAGAATAGATGCGGGCTGGTGGTTTCCACTGGCGGGTGACAGCAGAACTAGGGGACATAGCCTCAAAATAAGGGGAAGTAGATTTAGGACTGAGTTTAGGAGGAACGTCTTCACCCAAAGGGTTGTGAATCTATGGAATTCCTTGCTCAGTGAAGCAGGTGAGGCTCCTTCATTATATGTTTTTAAGATAGTTTTTTGAAGAATAAAGGGATTAAGGGCCATAAAGTGGAGCTGAGTCCACAAAAGATCAGCTATGATCTAATTGAATGGTGGAGCATGTTCGAGGGGCCAGATGGCCTACTCCTGCTCCTAGTTCTTATGTTCTTAATTGAAAGAATAGCAAACATTTAGTTGCATGAGAGAGACCATATATTGCAAAAGTTGAGGAAATTGAATTAGCTAAAATTCATTTAAGAACAATGCAAGAAATGCATTTAGAAATGCAAGAAAAATATCAAGAGGAACAAACGGAAAAGAAGAAATCAGAAATGCATAAAATTAAATAGAAATTTAAAAAACTTAAACCAGAGATGCAAGAAAATCAAAAAGAAAGGGAAAGAGAAAAAGGAGAGAGAACATTTAAAGTTTATATTATAACTGGACATATAGATTCTGGAAGGGAATCTTGGCTCACAAGATCAATAAAAACAATAAATATTATTGAAAAAAGTGGATTATGATAAAATACTCCTTTACTCCCCCCTTAGTTTAACAATTACACACAGATTTTAAGATTAGCACAGATTACAGAGTACATTTTAAACTACAATGGTCTCATTAACTCACCAAGTCCATTTTAAGCACACAAGATAACTTGTCAAAGACGGACTCACCTGGGCGATGATGACTCTAGAAGTCAAGCCTACCAGTGGTAACTCACTGTGATCACACATGAATGGCTGTTTGGACATGGTACTGGAGAACTTCCAACCCCCGTGGAACCACCCGTTGCATTTGAAAATGAAAAAATAAAAATCTCTTATTGTCACGAGTAGGCTTCAATGAAGTTACTGTGAAAAGTCCCTAGTCGCCACATTCTGGCGCCTGTCCGGGGAGGCTGGCACGGGAATCGAACCGTGCTGCTGGACTGCTTGGTCTGCTTTAAAAGCCAGCGATTTAGCCCAGTGAGCTAAACCAGTCCCATTTTAATTCTTTGATCAAGAGAACTAGAGATGGGATAAGAAAAGGCATACTTTACATCTCTTACCCTCTCGTCTCCACATATACACCGCTGATCTTTAGGACATTTATCAGCATCTTTAGTTCTATTTTGCAGCTAACTTGTGTTGCAAGTTATGCGGTTTTATTGTTCAGTGTATGGAAAATGACAGCTCTGTGTCTTGCGGTCTTATGACTTCTACTTAATGCTGGATTCCTTGCAGGTAAAGATAATTGTTCAATTAACTACTGAAACAGCTATTAACAAAAGAAAGTATATCTTCATTTGTGAATATGCATTCAACTTGGTAAGATTAACACCTCAGAATGGGTTTGTTATCCAGATATCACAGAATTGTTCCAGTGCAGAAGGCGGCCATTTGGCCCATCACCAGCTACCCAAATGTGCATTCTTGCTAAGTGCCATTCCCCTGCCTTTTCTCTATACCCCTGCACATTGTTTTTATTCAAGTAATCATCTGATGCCCTCTTGAATGCCTCAATTGAACCTGGCACCACCCTAAACACTTTTTTAAAATTAAGAGTACCCGATTTGTTTTCCAATTAAGTGGCCAATCACCCAGCCTGCACATCTTTGGGTTGTGGGGGTGAAACCCACAACGGGGAGAATGTGAAAACTCCACACGGACAGTGACCCAGGGACGGGGTCAAACCCAGGTCCTCAGTGACATAGTCAGCAGTGCTAACCATTGTGCCACCGTGCCGCCAGACCTGAAACACTTGTGTGAAAAAGTTTTTTTCTCGCATCACATTTGCTTGTTTTGTAAATCCCATCCATGCGCTCTTGTTCTTTATCCTTTTCCAAATGGGAACAATTTCTTCCTTTCAGCTCTGTCGTGCCCTGTTGCGGGAGTTTCACACAATTCAGCTATAATGTTCGTCAGTATGATTATCCGATCATAATCTGGGCACGTATGTTTAATTATAATATCATCAAGGATGTATTCACCTCTACTTGTATAGTACTTAGGGTGAAGGGGATCAAACAAAATGGGAGGAAAGCGGGATCAGGCTTTAGAGCAGGCTTTTTCAAAGTCGGGGTCTCGACCCACGGTGGGTCACGGGCGGGTGTCGGGAGGGTCGCACTTCACCAACTCATCTATGTCCTTTTGAAGTTCACGGTGTCCTCTTCACAGTTTACAATACTTTGCAATTGTCTCCCGCACTGACCCCTGGGGAACACCACTATAAACCTTCCTCCAGCCTGAAAAATATCCATTGATTTTCACTCTCTGCTTCCTATTGTTCAGCCAATTTTGTATCCATGTTGCTACTGTTCTTTTTATTCCATGAACTATAACTTTTGTATCTCACTCTATTTAAATCCTTTTTGAAAGTCCATGTATATCACATCAACATCATTACCCTCCTCAAGTGAAGCTGGGGGTCCCTTCCAAATCCTTCCAAACTTTTTTGAACAGGGGCGTAATATTAACAATTCTCCAGTCCTCTGGCACCTCCCCAAAGTCTAGAGGTGACAGGAGCATTACGGCTAGTGCCCCTCCATTTTCCGTTCTCACTTCATTCAAGATCGTTGGATGCACCTCAGCCGATCCCTGTGCCTTGTCAAAGTTCAGTACTGACAGTCTATTCAATATTTACTCATGATTAATTTTGACCCCCACTAGCGAGACTTCCCTCGTCTGTCACCTTGTCCTGGGGAACATCTACATCCTTAATAAAGACGGATGCAAATGATTCATGTAATGCCTCTGACATGACCCATGATCCATGTAAATTCCCTTTTTAGATGCCTGATTGGCCTTTTACGATTTATATGCCTATAGAAAGCTTGAGGATTCCCCTTTAAGTTGACTGCAAGTCTTTTCACATAATCCCTCTTTGCTTCTCTAATGTATTTTCACCTCCTCTCTGTATTCTTCTTGATTCTCAACTGTATTTTCTCCTGGACACCTGTCATAAGGTTAAGGGGGGGGGGGGGGGGGTTGTTGGGTTACGGGTATAGGGTGGATACGTGGGTTTGACTAGGGAGATCATGGCTCGGCACAACATTGAGGGCCGAAGGGCCTGTTCTGTGCTGTACTGTTCTATGTTCTATGTTCTATAAGTACACATCTTCTTTCTTACCCTAATTTATATTTCCTTTTTCATGTAGGGAACTCTGGATTTGTTTCTTCAGTATTTCCTTTTCAGGGAATATACTTTGACTGTGTCCCCCGGTTTGATGGTAACTGCAGTTGTCCCCACCAACATTTTGTTTAATTCTATCAGGCGAAGCATCATTCTTGCCACTCGTTTACTATTTGCATGTCTACTGCGGACTTTGGTTGGCTACTAGTCTTTATGTTGGCTACCAGTCTTTTCTTATAATTCGTCTTCACTTCTAATCCCTCTTCACTTCTCTAATGAGCTTTGCCTCCTCCCCTCTGAAACATGTGTAGGCCTCTTCATTGCAAATGTATTTTTTCCTGACACCTATCATGAGCACACTTTTTCTTCATTATTTTAATTCCCATCTCTTTTTTAATCCAGAGAGCTCTGGATTTGTTTCCCCTATCTTTCATTTCTACAAGAATATACCTTGATTGCACCTGGACCATTTCTGTTTTGAAGGTTGCCCATTCATCAGCTACAGTTTTTCCCACCAACATTTTGTTCCAGTGTAATCAACCAAGTTTCAATAAGTGCTGTACATTCAAGCCTACGAGTAACATTGCACCATCCAATTTCGGCAAACTTATATTCTAACTTTTTAAAAATAAATTTAGAATACCCAATTAATTTTTCCCAATTAAGGGGTAATTTAGCATGGCCAACCCTGCACATCTTTGGGTTCAGGGGGCGAAACCCACACAAGCATGGGAGAATGTGCAAACTCCACATTGTAACCCAGAACCGGGATTGAACCTGGGCCTGTGCCACGCTGTAATGGGAGTTTATTGTTGACCTTTCTTGACTTAATAATAGTATTAAACAACTTTCAAATCCTGAAACATCGTTAACGCACGTCACTTTGCAAATGTTTCAATAACTATAACATAAAATTCGATTGCTGAGTGTCATCCCTGAATATCGACCTGATTTGATGCTTCTGCCGCCGGAGGCAGAATTCTCAGATTTCTGTTTGAGGTAAAGAAGAAAACGCAACAGTGGATCTGATGGGGTATAATCAATGGGAGCTGCATCTTGTGAAATATTCAAGGATTGGACCATGCCAATCTTGCAATAGGTGACATTTGGAGCTTTGGAAAGACTAATGAATTTGAAGGAAAAAAGATATAACCCCAGTTTAGAGATCTGCAGTTCTGATCCTGTCATGTGAAGGAAATAGCAGCTGTTTTATCAGCATTGGTGCAATAAAAGTTTTGATTTCCTGCAGGAAGAAAAGAAACAGAAGAAGAATAAAGACAAGCGATCTTCCTCTGAGTCCTATTCCTCTGAGACGTCGGATGCTTCCGAGATGTCGGATTCTTCCGAGACGTCGGATTCCTCTGAGACGTTGGATTCTTCTGAGACGTCGGATTCTTCTGAGACGTCGGATCCTTGGAGATGTCGGATTTTTCTGAGACAGTCTTTGAATTCGAATAGTAAGCAGGGATGTACAGATACCAAAAGACACAAGGATTGGGAAAAGACCAATAAACATAAAAAACACAAGCATAAGAAATACAGAAAGAGAGATTAAGGAAGAGAATCTGGTGTAGAAAACTGGATTTCCTGCTTCTTGTGCTCAAGTTGTTGGTATGTGAAACCTAACACTCAGGAAGTTGAAAGAACGTGTTTCTTTTTCAGAAGAATTTCCTGTTGTACATTATATTTATCCCAAAGATGAATCAAATTTGAAATACACCATGTATTATTCAGTTGTCACAAAATGTTATTACAAAATGAAACAGTTTGTATATTTCCCTTTCATGTATTTCCAATTTAAGTGCAGGTCATGATGTTCAGTGGCTGATCTAACCTGAATATTTCAAGTGTACGATCACATCACAGTGCAAAATATTGACATTGAAATTATTTATCTCGTTCGTATGAAATTCCTTTGTCTGTTATTTTATATAGTACTGTAGAAGGGCCTTTACTTGGCGGATTAGTTGCCTTAATACCCTGTAATATTTCTAACCGTCTGCTTGACTATATTTCGTGGCAATAGGCACTTGGCAAAGCATGATGGATATATATTAGCCTTATTTCAGTCAAGAAGTTCTGCATGTAATAGCAGAAGGTCAGTCCATATAAACAAGTGCACAGCTGCACATTGTTGCTGACAGCAGATAATTGTTATTGCTCGTAGACTACGAATTCAAGGCCTGTTGTTTAAGGCTGCTCGCTTTTCTGTCTCTGGGCTTATCAATGGAATGCCTCGTTTTTCTAAATATTGCTTATTGAACAATATAAAGTACAGCCTTGCCTCTGTACAGGGGGGGAACAATTAGAAGGACTTTGGTCACTCTAAATCCCCCCATGAACTTCGTGTTAAAACAAAGGACCTATGGCGAAAACTCGAAGTGCTGGTATTTTTTCCTCAACAAGTACAGTTTAGAACTGCATAGTTATTAAACATGCTAAATTGGTTTTAAATCTACTTGATGCTGTTCAGCTGCCTAGCAAAATAGCCGTATTAAAGTGTGAAGCGCACACTACTGCAGACGATGAAGTCTCCAGTGGTAACAGATTTGCTGATAGAATAGCAAAAGAAGTGGCTCTCAAACAGCAGCCACAACTGCAAGCTGCTGCAGTTGAACTTCCGTCCATCATAACAGAACCACAGTTAAAACATCACAATTCCCAGACATTGTGTCCCAGGCCATTGCACTCAAGTAACAATTTCCAATATTTTTATTGCACCACCTTAGAGATATATAATCTTCAGCGTAACTGAGCAGATTTTAATGGGGTAGCTTTAGCTTTGAATTTTGGTTCAGATAAAAGTTTCAATTAGTTAATTCTTATCAAAGAAGTTATCTGTATCGCTACACTAGGCAGTTCAATGGGCTACGATAATTTTGTAGCCATTTTTTTCGAAATATATAGATCATAGAGAAGTTATTTTCATCTTGTATTTATGGGGTGCAAGCTTTCTTATTCTGCCTACAATAGAACATAGAACATAGAACAGAACAGGCCCTTCGGCCCTCGATGTTGTGCCGAGCAATGATCACCCTACATAAACCCACGTAACCCGTATACCCGTAACCCAACAATCCCCCCATTAACCTTACACTACGGGCAATTTAGCATGGCCAATCCACCTAACCCGCACATCTTTGGACTGTGGGAGGAAACCGGAGCACCCGGAGGAAACCCACGCACACACGGGGAGGACGTGCAGACTCCACACAGACAGTGACCCAGCAGGGAATCGAACCTGGGACCCTGGAGCTGTGAAGCATTGATGCTAACCACCATGCTACCGTGAGGCCCTGATAATATAATCTATTCTTGAAAAGTCAGTTTGTAATGACCCAGTTTCCAATCAAAACCAAAACAATTGGAGGTGTGTACAATAGAAAGGAGAATTTGACAATTTTTGCAGGTTTAAGTGCAGGCTACACCTCAACGAGTGACATTAATGTTGACATCCTTTGATTTAGCTCCTTGGCTGTTTTACATCCAGTCTCACAGTCAATAAGCCTACTGAGCGTACATGGGTAGACATCTTTTATTCCCTTTTTAAAAACAATGACTGCCCGCCATGAACGAGGCAAAAATGAATTTGCATCATTATAATCCTGCAACTGCAGCAGAATTTAAGCACCTTACTTTGGAAGAAGTGTAGCGAAGGTCCAGGGGAAAATAATATTGATCATTATGCAGCTTAAACTTCTTAAGTTTAAGAATGAACAAATTGGGAGAGTATGTGATGTAATTTATATACAACCTGAGATGAATGATACTTTGTGAATTCATATTTAATGTAACAAAAGACCCAAAATCAAAGTTATGGTCTGGAAATAAGTTGATGTTTATATCACAATTCTGAATGAAATATACAAACATACATGGAAACATACGAATTAGGGGCAGGATTGGCCACTTGACCGCTCGACCCTTTTCTGTCATTCAGTAAGATCATGGCTGATTTGATTGTAACCTCAACCCCACATTCCTGCCTACCGATAACCTTTCACCCCATTGTTAATCAAGCATTTTTCCAGCTCTGCCGTAAAATATTGAAAAACTCTGCTTCCACTGCTGTTTGAGGAAGAGAATTGCAGGCACACTTGACCCTCTGAGAGACAAGATTGTCCCTCATCTCTGTCTTAAATTAGCGACCCCTTATTTTTAAACAGTGTCTCCCAATTCTAGATTCTCTGACAAGAGTAGACATCCTCTCCACACGCACCCTGTCAATTCCCTTCAGGACCTTAAAGGTTTTGATCAAGTCCCTCTTACTATTCCAAATTCTAGTGGCTACAACACTAACCTCTTCAACTTTTCCTCGTAAGACAATGCATCCATTCCTGGAATTTGTCCAGTAAGCCTTCACTGAACTGCTTATCTACATTTCTATATTTCCTGCGTAAGAAGACCAATAATGTACACATGTCTGCAGATGTGCTTTCACCAATGACCTGTACAGCTGAAGTATGACCTCCCTACCTTTGTAATAAATTCCCCTCTATAATAAACAATAACATTCTATCCGCTTTACTAATTGCTGGATATATTTGCATTCTACCATTTTGTGATTCATCCACTTGGACACCCAGATCCCTCTGCATCTCCGAGCTCTGCAATCTCTCACCATTTAGATGATAAGCTCTTTTTCATTCTTCCTGCCAAAATGGACAATTTCACCTTCGGCCACATTGCACTCCATTGCCAGATTTTTTGCGAACTCACCGACATATCTGGCGTGAGCTCTTCTCCTCTTTTACCAAATAGAAAACTTCATATTTTCAGGAGATCTTGTGTGCTGGAGGAGGATGTGAATTTGTCTTTGGAGCGCTAATGTTGCAGTACAATGCTCCTATTTGTCACTGTTTGGTCCAGAACTGAGTATCATTGAAAAAAGAGATGTAGAAGCTTTCCATCTTGCACTCATTGGGAAATTCACAAGACTGCATAATTTAAAGAGAACCACAATTTGTACTTCATAATAAGAGTTCTGATTCATTGGCACGTGGACGTTGATTGGTAGACCCATTGCTGTGGATAATATACCAGTTAACTGATGACTGACAATTAACTGCCAAACTTTGTTTCAATTCATACTAGGCACGTTTGGTAATAGTGGATGTAAGGTCATTATGGAGAGGGACAAAGGCGGATTGGAAATAAAGTTTCTGAATTGGGGGAAAAAGGTCAATTTCAATAGGATAAGACAGGATCTGGCAAAATTCAACCGGGAGCAGCGAGCTGTCGGGAAATCTACATCAGAAGAGCTATTTATTCAACAAGGAAATGTACAGAGTACAGGACCAACATGTCCCCATGAAAGTGAACGGCTGGAACAATAAGTCCATAGATCCCTGGAAGTCTCGGGATATTCAAGCTTGGCTAAGGAAAGAAAGGGAAATACATTTGACGGGCTCAAAACAGTGGAAGACTTGGAAGAGTATAGAAAGTGAGGGGGGTTACTTAAAAAATAAATTATGAGAGCGAAGAGGGAGCATGAGAAAACACTGGCAGGTGAAATAAAGGAAAATCTAAAGGTGTTTTGTAAGTATATTAATAGCAAGAGGATAACCAGGGAAAGAATAGGACCCATTCAGCACCAACGTGGCAAGCTGTGTGTAGAGTCAGACGACAAGGCTACTTACCAGCATTTTGTAAATCCACAAACACTACCATCTAGAAAAACAAGGATGTCAGATACATGGGAACACCGCCACCTGCAAGTTCCCCACCAAACCATTCATTGTTCTGACTTGGAAATATATCAGTTTTCCTTCACTGCCTCTGGGCCAATGTCCTAGAATACCCTCGCTAACAGCACTGTTGGTATACTTATATCACATGGAATGCAGCACCTTCTCAAGGGAAATTAGGATGGGCAATAAATATTGGTCTAGCCAGCGAAGAGAAAACAACTCTCCCAAGAACATAAGAGATTGGAGCAGTTGACGAGTCAAAATTGCTCAGCTATTCAGTATGATCATGACTGTTCGTGAACTCTGCATCCCCCCTCTCTCCCCTTCCCCTTCCACTCTCCCCCTCCTTCAGTGTCTAAATCAACCCCTCCACCCTTTTTTCACCCCCCCACTCCATCTCTCTCGACTTTCACCTGCCCTCCATTTTATTTCTACCTCTCTCTGTCTTCTGATTCTCTACCCACACTCTCTCCCCTCCAACCCTCACTCTCTGTCCTTCCTGCTGTATTCTCCCTCTCCGACTAGCTCTCATCACTCCTTCACCTTTTCTCTGTCCTCTCCCTCTCAAACCCTCTCCCTCCATCTTTTCTCCATCTCTCTATTCCTGACGATACTGTCTCGCTCCTCCAGAAACTGTCTTTCTCCCCTCCACCTCCTTCTCTCTTTGCCTCCCTTTACCTGCACTGCTCCCCTTTTTCTCTCTCTCCCACTCCTAGCTCATTCCTGATATTGCATTCTCCACTCCCTCCTGCTTCCTGCCCCGCACAGTCTCTGCACAACATGCAGGCCATAGGAATAAGCAACATTGACCATTGAACCCTTGAGCTCGCTCGTTATTTAATACCTGATCATAACCTCAAATCTGCACCCTGCATACTCTGAACACATAATTACCCCCTTGTTTATCTATAATCCATCCCTCGCTGCCTTGAAAATGTTCAAAGACTATGCTTCCACTGCCTTTTCAGGAAGATATTGCAAAAGTGTCATGACTTCTGAGAGATTTTCCCCCTTATCTCCATTTTAAATGGGCGATCCCTTATTTTGAAGCAGTGATTATTCCAGATGCACCTACAAGAGGAAATAAAACAAATCACTTTTAATTTCTCCTTCTTATATTTGATGATGAACTGTGTCATTTTTTTCCCCAAGAGAAATTGATTCTCTGGCCCTAGTTCTCAGATTACCTTTTGGCATTATAAGGCCGATCAGTTCCCACATCATGTTCAATACAGACAGACTGTCCAGTCAGTGTCCATAGCAGTGTCACATCATTTACATCTTTAAGCAGTAACAAGGTTGTCGTATTTTATTATAAATGAAAAACAGTTTCCTTCCCTCCAATTTTACTACAGATTACCCACTGGAACATGACATTCTGGACAATATTTACAGACCTGTACAAACCCAGTTCAGTTTGTCAGTGTTATTTAATCATACAAGGAAGTTACATTATTCAAACATGGTGAGAGTTTCAAGTGAGTCAAACTCACAGATTCTTCAGAATTACAAGAAACAAGCTAATTAGAAATGAATATAAACAGAAAGGCAGCACGGTTGCATAGTGGTTAGCACAGTTGCTTCGCAGCTCCTGGGTCCCAGGTTCGATTCCCAGGTTGGGTCACTGTCTGTGCAGAGTCTGCATCGTATCCGCGTGGATTTACTCCAAGTGCTCCGGTTTCCTCCCACAGTCCAAAGATGTGCAGGTTAGGTGGATTGGCCATGCTAAATTGACCATAATGTTCAAAATTGCCCTTAGTGTTGGGTGGGGTTAGTGGGTTATGGGGATAGGGGGGAGGTGTGGACTTGGGTAGGGTGCTCTTTCCAAGAGCCGGTGCAGACTCGATGGGCCGAATGGCCTCCTTCTGCACTGTAAAATTCCATGATTCTATGAAAGTGGTGGAAATACTCAGCAGGCCGGGGAGCTCGATAACGGAACTTACTCACTGCCCGAGCCCAAACTGAAGACAGCGAGTATCACAGCAGCAGCTGGTCTCCCACCTCCCCTCCCCTCCCCTCCTACTGAAAGTCAATGTGAGACTCACCGCTGAAAACCATGACAGTGAAATGTCCATCACCGTGAAGAAGGGAGAGAATTATGCGCCATATTATGTTTCGTTCACGTCCACTCATATCTTCTGCTTTCGCTTCTTCAACTACCTACAAAAACATTTTTCCGACACCCCGCCCCCGGAAAGATTCCCCGACCCCAGTTTGAGAATCACTGAACTGATTCATCTCAAACACGGTGATCTATCGCCACCTTCCGCCTGTGGAGCAACATTACAGGCGGGAAGGTCACCGGCTTCCTGCAGTTCACAGCTCATTCTACCCAGTAAGTTCCTCTCTATAATTGAGCTTCTATTTGTTTCTTCTCTCTCCCTCCTTCTTTCCCCCAGCCCCACAGAGGTCCTTGCTGATCTTTCAGTTCCCAGTTCCCATACAGGGTTTATACCCGGAATGTTAACCTGGTTTCTCTCTCCACCTGTGACCCACACTCATCAGTTTACAGCTGGCAGGAGACAGAGAGAGACGGTGTGAAATTATGGGATGGCAATGTTAGTGATTTTTAATCCCGCAGATTGTCAGTGGGCTGTAATTTTCCCCAGCAATATTCTTTCCTGGATCTAAGAAGGGAAAGAGTCAGTGAAAGTGTGGGTGAAAGTGTGGAGATGGGACATGTTGTCCGCATTGCAAAATGACACCTGTCCCCCTCATAGTCCAGGAAAACCCCGATCTTCCCGGGATTCTCACTCAGGGTGAGGAGGGTCGGTAAAGGGGAGGTGGAGGCAGAATAACCAATTTTGGAAATCACCCTCTCAATCCAGAATCCGGATTCAGCAGTCAGTTGAAATATTCCCTTCCTCTTGGTGGATTCTCGAGCCGCTCCAATTTTCAATTCGGTCTTCCCCCCCACCCCCACCTCCCAGTAATGTCTCCCTGATGAGTATCCCTCTGATCCCAGGACACAGGGCCAGGGATCAAACCTCTCCGGGGTGTCAGGGAGCGGCTGTGATTTGTCGCTAAATCTCACACTGGTCCGGTCCTCAGACAGGATGAGCCAGGGATTCGCTGTGTTCGGATCCAGAGTCAGAGAGGCTGGAGCTGAGGGAAAGTTAAAAAAAACAGTCAGTGATTTAGAGGGTTGAGAGTTAGAAGTGAGGAAGAATCCAGGAGGGAGTGGGAATTTGGGAAAAGATGGTGAAAGCAGAGAAGGGCCAGAGAGGGGAGTAGAGGAAATAGCAGAGTGAGGGAGCGGAGATAAAACGTGGGCAGGATGGAGATGAGGAGGAAGCATGAGAGGCAGGGAGGAATTTGAATTCAATAAAAAATCTAGAACAAAATCGAATGATGATCATGAAAGCGTTGTCAGATTTTGTAAATCTTTCCTGAGCGACTCTGACTCAATATGCCCTTTAGGGAACAAAATCTGCTGCCTTACCTAGTCTGGCCTTACATCAGACCCACAACAATGCGGTTGGCCTATAAAACATAAGGACCTGCACGGTGGTTAGCACCTCTGCCTCACGGTGCCGAGGATCTGAGGTCGATCTAGGCCCCGGGTCACTGTATGTGTGAAGTTTGCACATTCTCCCCAGGTCTGCATGGGTCTCACCCCCACAACCCAAAGACATGCAAGATAGGTGGTTGGTCACGCTAAATTTCCCCTTAATTGGAAAAAAAGATTTAAAATTTAAACAAAAAGAATGTTGTGCCAAACCACTAAAAGACCTAAATGAAACTAGATCGCCTATCCAGCATCGAATTGGGCACTGGGAATGACAACAGTAGATCCTGCAAAACCTTCCGTTGTAACATCTGGTCTTGTTTCATAAAATGGGAAATCTGTTTCACAGACCAGTTCTACAACAACCTGACATCGTCATATTTACAAAATCATACCTACGGTTAATGATGCAGATACCAGTATCACCACATATACTGCCATAGCACATAGGAACATAAGAATTAGGAGCAGAAGTAGGCAATTCAGCCCTTTGAACCTGCTCCACCATTCAATCAGATCATGGCTGATCTCTTCCTGGTCTCAAATCCACCTCCCTACCTGTTCCCCGTGTCCCTTTAACTCGTTTTTAAAATCAGAAATATATCAATCTCCTTCGTGAAACCATTTAATGATTCAGGCTCCACTGCACTATGGAAAAGCGAGTTCCACAAATTCACCACCTTCTGTGAGAAATAGTTCCTCTTCATCTGTTAGCATCAATGCTTCACAGCTCCAGGGTCCCAGGTTCGGTTCCCGGCTGGGTCACTGTCTGTGCGGAGTCTGCACGTCCTCCCCGTGTGTGCGTGGGTTTCCTCCGGGTGCTCCGGTTTCCTCCCACAGTCCAAAGATGTGCGGGTTAGGTGGATTGGCCATGCTAAATTGCCCGTAGTGTCCTAAAAAGTAAGGTTAAGGGGGAGTTGTTGGATTACGGCTATAGGGTGGATACGTGAGTTTGAGTAGGGTGATCATTGCTCGGCACAACATCGAGGGCCGAAGGGCCTGTTCTGTGCTGTACTGTTCTAAATTCTAAATTCTAAATCTCAGTTCTAAAACGACCACCTCTCAACCTATATCTGTGACCTTTTGTTCTAAATTACCCCATAATGGGGAACATTTAGTCTATGTTTACTTCATCAATTCCTTTTAGTATTTTATATACTCCAATCAGATCCCCTCTCATCCTTCTAAACTCCAGCAGGTATAAGCCCAAGCTGTTCAGTCTCTGCTCATACGTCAATTCCTTCATCCCCGGAATCAATCTGATGAACCTCCTCTGAACTGCCTCCAATGCCACCACATCCTTCCTCAAATAAGGAGACCAAAACTGGACACAATACTCCAGATGTGGTCTCACCAACACCCTATACAATTTCAACAGACACGTCTCTACTTTTATACACCAGTCCTTTTGCAATAACCGCTAACATTCCATTTGCCTTTTTTATTACATGCTGTACCTGCACACCGACTTTCTGCAATTCATGAACAAAGACACCCAGATCCCTCTGCCCAGACGCATTTTGAATCTGATTTCTATTTAGATGATTTACCTTTCTATTTTTTCAGCCAAAATCGATAACGTCACACTTATCCACATTGAACTCCATCTGCCAAATTTTTGTCCAATCTCAGAATCTAACTATAATTCATCTTTAAATTTTTTATCTCCTCTTCACTACCTGCTTTCCCACCTATTTTAGTACCATCCATAAATGTTGCTGTGTTACACTCTGTCCATGCTTGCAGATCATTTATATAAACAGTGAGATCTGAGGACTGAACCCTGCGATAACTCCGCTAGTTACAGTTCGCCAGCCAGAGAAGGACCCATTTATCCCAAACCTCTACTTTCTGTCTGTCAGCCAATGCTCAGTCCAATCTAGTACTCTACCATCAATCCCCTGTGATCTCACTTTCTGGATCAGTCTTTTATGCAGCACCTTATCAAACAGCTTCTGGACGTCGAGATATATCACATCTACAGGTTCCCCATTATCCACCTTGCTGGTTACACCCTCAAAGAACTCAAGGAAATTTGTCACGCATGACTTATCCTTCATAAAATCATGCTCACAATGATGGATTGAGCTTTGACTTTCCAAATATTCAGTTATCGCAACCTTACTGATTTATTCCAGCAACTTCCTCCCACAGAGGTCAAGCTACAGGTCTATAGTTTCCTTTCCTCTCTGCTGTTTTGAATAGGGGTGTCACATTAGTGTGTTCCTAATCCACCGGGACCCTTCCAGAATCCAGGGAATTCTGAAATATCATAACTAATGCATCCACTACTCCACTGCACCTCTTTTAATATTGGGGGTGCAGGTTATCTGGACCCAGAGACTTATCTGCCCTTAATCCCATCAGTTTATTCAATACGCTCCCTAGTGATGGTAATTGCACCCGGTTCCGCTGCATTAATTGCAATTTTTGGAATATTTTTATTATCTTCTACTGTGAAGACAGAGGCAAAATATTAGTTCAGTGCCTCCACCATCTCTGTGTTCCCCATTATTACCTCACCAGTATCATCCTCTAAAGGGTTAACATTTACTTTAGCTATTCTCTTCCTCTTCATACACTTACAGAAGCTCTTAGTATCAGTGTTTATGTTTTCTGATAGTTTCCTTTCATAGATCATCTTACCTCTTCTGATTTTATTTTAGTAGCCTTTTGCCGAACCTTAAAGATTTTCAAATCCTCCAGTTTACCACTCGCTTTTCCAGAATGGTATGCCCTAGTTTTTCCCTTTATGCCTTCCTTGACTTCCTTGTTTAGCCATGGAACTTTTTTCTCCCTTTTACAATTCCGCTTTCTCTCAGGAATGTACTTTGATCGAGAGGTGTTTAATATCTCCCTGAACATCCACCATTGTTCCTCAACTGTCCTACCCTCAATTATTTGTCCCCAGTGTGTTTGGGCCAACTCTTTCCTCGTGCCTATATAATTATATCTGCCCAATGCTAGAACTCAAGTATGGCACCCTGTCTTCTCTCACTCAATCTGCAAAACGTCGAGTTTTGCAATTAATGCTTCCCGTGACACGTGGCGTTATGGGGGGGGGGGGGGGGGGGGGGGTGATTGTTGTACGGTTGGGGGCAAAATACTTGACATCAGTCACTGGATCAAGGATTTTGTCTCCGTGGATTCACATCTCATAGAGCGCTGTGCACCCAATCCCTGGAATCCTTCCCGCCGGACGGGATTCTATTCGATTTTGGAAATTCTCTCAGCTAATATCAGCTTGCTAAAATTCATAAGTGCAATCGGAAAACACGTTTTCCATGATCAAATGTAGGACAAATGTGGATATTCCTCTCGCAGAAAAGCAGATCGTGGCAAAGTTGGAGTTGGAGTTGCATTATGTCTGGGCCGCCGAATACGTACGGCGGTAACTCCCCGCAGAGACTGCGAAACGTGCTTGGGATTCTGCAGCATTTATTGTTTTCATATCAGCGTTTTTCTCTGCAGTTGGCGAGAGGGAAATGTCTTATTGTTGTAACGTAGACTGAACCTTCCGACTTTGTTAGCTTTAGCTTTGTAGGAATGCGTGGACAAATCGTCAAGGTTAAATCACCCCCGTAAGCAAGGACTTAACAGCAAATCAGTATCAAATGATTCCTGAGCTTAAAAACAGTATCAACTGGTTCAATAGATTCATTGTGAAGAAATTGACGAATGTTTTTTTTCCCGCGCTGCTAGATGACATTCAACCTTTGTTTTCCTTTTTAAAAAAGGAATATAGAGTACCCAATTATTTTTTCCAATTAAGGGGCAATTTAATGTGGTCAATCCACCTACCCTGCCATCTGGGTTGTGGGGTTGAGACCCACGCAGACACGGGGAGAATGTGCAAACTCCACACGGACAGTGGCCAAGGCCAGGATTCGAATCTGGGTGAAATTGTCATCCTTAAAACTCGATGTGAACGGCATTGAAACTCATTAAGGGAATCTTGAAAATGATTCTGGCATCTTTGTGGGTTAGCGTTGTAATCAGGCGAGCCAGGACATTGGAACCCTGTGATTTTTAACAACATTTGAACGGCTATGGCCCTTGTAGCAGTCAAAAAAAGAATTTTGAAAACATTCATAGGGCCACTGTCTTGAGGGGTGCCATCGCCATTGACCACTCAGTGCTGACCATCTAGGCAGTCAGCAATCCCTGATAGCCACAGGCTTTGCCGTGATGCACAGATAAGACATCCCATCCCTTTGTATTTCGCTGTGCAGCCTGGCGTAGGTTAACGGGTGAGAGGTTACATTTCCCCATGAGCGTCTGATCAGCTCTCCAGGTATGAACAGGGAATGCGTAAGGCTTTACAGAATGATCTAACTGTTACGTCACAGAAGGAGGCCATTTGGCCCATCTTGTCTGCATCACTCTACAAGCACACATCATGATTTTGTGCCGTCCTCCTGTTTATTCCCCATACCCCTGAACATTGTTTTTATTCAAGTGATTACCTGATGCCCTCTTGAATGCTTCAATTGAACCTGCTTCCATTTTCAGGCAGAACATTCTAGACACCAGACACCTCTGTGAAAAATATTTTTCCCACAGCACATTTACTACTTTTAAATCTGTGCCCTCTCGTTCTCGAATCTTTTACGAGTGGAAACAATTCCTCCTTGTCTATTCTTTCTTTTTTTTAAAATAATCTTTATTGTCACAAATAGGCTGACATTAACAGTGCAATAAAGTTACTGTGAAAATCCCCTAGTTGCCACACTCCAGCACCTGTTCGGGTACCATGAGGGAGAATTCAGAATGTCTAAATTACCTAACAGCACGTCTTTCGGGACTTGTGGGAGGAAACCGGAGCACCCGGAGGAAACCCACGCAGACACAGGAAGAACATGAAGACTCCACAGAGACAGTGACCCAGGCCAGGAATCGAACCTGGGACCCTGGAGCTGTGAAGCACCGGTGCTAACCACTGTGCTACCATTCCGCCCTTTTCAGCCCATTCATTATTTTGCACATCTCAATCAAATCTCTTCTTCGTCTTCTTATTTCTAACCTTTACAATCTATAATTGAAGTCCCTCCTGAGAGGTTAGTGGGGGAAATTAATGCACATGGGACAGGGATTGATATGGATTCGAGTTTTTATACATAGAAGGGAAACAGAGAATGAGAAAAACTGGTATTTTGCAAGTGGCAGGTAGTGATGAGTGGGGTACCACAGGGATCAGGGCATGGGCCCCAGTTGTTCACAATATATATAAATGACCTGGAAAAGAAGCCAAATGTAACTATTCCAAGTTTGCTGAAGGCATACAAATGGGCAGAATTGTGATGTGCGAGGAAGATGCAAGGAAGGCTCAAGGTGATTTAACCAAGTTGAGCGAGCAGGAAAACACATGGCAGCTGCAGTCCACTTGGCTGAAAGTGAAGCTTGTCCACCACTGAAGTTAAATTGACTGGCCTGTAATTGCTGGGTCCACCATTGCACCATTGTTTAAATAAACATAGAACATAGAACAGTACAGCACAGAACAGGCCCTTCGGCCCTCGGTGTTGTGCCGAGCAATGATCACCCTACTCAAACCCACGTATCCACCCTATACCCGTAACCCAACAACCCCCCCCCCCTTTAACCTTACTTTTTAGGACACTACGGGCAATTTAGCATGGCCAATCCACCTAACCCGCACATCTTTGGACTGTGGGAGGAAACCGGAGCACCCGGAGGAAACCCACGCAGACACTGGGAGAACACGCAGACCCCGCACAGGGTGATAAATCTGTGGAAATCTTTGCCAAGAAGACTGTGGCAGCCAAATCACTGAGTGTCTTTAAGACAGAGATAGATAGGTTCTTGACCACTAAGGGGATCGGAGGTTATGGGGAGAAGGTAGGAAAATGAGGATGACAAACATATCAGCCATGATTGAATGGCATAGCAGACTCGATGGGCCGAGTGGGCTAATTCTGCTCCTATGCTTTATGGTCTTCTGGACTTTGCCATCTTACCTCCCTTTGAGCCCTGAGTTGCATCGGATTCCCTTGACCAGTTTCAGCTCAAAGCTTTATCTGTTTTGTCTGGGCTTTTCAACAAAGAGAATATCACACTATCCTGATAACTATCATGAGTTTCCAAGCTATAAACAACCCGTGTCACCAAGAGAAGGACAAAACTATCAGTTCTCCAGCAGGAGCCATCATGTGCACGTCTCACGCCCTGCGTTACATCACCAGAAGACAATCCCTAAAAAACCTTGTTTGTTTCAAATATATCACCTCTCATTCTCAAGCAAGTACAAACCCAATTTACTGAGGGGCTTACCCTAAAACTCCCCAATCTCCAGAAAGCCACCTCCCTCACTTTGAGTAACAGGTGCTGCGGCATAATATCAATGTGATAATGGAAAGAATTCCAGGTCCGTTTTTTCCTGATAGGCACAGGAGAAATCTCATGGATTGTCAGTGAGTAAATAGAGTTGAGGTAAAGATCAGTCATGGTTGAATCAAATTCCTGAAAATCACAGAATTTTAGAATGGTACAGCACTTTGTGTCCGGGCTAACCCTCTGCTTGATGCATTCACTGAAGAGGAAGGATGATGTCCCAATTTTCTTTTGAAAACTTTGATTGAATCTGTCTCCACCACAATCTCAGGCTGTTCCACCAATGAGAAATTTCTCACTTTCTATTTTATCCAGAATTCTCATTATTTTGAAATCCTCCAACAAATCTACTGAAAACATATATCTTTCTCTCCCCTATGGTGAATAACCAGATGTTCTCCAATCTCATCTCGTACCTGAAATCCCTCGGCAAATAAACCGTTCTCCCCGAAGCCTTTATATCCTTCCTAAATTGCACTGCCCAGAATTGGATAAGATAATCTAATAGTGTTCCAATCAGTGTCATATAGAATTTCCTTTGATGTGTATTTTTATTCAAGGTGAATATTCTGTTGCTGCTGAACTGCTTTCTCAAGATGAGCAAATTGTTCACAAATATCCCCAACTGCCCGTTCCTCCACCCGCTTAAAAATTGGACACTTTTGTTTACATTCTCTCTCTAATCCTCCCAACAAAATGTATCACTTCACATTTTCTGACATTACATTTAATCTGTCAAATATCTGTGCATTCCAGCAGATGCCTATACCCTCTAGATCTCCATCAGAGTTCACAGGACTTTCAGGTTTTGTGACGGTTATGCATTTTTAAATTGTGCCCAAGTTCACTTCAGGAATGTCAACCAGAAAAGGAGTGATCTTGGTACCGACCTCCGGGGAAGAACACTGTAAAACTTACTCCAGCCTGAAAAGTGACCATTCCTGAATTGTTCCCTGCTACTCAGCCATATTCATATTCATGCTGTCACTGCTCCCTTTATTGCATGGGTTTCAACTGTGCTTGTATGTCTCTTATGTGACACTTTTGTCAAATGCTTTAGGATGTCCAAGGACACCGCGTCAAATACATTACCCTTTCAATCCAACCTATTCCTTTGTTAGAAGACGTGGAATTGGTTAAATATTCACTGAGTATGGACTCTGGAACAATTTGTGGACAAAATAAAGAGCATAACTGGTTTCTCCTTCTTAGATATAATAATTAAATGTGTTCTCTTTTGAGAAAGCGGATTCCCTGGCCTATGTTGCCAGATTCTTTTTGTTCGCTTGAAGAACCACTTTTCAAATGCAATCATTTTTTATTTTTTTTAATTTTTTTTATAAATTTAGAGTACCCAATTATTTTTTCCAATTAAGGGGCAATTTAGCGTGGCCAATCCACCTACTCTGCACATTTTTGGGTTGTGGGGGCGAAACCCACGCAGACACGGGAAGAATGTGCAAACTCCACACGGACAGTGACCCAGAGCCGGGATCGAACCTGGGACCTCAGCGCCGTGAGGCGGTTGTGCTAACCACTAGGCCACCGTGCTGCCCTTCAAATGCAATCATGTGCATTACAATTATAGATGGTATAAAATTTGCAGAATATAGACAGGTTAGATGTACCTAGATCTTTAATAAAAATGTAAATATAACAGGTAATTACATACTAGTGACTTCAGGATTATTTCACTGATGTGGGCAGTGATGAGACAGAGCAGACAAACCAGAGATAAATGATAACTGAGACTCCACTAACATTCTAGTGCAGCAACTGAACTGCTTTTCATCTGGTTAAACATTATCTGTTAATGTCATACAAACCCCATCAGTTCACACATCATGTTCAATACAGACAGACTGTCAGATCAGTGTTCACAGCAGTGTCACATTATTTACATCTTTAAACTGTCTCAAGGCAGCTTCCTGTTTTAATGTAAAATAAAAACTCCCAGAAATACTATGTTCCTTTCCTACAATTTACATCTTGAAAATGAAAATCACTTATTGTCACGAGTAGGCTTCAATGAAGTTACTGTGAAAAGCCCCTAGTCACCACATTCCGGCGCCTGTTCGTGGAGGCTGTTACGGGAATCAAACCATGCTGCTGGCCTGCCTTGGTCTGCTTTCAAAGCCAGCGATTTAGCCCAGTGTGCTAAACAGCCCATCTTTAAGCAGGACATATTTAAGATAGGTTGATATATCCTTAAAAATGAAAGAAAATGAACAAACAAGCTTCCCTCTTTCTAATTTTAACGAAGAAATCACACTGGAGTGTGACAATATTTACAGACCTGTAAAAAAAGTGTAGTTTGTCAATGTTATTTAACCGCATGTACGAATACACTATCTGGAAACATGGTGAGAATGTGAAGTGAGTCAAACTGACTCACTTCACAATAAACAATATACAAAATAACTGGAGATTAATATAAACAGAGAATGATGGAAATACTCAGCAGGCCGGGCAGCTCGATAACGGCACTTACTCACTGCCTGAACCCAAACTGAAGACAGCGAGTATCACAGCAGCAGCTGGTCTCCCACCTCCCCTCCGGCCGACAGTGAATGTTAGACTCGCATCTGTGCTTCTCTCTCTCTCCCACATCCGTAGAAAAATATTTTTGGACTCCGTGGAAAATTTCCCCCGACTCTAGTTTGAGAATCACTGAACTGATTCATCTCAAACACGGTGATCTATCGCCACCTTCCGCCTGTGGAGCAACATTACAGGCAGGAAGGACACCGGCTTCCTGCAGTTACAGCTCATTCTACCCAGTAAGTTCCTCTCTACAATTGAGCTTCTATTTGTTTCTTCTCTCGTCCTTCTTCTTTCCCCCAGCCCTACAGAGGTCCTTGCTAATCTTTCAGTTCCGATACAGAGTTTAGACTGGGCTGGTTTAGCTCAGTGGTCTAGACAGCTGGCTTGTAATGCAGAACAAGGCCAGCAGCGCGGGTTCAATGCCTGTACCGGCTGAGGGAATTCTGAATTCTCCCTCTGTGTTCATGAACAGGCGCCGCAATGTGGCGACTCGGGGCTTTTCGCAGTAACCTTATTGCAGTGTTAATGTAAGCCTACTTGTGATAATAAAACAATACCCGGAATGTTAATCTGGTTTCTCTCTCCAACTGTGTCTGAGACCCATGCCCAGCAATTTACAGCTGGTAGGAGGCAGGGAGATGGTGTGAAATTATGGGATGGATCTGTTAGTGGCCTTTAATCCTGCAGATTGTCAGCGGGGCCGAGTTTTTCCTGTAAATATTCCGACCCGGACTAAAGATGGGAAAGATTCTCTCAGTGAAAGTGTGGGTGAAAGTGTGGAGATGGGACATGTTGTCCACATTGTAAAATGACACCTGTCCACCCTCATAGTCCAGGAAAACCCCGATCTTCCTGGGATTCACATTCGGGGTGAGGGTGGTCCATGAGGGGGAAGTGGAGACAAAATAACCAATTCCGTGAATCAGCCTCACAATCCAGAACCCGGATTCAGTTGGAATGCTTCTTTCCTCTCGGCAGATTCTCGGGCCACTCCCGTAACCCACTTAATCTTCCCTCCCACCCCCGCCTCCCAGTAATGTCTCCCTGATGTGAATCCCTCTGATCCCAGGACACTGACCCAGGGATCAAACCTCTCCGGGGTGTCAGGGAGCGACTGCTGTTTGTCTCCGAGTCTCACACTGGTCCGGTCCTCAGACAGGATGAGCCGTGTTCAGATCCAGAGTCAGAGAGGCTGGAGCTGTGGGAAAGGAAACATAACACAGTCAGTGATTTAGAGAAAGGGAATGAAATGAAATTAAATGAAAATCACTTATAGTCACAAGTAGGCTTCAAATGAAGTTACTGTGAAAAGCCCCTAGTCGCCACGTTCTGATGCCTGTTTGGGGAGGCTGGTATGGGAATTGAACCATGCTGGTGGCCTGCCTTGGTCTGCTTTCAAAGCCACCGATTTAGCCCTGTGCTAAACCAGCCCCTATTTTCTAGCATTCCACTCCGTATGGTTCACAATGTCTGTCTTTGTATTTACATTGTGTATTTATCATTTGTCCTAGGTCCTGCGTAGAGAGGGGACAGGGTGTGAGGAGTGATACAGAACCCCAAAGAGAATGGGGAATATGGAACAAAATCATGAGAGGGAGATAAAGGCAGAGAGACTAGTGGAGGAGAGAGCAGAGTGAGGGAGAGAAAACATAGGCAAGGGTGAGGTAGGAGAGAATCACGAGAGACACAGAGGAATTTGAATTTCAATTCAATAAAAGAAATCTAGAACTAACAGTCGAGCCATGAAAATATTGTCAGTTTTCATAAAAACCCATCTCTCCTAATCACGCTGTTCAGGGAAGGAGATCGTTCCTCCTTATTGGCTCAGGCCCAACATGCTCATGAGGGTGGCAAGGACACAGAATGCACTCTGGGTGGAGAGCCACCACCAAGAGTGCCTCAGTAGTACCACCACAGACTGAGCTGGCCGCCCATAACTGCGAGACTGGATCTGTGACAGGTCGTGAGTGAAGGAACAAGATGGAAACACAGACTAACCCTCATCCTAAGTAACCTACCTGCCGCAGATCCATCTGCCATGACAGTATGGGTAGGAGAGATAACTGAACGGCCCTTGAGACTATACATTCACCATAGGAAGGAGCAGTACCCCGAAAGCTAGTGATTCGAAACAAATCTGTTGGTCGTTAACCTACGTAAGACTATTTATGGTCCTTGAGAAGACAACGGCTTTGCGTGTTGAGGATGTCCACCATTTTGTTCTTCGGCACTATCACCAATGCTAAATGGGACAGACCTAAAACAAGTGTAACAAGTCCAGACTATGCATTCGTGAGGCACTGTTGGCCATCAGCAGCAGCAGCAGAATTGTACTCAACCACAATGTGTAACCGTATGACCTGGCATATCCCCCACTCTATCACTACTAGCAAACCAAGCATCAACCTGGTTTAAGAAAAAAGGGCAGGAGGACATGGCAGGAAGAATACCAGGCATACCTATAATAAAGTAAACCTGGAGGTTAGTTTGGCGCTTCTGGAAAACCTCTGTCCTTGGTCCGTGGACGCAGACATCAATGTGTGAATTATGTAACAAATTGATAACGGCAGCACAGTACCACAAATGGATAGCACTGTGGCTTCACAGCACCAGGGTCCCAGGTTTGATTCCCCGCTGGGTCACTGTCGGTGCGGAGTCTGCACGTTCTCCCCGTGTCTGCGTGGGTTTCCTCCGGGTGCTCCCACAGTCCAAAAACGTGAAGGTTAGATGGATTGGACATGATAAATTGCCCTTCCTGACCAAAAAGGTTAGCAGGGGCAGAGGTTATTGTGTTACGGGGATAGGATGGAAGTGCGGGCTTAAGTGGGTCCGTGCACACTCGATGGGCCGAAAGGCCTCATTCGGCACTGTATGTTCTAACTCATCATTGCTGAAAAATTGGGCAATTCCTGATTCATACAATTATGTCACTTAGCAAGATTGCGATGGATGGCAGAGATTCGTTAAAGTTTGAATGCATTGATGAGGCCAGACAGGGAAATGCACAAATAGCCTCTCTGTAGAGTAGACGGGCTTGTTTATTTCACTGATGAGTCACACCACATTGGCCCAGGGGTGTGGGAGGCCTTGGACTGCATTCCACCTGGCACGTTGGGCGAGGTGAAATTCGGTAACCGGCCCTTGTCCCTAATTGGCAGCTATTAACGTTTATCGGACATTCTCTGGCCGAGGGCTCCGAATGTAGAACGACAACAACTTTGGGATGCAGACCACCCCCCTCACCCCACCGGTTCATGACCATATTATTCAGCCCCAGGTTTCGCTATCTGATGTGCTACAGAACAAATGTAAAGTCTATTTTGCGTCACTGCCTAGTTTATCAGATTCTACTCTTCCTCTTAAAGCCTTCCAACTTAATGCAAGTTTATTCCCATTGGCTTTCAAGACACGATGTGGAGATGCCGGCGTTGGACTGGGGTGAGCACAGTAAGAAGTCTTACAACACCAGGTTAAAGTCCAACAGGTTTGTGTTGGACAAACTTTCAAGACAGTTCGCCACTGCACTGCGGACCTCTGAGCTGTGCACTCCGGTCATAACACCCCACTTCCCCCCTCCCCCACTGTTATACAAAATAGGTATCCAGTATTGCCACACTGAACAGAAGGAGAAGCCAAAAGCAATACTTTGCAGCGGAGCTGATCTGAAATAAAAGCCGAATAAAGGCCAAAGCGACGTGAAATGGCAACTTTCTCTCTCTGTCTCCACAGATGTTAACAGGCCCCTTTCAGCACGTTTTTGTTTTTATAAAGTACAAGGAGAAGCCTTAAACGTGCAGACAGTTGATTTGTGGCCTCAATCTAATCTCGGTCTTCCAACGGATGGTGATGAATGAGATGTGCAAGCCCCATCCAGAGAAACAGTCTGTAGAATGATCTAATCCGTGGTTTGAGAGGAACCACTGGAAACCCCATTGAAACTTACAAGCGAGCCTGGATAGAGTAGAACCAGAGGACACCATCTCACCATCTCAGACTAAAGGGATGTTCCTTTAAAACAGAGTTGAGGAGGTATTTCTTCAACCAGAGATCTGTGGAGCTCTGTCGCAGAAGGTAGTGGAGGCCAAATCACTGTTGTCTTTAAGACAGAGATAGATAGGTTCGTGATTAATAAGGGGTTCAAGGGTTACAGGGAGAAGGCAGGAGAATTGGGATGAGGAAAAATATCAGCCATGTTTGAATGGCAGAGCAGACACAATGGGCCGAGTGGCCTAATTCTGCTCCTCTGTCTTATGGAAACAATATATGAAGTTTACTTTCTCGATTTATTTATGCCAATATTTAGACCATAAATGCTATCGTCAAAGCACCAAACTTCACCATTATCACAAGGCTGTTCACAAATTGACTCGTTTTCCACATTTCAACCGCAAGTCTTCCTCAAACACACCACGCCGTGGACGAGGCCGAAGGCGCATTTCACCGCTAAATTCACCCCCACCGCACCACACCGAAGGCCTTACTGGAGCTGTCAGTAGATTTCCTGTTCCCCCTTAAAGGATCATCTTTCCCACACTGTAAAAGTGGACAACAAAATGTACTGAATGGATTGGGATTCTAATCAAATTCATGGAGTGAGTTCACTGCCTCACTATCTGCCCGGTCAATGGGATCACTCAGAAAATCAACCTCACTTATTCTAAACCGCTTTGTGAATCTCACTTGATGTTACCGTTCTCTTTTTTACACTATGTCACTGTGTTAAACCTGTGGACATTCATCTTCTCTACTTTATTGAACCTTGAACATTTCAATAAATTCACCTCTGCTCCCTGATTCTCCTGGAGCTCTGACACCTAACTGGTGTCTTCCACCATGAAGACTGATGGAAAGTAACTATTCAGTTCCTCTGCCATTTCTTTGTTTCCTATTAAGACTTCTCCTGCCATATTTCCCAGTGGTCCAATGTCTATTTTCTCTTACCTTTTATATATTGAAAAAAACCTCTTCCTATCTTCTTTTCTATTACCAACTAGCTTGCACATATTTCATCTTCTCTCCCCTTATTACTTTGTTAGCTGTCCCCTGCTTGTTTTTAAAGGCTTCCCAATCCTCTGGCTTCCTACTAATCATCGCCATTTTTGTATGATTTTTCTTTTGCTTTTATGCTGTCCTTGACTTCCCTCATCAACCATGGATGCCTTGTCCTCCCCTTATCATGTTTCCTCCTCCTAGGGATGAATTTCAGTTGTGCCTCGTGAATAACCCCCAAAATCTCCTGCTAGTGCTGTTCCACTGTCTTGCTGCTAGGCTCCTTTTCCAACCAACTCTGGCCAGCTCCTCTCTCATGTCTTTCTAGTTACCTTTATTTAATTGTAATATCATTACATCTGATTCCAGCCTCCCCCTCTCAAACTGCAGGGTAAATTTTATCATATTAAGGGGTCCTTCACCTTAAGTTCCCGAATAAAGTCTGCCTCATTACACATCACCAAACCCAGAATTGCCTGTTCCCAGTAGGCTCTGTCACCAGCTGCTCCAAAAAACATCTCTTACACATTCCACAAATGCCTTTTCTTGAGATCCACTACCAACATGATTTTCCAAGTACACTTCCATATTGAAGTTCCCCATAGAACATAAATCAGTACAGTACAGAACAGGCCCTTCGGCCCTCGATGTTGTGCCGAGCAATGATCACCCTACTCAAACCCAGGTATCCACCCTATACCCGTAACCCAACAACTCCCCCCCCCCCCCCCCCTTAACCCTACTATTAGGACACTACGGGCAATTTAGCATGGCCAATCCACCTAACCGGCACATCTTTGGACTGTGGGAGGAAACCGGAGCACCCGGAGGAAACCCGGGGAGGACGTGCAGACTCCACACAGACAGTGACCCAGCCGGGAATCGAACCTGGGACCCTGGAGCTGTGAAGCATTTATGCTAACCACTATGCTACCGATGATTATTGTGACATTGCCTTTTCTACATGCCTTTTCTATCTCCTGATTTATTTTCTGCCCCACATCCTGATTACTGCTAGGGGCCTATACATAACTCCTATTAGAGTCTTTTTACCTTTGCAGTTCCTCAACTTTACACACAGAGATTCTATGCCTTCTGATCCTTTTTCGCTCCTTGCTATTGATGTACCTCAATTCCTTACCAACAATGCAACCTTGCCCCTTTGCCCATCTGCCTGTCCTTTTGATAGGACACATATTCTTGTATATTTAGATCCCAGCCCTGATCCCCTTGCAGCCACGTCTGTGATTTAGCCACTAAATTTATATATTTTTTTCTATAAATTTAGTATACCCAATTAATTTTTTACAATTAAGGGGCAATTTAGCAATGCCAATCCACCTAGCCTGCACATTTTTGGGTTGTGGGAGTGAAAACCACGCAAACACGGGGAGAATGTGCAAACCCCACACAGACAGTGACCCAGAGCCAGGATCGAACCTGGGACCTCGGTGACGCGAGGCTGCAGGGCTAACCCACTGCACCACCGTGCTTACCTTAACCACTGGATTTATAATCGGAAAAAATTATAATCACTCCCAACTGCGACTTGGAAATATATCGCCTTTCCTTCACTGTCGCTGGGGCAACATCCTGGAATACCCTCCCTTTACAGCATAGTGGGTGTATCAACACCTCAAGGATTTCAGTGGTTCAAGAAATAAGCTCACCGCCACCTTTTGGGCAATTAGGGATGGGCAATAAATTCTGTCCTAACCACCGACGCCCACATCCCATAAATTAATTTTAAAAAGAAGAGTTTTACCAGGGTTAATGGAGTTTATCATTTCTCTCCACGCTGTGTACTGTAAAGGGCCTTTGAACTTTCCGATAGACAGGGCAGCAGCAGATACCGAGAATGTTAGAGTGTCATCACTGAGCCTGCATATAATAATCAGTTAATGTCAGAATATTTGGTAAATGATGCAAATGGTCAAACTATGAAATTAAATTAAATGAAAATCGCTTATTGTCACAAGTAGGCTTCAATGAAGTTACTGTGAAAAGCCCCTAGTCGCCACATTCCGGTACCTGTTCGGGGAGGCTGGTACTCGAATTGAACCCACGCAGCTGGCATTGTTCTACACTGCAAACCAGCTGGTTTAGCCCACTGTGCTAAGCGAACTATCCTAACATTTAAACCTAACAGGTTTAAGTAATATCATGTTGGAGCAAATTGATAGAAAATTAAATATTAATCTTGTTTCTTTAACTGCAAAATATAACTTCAAAATTCCAGGGCAGGGAATGGAAACACTCATGTCAAGAAAACGATTCCTAGCCTGATAATAGACTAGTTACCGCAATTAATATCTCTTTTTGAAGCCCGGTCTGAATTTTTCCTTTCTAAGTTCTAATGCCCCTGTGCAGCAGCTTGGGATTTTTTTATGTTTTAAAGGTGCTGCATAAATACACATTGTTGCTCTTGTAGTTGTTGTGGGGACAAAATAAGGCTGAATTATAGTATAGTACTGGAACATGGTCCCATTAATGATATGTCACCGTGTTAATGAATGCAGCATTCGAGAACAGTTAATAATCACTGTATTAAAATGTGTTATTGTGTATTAAACGCAAACAGAGTATTTGATATCCAACTAAGAAATCTTTTCAAAATTATTTGTAAGCAGGGGGAAAATCAGCTAAAAACCAACGCAACACAATTCAGAATTGTTTTGACTTAACTCTAAAGTTTCGATAAAGATGTCCTACCTTCTCTTCTGATGAGCTGCCTCCTGAAATAAATCAATCACAAATAATAAGGGTGGTAGTAACAGATTTTGGAAGGCGATAGACAGGATGCTGAAATGGATACACACTGGGCAGATGTGATTTGACATTGAAGTGTAAAGAGGTGCATTTTGGAAGGATAATTGAAGAGAGACTAAATAAACCTAATACTCCAATTTAAAAGGAATACAGGAACAGAGAGATCTGGCGGATCAAGTGCAAAAAGCTTCAGGATAATTGGGAAAATATTAGTGTTTTATTTTCGTAATTAATTGTGATTCACTGGAACGTGTTTGCTGACATGGTGGAGAAAACAGCTTCAATGATGCGTTTCCCAAGGAATTCATAGATGTATCTGTAAAGGAAACAATTGCCCCCAATCAGGGGAAAGAGCCCGGGCAGTGGAACTAACTGGAGATCTCTATCACTGACCCGGCACAGACAAGATGGAGAGTACTGTTTCCCCCTGTGCTGTCGAATTGACGATATTATTGAGATGATCTTTGTGTCAGATACTGGAACTCAACATCAATCCGGCTCACAGATACAGTGACTCTCACACCCACCGTATTAGACACACCCACAACAAGGAAATGGAACTGCATTATAATGTCAATTCCAGGAGGAAATTACACTAATGGAGCAAGGAAATCATTCCAAACAAGTGTCCTGACCGGGACAACTCATTTCTGGGAGGTTACTTGTATTCCTGAGATTCTCCAATGTGGAGACGGTTAGTTCAGTGATAAGGACCAGAAATTGACAAAGTCGCTTTAGTTCTGCTTGGATTTCAGAAAAATAAATGCTACATTAACTTCACAGTTATCCGTTATTTTGTGACTGTGAAGTTTCACTGAACAGACCCGCAATATATTCCCTCACCTTCAGAAATATCAGCTCGTTTTTTTGCTCCATCTGTTTCTGCAACTTGGAGAATTTCTCCTCAATAGAATTTAAATTCTCCTGAATCACTCGAAGGTTTTTCTCCATTGTTTCTAGAATCCTCTCCTCTTCTTCCCTGAGATCTCTGAGTAAACGCTGCTCTTTCTCAGTGAGAATCTGGTGCATTTTACTGAACTCGGATGTGATGTGGGTCTGCAGACTGCCATGTTCACACTGAGCACTTCCTGATTCAAACCGGTTTTAAATTCGGTGTTACTCCATTCCTGAACATCTTCAGTTGCGCGATTTCCTGATGACGTTCAATGCAGTACGCAATATTATTATAAATTAATCTATGTCCTCTGGATTTTCACTCAGGTTGATGAAACCTTGTGCAGTGTGAAGGATACACGGAGTAAGAGACCGCAGGGGAATAAGTGAATCCTGTCGGGGTTGAGTTGGGCTCCAGGGGATGTTGACAGTGGAGAGAGAGCGAGCGAGAGAGGGCGGAGATGGGCGGAATCAATATGTCATTGCATTTGACACCAGTGCGAACTCGCTGCCGATGGCAAACCCTTTGGTGAAACTACGTTCAGGTTTCAAGCCCATGAATTGAATTGTACTCACGATTATAGAATTTGCCCCCCAAAAAACTCCTCAATGTAAAGGCCGTCATTTTGGGCGATAGGTTCAGAAAAGCAGGGTGGAGTGTGGGGTGTGGTTTTAGTTGCTCGATATCGATTAAAACTTTGACTTTTATAACGCTTTCCACCCTGCCTTGGCGTTTTCTAAGCTTAGTGGTTGTTGCAATGTTGGATAATCCATCGGTCTACTTTAGAGCAAGTCTGATATCTGTGTTAAAGGATCTGGAATGCGATCTATCGCTTAGATAGATATAAATGGATACAATATAATTGGGATTATGGAGACATGACTGCAGGGTGACCAGGAATGGGAACTGAATGTCCGAGGGTATACATTATTTAGGAAGGATAGGCATAAAATAGAAGGAGGTGACGTGGCACTGCTGATTAAAGAGGAAATTAACACAATGGTGAGAAAGAATATTAGTTCTGTCAATATGGAGTCTGTGTGGGTAGAGTTGAGAAATACCAAGGGGCAAAAAACATTAGTGGGTGTCATATGTAACGCCCTAAACTGCAATGGTGATGTTGAGAATGGAATTAAACACAAAATTAGAGATGCACGTAACAAGGGAACATCGGTGATCGTGGGTGATTTTAATCTGCACATAGATTGGGCAAATCAAACTGGCCACAATGCCTGGAGTGTATACGGGATAGTTTTCTTGACCAATATGTGGAGGAACCAACTAGAGATCAGGCCATCATAGACTGGGTTCTGTGTAATCATAGATTATCATAGAATTTACAGTGCAGAAGGCGGGCATTCGGCCCATCGAGTCTGCACCAGCTCTTGGAAGAGCACCTAGCCAAGGTCAACAGCTCCACCTATCCCCATAACTCAGTAACCCCACCCAACACTAAGGGCAATTTTGGACACTAAGGGCAATTTATCATGGCCAACCCACCTAACCTGCACATCTTTAGACTGTGGGAGGTAACCAGAGCACCCAGAGGAAACCCATGCACACATGGGGAGGATGTGCAGACCGCACAGACAGTGACCCAAACCCGGAATTGAACCTGGGACCCTGGAGCTGTGAAGCAATTGTGCTATCCACAATGCTACCGTGCTGCCCATAGAATCATAGAATCTGCAGTGCAGAAGGAGGCCATTCGGCCCATCGAGTCTGCACCGGCTCTTGGAAAGAGCGCCCTACCCGAGCCCACACCTCCACTCTATCCCCATAACCCAGCAACCCCACCCAACACTAAGGGCAATTTTGGACACTAAGGGCAATTTATCATGGCCAGACTACCTAACTTGCACATCTTTGGACTGTGGGAGGAAACCGGAGCACCCGGAGGAAACCCACTCACACACGGGGAGAATGTGCAGACTCCGCACAGACAGTGACCCAAGCCGGGAATCGAACCTGGGACCCTGGAGCTGTGAAGCAATTGTGCTAACCACCGTGCTGCTGGGTGAATTTAATCTGCACATAGATTGGGCAAATGAAACTGGCCACAATGCCCAATCTAATGAGAAGGGAATCATTGCCAATCTGGCTGTGCGAGACCCCTTGGGGGATGAGTGACTATAACATGATAGAATTTTTTTATCAAGCTGGAGAGTGAAGTAGTTGATTCAGAGACTAGGATGCTGAATCTTTATAAGGGAAACTATGAAGGTATGAGGCGTGAGTTGGCCTTGATAGATTAGGAAGAGTTACTTAAAGAGATGACAGTAGGTAGGCAATAGCAAAAATTCACGGAACGCAAACATTCACGCAAAGATAAATGTAGGCCCCCAACAGACAGAAACAGGGGAATGTATAATAATGGACAAATAAATGGCTGAACAATTGAATACATACTTTGTATTCTTCACAATAAATGACACAAATCAGATACCAGAAATGTTGGAGAATGAAAGGTTTAGTGAGAGGGAAGAACTGAGGGGGATCAATATTAGTGGAGAAATGATGCTGCAAAAATTGATAGGATTGAAGGCAGATAAATCCCCAAGGTCTGAGAATCTGCATACCAGAGTGTTTAAGGAGATGGCTCTCGAAATGGTGGATGAATTGGTGGTCATCTTCTGTGATTCTATGGATTCTGGAACTGTCCCTGCAGATTGGAGGGTAGCTAATGTCATCTAATATTCAAAAATGGAGGTCGAGAGAAAACAGAGAATTATCGACCAATAAGCCTAACATCGGTATGAGGAAAATTCTTGAACCATTATCAAGCACTTTTTAGCAAAACATTTAGAAAGTAGTGGCAGGATCAATCACAGTCAACATGGATTTATGAAGGGGAAATCAGGCTTGGCAAATCTGTTGCAATTCTTTGCGAATGCAGATAGTACAGTTGACAAGGGGGAGCCAGTCGATGTGGTGTAGCTGGACTTTAAGAAGACCTTTGACACAGTCCTGCATAAGAGATTATTGTGCAAGATTTAAGTGCATCAGATTGGGGAAGTATATTGAGGTGGATAGAAAACAGGTTGTTAGAGAGGAAACAAAGAGTAGGAATTAATGGATCCTTTTCAAACTGGCAGGGGTGCCACAGGGATCAGTGCTTGGACCCCAGATATTCACAACATATATTAATGATTTGGACGAGGGACCAAAATGTAACATCTCAAAGTTTGCAGATGATACCAAGTTGGATGGGAAGGTGAACTGTGACGAGGATGCAGAATCCAGCCCGCTGACAGACTCAGGGGTCCCATTCCTTTTTAGGCATGTTAGTTTTTCCCTTGAAGACATTTATTGTTCAGTATCCTGTTGACTCCTTATGGCTGGTCATAAAATTAAAGACAATAAATGTCTTCATTTCCACATTTCCCATCAAACCAGAAAAGTGTCCTTTCTTTGCTGGCCATTTTGTATCAGTCTGTAAATGGCTGGCCACAATACATCCTTAGCTCTCTTCAAAAAGCTTTTGTGTTTGATCCACCTGGAACATTCCACATTTTTAATACTGCAACGGTTTCTGAATAGTCAGACACCTCCTTTTTGCCTTCCCAGTGCCCAGTCCTGCCTTTTTGAGCAGGATATCCATGATTATTGAACAACAGTATAATAATCTGATTGAAACATATACAATCCCAAGGTGAACTTGGCAGTATGGACATTGAGATAATGTTACGTTTAAAGAAGGTGTTAGAATCAGAGGCACAATTAAAACAGAAATGGCAGATTACTTTCCCTCTCAGAGGGTTATTAGTCTTAGATTTCACTTTATGTTCACTGGTTTTCGTTTCTAACACTACTTCCTGTTTTTATTCCCTCTGAATATGTCCCATTGCTCCACCTGCCCCAAAATCCAAAGAATCTAGAAGCTTCCTTCTTGCACCAACTCCCTTGCTGTGCATTTCATAGTCATACAGTCAGAGAATTTACAGCGCCGAAAGAGGCCATTTGGCCCATTGATTTGGTGCCAAATTGGCGCCCGCTGTGATTTCAGCATCGGAACAGATTCTCTGTTCAATCATGTTTCCCAATTTCCACATCGACCAAAAGAGTATCCCACCCTTAATGTTTCAGATCAATGACCTTTCAAAAGAACTTAATTTTGCCATGTACAGGCTTTGGAATATTCTTGCGATGACAGAGGTGTT
Organism: Scyliorhinus canicula; assembly: GCF_902713615.1. Classification (NCBI taxonomy): domain Eukaryota; kingdom Metazoa; phylum Chordata; class Chondrichthyes; order Carcharhiniformes; family Scyliorhinidae; genus Scyliorhinus; species Scyliorhinus canicula. Next base: position 12,024,544 of record NC_052158.1, on the reverse strand, counting down.
TTGCAAATACATGTTGTTTGTTAATGTTGTTAACTGTCAGCAGGCATTCAGTTGTTCATCTGAGTTTGAAAAAACATACAGTCAGGGATTGAGTGCTCATTAGCTAGACAAGGAAAGGAGTGTACTCAGTCATCCCATTCATGTACAAAGCAGCAAGATGGAGGAGATCATTCAGATACGTGCAAAGAAATTCATTCAGTTTTCCCACCTGCTAACATCCTATTTTAGTTCAAATAATTTGATACGTGATCAGTACATTCTTACTGGAGAGGGGTTACTTTAATACAGTATGCATGGGAAGAAATTCTCTTGTTCATCCCAACTATAGGTACACTGGTGAATCACATGTAACTGTTGGATTTTGCTTGTATTGCCTCTCCTTTGGGGATGCTGGATTCTGCACAATTTCCCATTCTCCTATTTCTTGTGGATGATGGAAGTTCTGTGCATTCGGGTTCTGTGCAATTTGATTCCTAATTTTTTTGATTAGACCTGCGGTCCCAGTCTTGATAGAAATGTTCAAAATCATGAGGGCTGGACAGAGTAGTATAATAATAATAATCATTATTGTCACAAGTAGGCTCACATTAACACTGCAATGAAGTTATTATGAAAAGTCCCTCGTCGCTACATTCCGGCACCTGTTCGGGCACACTGAGGGAGAATACAGAATGTCCAAATGACCTAACATCATGTCTTTCGGGACTTGTGAGAGGAAATCGGAGCACCCGGAGGAAACCCACACAGATATGGGGAGAACCTTCAGACAGACAGTTGGGAGAAAGTCTGGTCCCCCTTGTAAAAATATAAAGACCGAGAGGGGACAGACTTAAAGTGATTAAGCGTTGGCATGGTGGCACAATGGTCAGCACTGCCCTCAGCAGCAGGGACCCGGGTTCAATTCCAGCCTTGGGTCACTGTCTGTGTGAAGTTTGTATATTCTCCCAGTGTATGCGCAAGTTTCCTCCAGTTTCCTCCCACAGTCCCAAGATATGCGGGTTAGGTGGATTGACCATGCTAAATTGCTACTTAGTGTCCCGGGAAGTGCAAGTTAGGTTATGGGGTTAAGGGATGATGGGGGAGTGGACATGGGTAAAGTGTTCATTTGAAGAATTGGTGCAGACTCGATGGGCCGAATGACCTCCTTCTGCACTGTAGGGATTCTATGATTTGCACAGAGAAGTAAATATAATGTGAGAAAAAAATATTTTCACTGAAGGAGTGGTTAGGATCTGGAATTCACTGCCTGGAAAGTGTGGTGGTCAGGTGCAATCAAGGAGTTCAAGCGGGCATTCGATGATTATTTGAATAGAAACCTTGTGCATCGGTACAGGAAAAAGCAGGGGAATGAATGGCACTCTGTTATGATGTTTATTTGCAGATCTGTTGGGGACAGGATGGGCCGAATGGCTTCCTTCTGTGTCGTCACAATTCTGTCATTCAAAATCACTCCAACCTGATTGGGAATTTCTGAGGTAGTGATTTTACCCAACATCCCGCGCGGTCAAGAATGTCATTTGGTTACGTCAGAGGGCAGTGCGCAGGCGTTGGGGCGGGAAGTGTTTGGAGCATGCGCAGGATAAGTGGTAGCGACGGAGCAGCGGCTTGTTTGTTTGTTTGGGCTGCAGTCGGCAACGGGGAGCAGGCAGGGCCGGAGGGAGCGATACCACCGGCGGATGGACAGGGATACGCCGGAAACGTTTCGTGGCGGCCGTAAATCAGGTTGTTGCCCTACAGGTCCAGCATTTACAGCTCTAGGTCTTTGTTCCTGGAACAGGCCCGTGTTAGCGGCCACCATCTTGGAAGAGGAGGGAAAGGGTCGCTCGGCAGCCATCTTGGTGCAGGAGCAGTGAATGGGTTGGGCTTCAGGGCCTTCCCAACTGCGGGAGAGAAGCCACTTGGTACATAGGGATCAAAAACAGAAAATGGGATCATTCTCAGCAGTGACTCAATCTGTGGAGAGAGAATGGGGCTAACGTTTTGAGTGTGGATGACCCTTTGTCAAAGCTGTGAACGAGAAATTCCCTTGACATTTTTTGTCCACAACATCTTTGTCCCTCACCACCTCTGGCAGACCATTTATCCACCCCCGTGGCGTTCACCAACCCCCCCATGCCACTCCCCCCCCCCCCCATGCCACTCCCCCCCCCCCCATCACACACCATTCACCCCCCCCCCTCCTCCCAAATAGTATAAATAACATCCTATTTTCAAAGGTCATCCAGTCTCGAGACATCATCTCTGTCCTCTCTCCACAGATGTCAGATCTGCTAAGTTTGTCCAGTATTTTCTGGGGTTTTTTCAGATTCCAGCAGCCGTTTTTATCCTCTTGGTACATTTGAGATGTGGGCTGGGTTAGCTCAGTTGGCTCGACAGCTGGTTTTGGGATGCAGGCTGAGGCCAATAGTGCAGATTCAATTTCTGTACCGGCTTCTCAACATGCCCCTCATCAACTGGGGAGTGGTGATCCTCGGGTTAAATAATCACCAGTCAGCTCTCCCCTTCAATGGAACAAGCAGCCTACGATCATCTGGGACAATGGTGGCTTTACTTAAATTACTTTACGTTGAAATGATGTGCGTCAGGTGGAGCAGGGGGGAGTTGACATTCAGGATGTACTTATGTACGATTGTCTTGAGCCAGCAGAAGAGAATGTTGTGAATTTCTATACTGGACTGACAGTGATGGGTTTTGAAAACTGTTACAGGAAGGGGAGATTTCAGCTCAGCAGAAGATCATGCATTCCTTGATTTCATCCTCATCTGACCTCAAGAGCTGGAATACTGAACATAGCCCAGAGTAGAGCAAAGGATGGAGCGTGAACTGGTGCAGATAGTGCCATTGTTTAAGATTTCAGCACAGGGAGGAGGGACAGTATATGGGATGAAGATTAAACAGCCTTTCGTAAACAGCAGAGGAAATATTGTTCCATTGAAACTAGATTTGTCTGTTCTCAATATCTCCCTTATACTAAAAGTGATTACTTTTGTAAACTTCTTTCCAGGGTATTCGAAGGGGAGGATTTTACCAAGCAGACTCTCAAACCAAATATATCCAAGATCTAACAAAGTCAATCGATTCAGCAGGACCTAGATATCATTGATCTTTGAAAAGTCGAAGGAGAAATGTCTATCCTGTGTGTGGGAAATTATTTCAAATATCAGTCTGACTGTAAAAACACCTGAACATACACACGTGAGTGTTCTACTGCATTGACTGTGGAATGAGTGAGAATCCCAGCCTCCAAAACCACAATACTATCCACATTGGGTAAAAAGCATACGTGTGTTCCGTGAGTGGCCAAGACTTTAACTATCATAGTCACAAGGACACTCACACTATGGAGAAACCGTGGAAATGTGGGGACTGTGGGAAGGCATTCAGTTACCCATGTGAGCTGGAAACTCATCAGCGCATTCACACCGGGGAGAGGCCGTTCATCTGCTCCTTCTGCGAGAAAGGATTCAGTCAGTACTCTCATCTCATTGAACACCAACGGGTTCACTCTGATAAGAGACCTTTTAAATGTTCCGATTGTGGGAAGAGCTTTAAAAGAAGACATGATGTGATTAGGCACCAACGCATTCACACTGGGGAGAGGCCATTCATCTGCTCTCTGTGTGGAAAGGCATTCACTAATTCATCCACCCTTGTTGACCACCAACGTGTTCATACCGATAAGAGACCTTTTAAATGTTCTGACTGTGAGAAAAGCTTTAAATCCAAAAGGGAATTGCTGACACATCAACACATTCACACTGGGGAGAGGCCATTCACCTGCTCGGAGTGTGGGAAGGGATTCACTCGATCATCAAATCTGTTGATACACCAGGGAGTTCATACTGGAGAGAGGCCATTCACTTGCTCGGTGTGTGGGATGAGATTCACTTTTCTATCCAACCTGCAGAGACACGGCAGAGTTCACAAGTGACTGCATTTTGGATTCTGCTGTTATCACTGCTCCGAATCATATTCAGGACTGGACCATGGGGATTGTTTTGACTGAAGTGAATAACACCTATAACCTAGGCTAGAGTTTGATATTCTGTATAAATTGAAAAATAAAAGTAATCGGCTTTCCTTTAAATACAGTTTCTAGTATTTATCGGTGACAGGGCAAGTTGATTTGAGGAATTATGAAGTGCCTGGAATTCATCGTTGAATTATATTGCTGGATCAGAGTCTGTACTGAAACAGCTACTGGAGGCAATTATATGTTACGAGGAATCAGATAGAGTAGGCACTCGATTCATTTCTGCAAAAAAAAAAAATCACAACTGCGAATTTAAGGTGTAATATACTTAGGAAAGATCATGAAGGAAAAAATGAGGATGTAATTTATTTGTACTTAAACAATATTATCAACAAATCCATCAAATTAAACAATGTAGATAAGAATGAAATATAATAAAGGAGCAATCATACAAATAGGTATACTCTACAATCTAACAATGGGAGGGAGGTGAGGAAGAAACATACAGGTAAATTAAGGAAGTTAGTTTCAAAAGAAAATGGAAAAATAACCATGGGGATTTTCAACAGAGTGGGCAAGAGAAATAAAATTCAGGGAGCATGCAGGCGTAAGTGACAATCTCAATGTGCTTTAAATTAATAATGGAGAACGTCAAAGGCATGAGGAAGACTCGGGTAACAGATTGGAGGGAGGCAAAGATTGAGAGGCTCGGAATGGAAGTTTGGAAAAATAAAATGGATCGTGACATTGGATAAGAATAATGTACATTGAACAAGGAAAAAAATATTCTGCTAAATAATCAAATCAAATACAACTCCAATGAGTACCATGGAGAAATGAAGACACGAGAAAAGAATAAGGGTGAGGAGAGAGGCGAAACTAAGTACATGGACGGCAGGAGAGAGAATGAGAAGAGATTAAGAAGGTCAAAAAAGAGGAACCATGAAATTGAGTTTACATGAAAATGTTAAATATTCAATAAAAATAAGTCAGGCTAGGAATAAGATGAAGGTAAGAACAGGAAAAAACCACAGATAGCAAAGTGGCAGAAATAATGATTACTTTGATTTAATATTTTGCAATGAGATTCATAAATTAGAAATGAAGTTAAGTTTATGAATGACAGTCGCACATTAAAAATTCAAGGAAAATATTAAATAAGTTAATCAGACACAAAAAGGATACATGGTCTTATGCAAGATTATATGTGCAATGAGATGAGGAACAGCCGAGACCCATTACTGATGAAAGGTGAAAGTTCAGAGGTAAAAATGCTAAAAAGGTTTGATAGGGTAGACACAGGCAGTTTCTATTTGTGTGAGAGATAAAAACTATAAGCCATCAATATAAGACAACAAGTCAAATTAAAGTCTTGGATCAGTAAGGAATTCAACATTCTGGTGGTTGTGTACTTGGATATCCAAATAGCAATAAGGTCCCACATCAGAGGTTACTGCATAAAATGCACATGGTGTAGGGGGTAACTTTTTGATATGGGTAAATGATTGGTTGGCTAACAGGAAGTAGAATCATACAGCGCAGAAAAGGCCCTTCAGCCATCAAGACTGCTATCCCAAATCTCACACTAATCCCACTTTACCAGCACTTGTCCCATATCCTGGACTGCAATGTTCTTTCAAGTAGTCATGCAAGTGCTTAAGGTTGTGAAGTTTCCAGCCTCCTTTACCTCCCTGGGAAGTGCATTCTAGATTATCACCATCTTCTGTGTGAAAATTATTTTTCTCGAATCCCCTTACCATAAATCTATGCCCCCTTGTGATTGATCCCTCAACCAAGGGGAACAGTTGCTTCCTATTTACCCTGTCAAAATCCCTCAATCTTATACACCTCAATCGTACCCCTGGTGCCTTCTCTGCTCCAAATAAAATAATCCAAGACTATCCAATCTCTCCATTTAGCTCATAAGCTCCATCCCAGGTACCATCCTATTGAATCTCCTTTGTACCCGCTCCAGAGCATGAGCGTCTACATAAATGGGTCTTTTCCAGATTGGTAAATTGTAATTAATGGAGTGTCACAGGGATCAATGCAGGGTCCTCAGCCATTTACAATCTATACAAATGACTTGCCAATAGATTTGCCAGAAACACCAGGCAGGTATGAAAGGAAGTTGACGAGGAGCTGGGGTCCTGTAATGGGATATAGACAGGCTAAACGAGTGGCTGAAAAAATGACCGAGAGTAAATGTGAACTTGTTCACTTTTGTCGGGAAGAATAGAAAAGCAGCATATTGTTCCAATGGAGAAAGATTGCAGAACTTGGTGCACAGTGTTTTCCAGGTGTCCTGGTATATGAATCACCACATTTTAGTATGGAGGATCAGCAAGCGAGTCAGAGGACAAATGGAATTTTGACATTTATTGCAAGAAGAATTAAATAAAACATTTGTGAAGTTTTACGATGGCTGTGGCCTTAGAGAGACCACATCTGGATTACTGTGTGCAGTTCTGCTAAGATTCACTCACCTTATTCCGGGATTTAGGAGTTGTCTTACATATGATGAAAGGTTGAACAGGTTAGATCAAAATCCTTGGGAGTATAGAGAATTATATATTAAGTCACCACAGGATTTTATAGGGTGGATACCCAGAGGATGTTTCTTGTGTGGGGCCACAGTTTAAAATAGGATTCATTTTTAAGAGAATAAACTTTTATCTCCTTGAGTATCATAAAATTTACAGTGCAGAAGGAGGCCATTCGGCTATCGAGTCTGCACCAGCTCCTGGAAAGAGTATCCCACTTAAGCCCACACCACCACCCTATCCCCGTAAACCAGTAACCCCACCTAACAATTTATCTTGGCCAATTCACCTAACCTGCACATCTGTGGGAGGAAACCGGAGCACCCGGAGGAAAGCCACGAAGACACGGGGAGAACGTGCAGACTCCGGGAATCGAACCTGGGACTCTGGAGCTGTGAAGCAACTGTGCTAACCACTGTACTACCGTGCCGTATCCTTGGAATTCTCTTCCTCAGAAAGGAGAGGTTGGGTCTTTGAATTTATTTAAAGCAGGGTTCGACAGATTTTTCCTGGGCAAGGGAGTTGAGGGTTAAGGAGGTAGGCAGGAAAGTGGAGCCGATACCACAACCACATCAGTCAAGATTTTACTGAATGTTGGAGCAAACACAAATGGTCAAATGGTTTGTCTATCTCCTATCTTCCTCACAACAACCTGTATTTATCCAGTATCTTTAAGAGTGATCTGCCTGGAATGTATGCAAAACAGCACTTCTCACTGTACCTCTGTACACGTGACAAATGTAAATCTAAATATAATTAAACATCACAAGGTTTGCTACAGGAGCAATTATAAAAGAAAATCAGGTAACTGTCCCATATGAAAGGTATTAGATTAGATTAGGGATTACCACAGAAGGTTCAGGAGTTGGAGAAGATTACAGAGATAGGGAGTGACGACCATGAAGGGATTTGAAAACAACTATAAGAATTTTTTAAATCAAGATATTATTTGGCCAGGAGCTAATACTGGTCAGCAAACACGGTGATGATAGGTAGCAGGAGCTGATGCGAGTTAAGAGACAGGCTCAGAATCTTGCATGACCTCAAGTTTACTGATGGTGGAATGTGCAAGAACAACCAAGAATTAATTGGAGGAGTCTAGTCTGGAGGTCACAGAGGCATTAAAGAATATTCCAACAGCAAATACTGTGAGGCAGGTGGGGAGTCAGGCAATGTTACTAGTTTGGAAATAGGTGGTCTTAGTGATGTCACAGGTAAGTGTTTGGCAGTTCATCTTGGGGTCAAATATAACACCAAATTTGTGAAGTCTTCAGTTTCAAACAGTTGCCAGAGTGAGAGATGGTGTCAGTATCCTGTTGTTTGCAGCAGGGATCAAAGACAATGGCTTCAGTCTTCCCATTTTTTAATTGGAGGGAATTTCACCCAGCACTGTATATGATAACATGGAATCAGTGGAGGTTGGAGAGACATGGTGGTTAGGAGGTGGAGGGTCATCAGCATACATGTGAAAACTTGCGCTGTATTTTTAGATTATGTCGCTGAGGGGCAGAAAGTGGGTGAGAAATAAGAGGTCCAAGGATAGATCATTAAGGGACACCAGAGAAGAGAAACCTATGCAAGTGATTCTTTAACAACAGTTAAGTAAATAAGAATAAGATAGACATGTTGATCCAATCCAAGAGGAGACACAGTGGAACAATGGGAAGAACTCATAATCAGACCAACATTATTCATTGAGGATTGACTGCTTTTTGTAAGAAAATTCCATTTGTCAAGAAATGTTTCCTAAATTTTCCAAGCTTCCTTTGCACTTTCCCTAGAGTAGGTAAATTGGTGGCAGGGGTACAGAATAAAGCTGTTAATGTTGTGCTTCTCCTCCTCTGAAGCGGATTCTGGGTGGGTTCCCTTCTACATTCATTGGTTCCCTTTCTCTCTACACCCCCGCAAACCCTGCACATTCATTATTTTATAGAATGAAACAGCACATATAGAACCATTCAGCCCAACATGCCTGTGGTGATTCTTTGAAAGATCCATTGATCCAGCCCCCAATTCCTTCGGACATTGTCAGAATGATTGGTATCTGCTGTAGGACGAGATGGATGGAAAAGTTGTTTTGGTTGGTTATTTCTTACACACTCACCGCGGGGAAGGAATAATCAACCAGTACACTACGCAGGTCCAATCATTCATTTTGTGTAGGTAGAGTGCATCTAGTGTCAATTTAATAATTTGACACATACCACATATCTATGCAGCATTGTTAATAAAGGATCATGTTAAAGTGGTATCCCCAGTGTGATTGGGTTCTTGAATCATGGAGTGACAAAGCAAAGATATTCCCACCTTGCAATCTCAAAACTATTAATTGGCTTGCAGTATGAAGCACCACCACATAGCTACAAGGTAGAAGAGGCCATGTCCGGTTGTCACATTACTGTTAAACTCGGGGTTAATGTAGATGGCTCCCATTGAACAAGTATCGGATTCATGCTGCCTCATTGGGTTTCACATGATGATTGGAGAATTTTCATTAAATTCCCACTGCATTATTAGGTCCAGAAAGCTGAGCCAATTCTTATGGTCACAGCCCTTCAAACCATTATGAATAAAATTGTCATCTATTCTGACAATTGCTTTGATTGTAATTCCCGCATGGAAAACCTACCTCTCCAGTAAAAACATGACTTCTCCACAGCAGAATGGAAACCACTCACCCACCACTCGGAACGATTTGTGAAATTGCTGGTAAGATTCCACGACAAATGGCTACTTGTGGGGTGAAGATATATCTGCAGCAGGAGTTAGTGAAAAGGATGATGGGAATAACCAGGCTGACTGACTCAACCATAAACCTACTACAGAGGTGATTCCATTGGATCCACACAAAGCACAAACCTTGGCACAGATTTCTCCAGTCACACCTGGTTTAACAACTTGTCAGAGCATTCAACTTGATGGTGTGTGAATCATTTCAGACAATCTCAGCTCTATTTAATAATAATAATATAATTATAATTAGCACGGGCAGCACGGTAGCATTGTGGATAGCACAATTGCTTCACAGCTCCAGGGTCCCAGGTCCGATTCCGACTTGGGTCACTGTGCGGAGTCTTCACATCCTTCCCGTGTGTGCGTGGGTTTCCTCCGGGTGCTCTGGTTTCCTCCCACAGTCTAAAGATGTGCAGGTTAGGTGGATTGGCCATGATAAATTGCCCTTAGTGTCCAAAATTGCCCTTAGTTTTGGGTGGAGTTACTGGGTTATGGGGATAGGGTGGAGGTGTTGACCTTGGATGGGGTGCTCTTTCCAAGAGCCGGTGCAGTCTCAATGGACTGAATGGCCTTCTTCTGCACTGTAGATTCTATGATAATAATCTCTTATTGTCACAAGTAGGCTTCAATGAAGTTACTGTGAAAAGCCCCTTGTCGCCACATTCCAGCGTCTGTTCGGGGAGGCCGGTACAGTAATTGAACCCGCGCTGCTTCATCGCTGGCTTTTAAAGCAGACCAAGCAGGCCAGCAGCACGGTTCGATTCCCGTATCAGCCTCCCCGGACAGGCGCCGGAATGTGGCGACTAGGGGCTTTTCACAGTAACTTCATTGAAGCCTACTCGTGACAATAAGCGATTTTCATTTCATTTCATTCATTTCATTGCAAGCCAGCTGTTTAACACATTGTGCTAGTAAAGAGCTTTCAGTAAAGAGCTAAGTGACCTTAGCGCATGAGCAGTGGAGAGAGGTCACATCCGGAGTGAGACCACAGACAGAGAGAGTTTTAACCTTGGGAATCTGAAGCAGAGTGGGGATTCGGTTACAGCTTGGGAAGAGGTGCTCTTTGTTTTTTTCACCTTGCTATGTAACTTTTAAATCTTCAGCAAATGATCTGGCCCTGCTGCAGCTGAGGATACAATGGGGAGAGCTGTTTGGTAAGTAGTGGCAAGGTCAATGAGTCTTTGCAACTTTCATCAATTATAGTTTGGAAATAAATGATGCGGATTATAATCTGTAAGGGCTATAACAGATAGTGATGAGGAAGAGCAAAGAAGGGCCATAGAGAATTGGATTTAATTGAATATCAAACTTCTTCCAAAGTATTAAAACATTTTACAATTAAGGGGCAATTTGATTTGATTTATTGTTACATGTACTGAAGTACAGTGAAAAGTATTTTTCTGCGGCCGAGAAACGTACACAGTACGTACATAGCAGACACAAGAATAATCAACTGGGACCATTGACAAATGGTACATCGACAAAACAGTGATTGGTCACAATGGAGAACAAGGGGCCAAACAAAGCAAATACACGAGCAAGAGCAGCATAGGGCGCCGTGAATAGTGTTCTTGCAGGGAACAGATCAGTCTGAGGGAGAGGCATTGAGGAGTCTAGTAGCTGTGGGAAAGAAGCTGTTGTCTATGTCTGGATGTGCGAGTCTTCAGACTTCTGTACCTTCTGCCTGATGGAAAGGTCTGGAAGAAAGCAATGCCTGGGTGGAAGGGGTCTCTGATAATGCTGTCTGGCTTCCTGAGGCAGTGAGAGGTGTCTACAGAATCAATGTGGGGGTGGCATTTTTGTGTGATGCGTTGGGCTGAGTTCACCACAGTCTGCAGTTTCTAGCAAATTTAGCATGAGCAATCCACCTATCCTGCACATTTTTGGGTTATGGGGGCAACACCCACGCATACACGGGGAGAATGTGCAAACTGCACATAGACAGTGACCCGGAGCCGAACCCGGGTTCTCAACACCATGAGACAGCAGTGCTAAGCACTGTGCCACCATGCCGCCACTCTTCCAAAGCTTTAATTGAAAAGGATACGTCATGGCAGGAGAACTCAAAGCCTTGGTTTGCTCTTCTTGCCCCATGTAGGAGGCTGGGAAATTTTCCAGTGCCTGGGACCAGCACTTGTGCAGGAAGTGTCTCCAGCTACAGCTCCTGGAACGCTGAGTTTCAGAGCTCAAGCTGCAGCTGGGGGCACTGTGGAACGTCCGTGAGGCAGAGAGATGGTCACACCACAGCCTCAGACTCCACAGGCAGGGAGGGAATGAGTGACCACCAGGCAGAGCAAGAGTGTGCAGGAGTCTCCTGTGGTGATTCTCCTGCAAAACAGATGTACCGTTTTGGATACTGTTGAGAGAAAGCAGCAACAGCCAAATTTGCTGCACTATGGTTGGTTCTGCTGCAGAGGGTAGGAGTAAAAAGTGTGGGAATGCAATAGTTAAAGGGCATTCAATTGTAAGGGGAATAGATGGGTGTTTTTGTAGCCACAAACAATATTCCAGAGTGGTATGTTGCCTCCCTGGTGCTAGGGTCAAGGATGTCTCTGAGCGGATACAGAACATTCTGGAGGGGAGGATGAACAGCCAGTGGTTGTGGTGCACATCGGTACCAATGACAGAGGCAAAAAAGGGATGTCCTGAAAACAGAATATAGGGAGTTAGGAAGAAAGTTGAGAAGTCGAACCTCAAAAGGTAGTGACCTCAGGATTACCACCTAAGCCACATGCTAGTCAGAGTGGGAAAGTAGGATGAATACGTGACTGAAGAAATGGTGTGAGGGGGAGGGTTTCAGATTCCTGGGGCCTTTGGATCAGTTCTAAGGGAGGTGGGACCTATACAAACTGGACGGGTTATACCTGGGCAGGACTGGGACTGATGTCCTTGCGGGGAGGGGGCGGGTACTTGCTACAGCGGTTGTGGAGGGTTTAAACTAATGTGGCATGGCAACCTATGTAAGGATTCAGCGCAGGGAGAATTAAGAACAAGAGAAAAAGACAGAAAGGAGAGTAAGAAAAGTGATAGACAGAGAAATCCCGGGCCTGTATCAGATAACGGCACTGTAAAAAAAATAGGAGGGACAGGACAAGGAACGATAAAAGGACTAGCCTTAAGGTTTTGTACTTGAATGTGCATTCAAAATAAAATGGATGAATTAGTTGTGCAAATAGATGTAAAGGGATATGATAAAGTTGCGATTACGAAGACGTGGCTCCAAGTTGAGCAAGGATGGAATTAAACATTGCGGGCTATTTAGTTTTGAGGAGTGACAGACAGAAAGGAAAAGGTGGATTTGCATTGTTGATTAAAGAAGATATTGATACAATATTGAGGAAAGGTATTGGTACAGGTGATATGGAGTGGAATCTGTCTGGGTCAAGTTAAGAAACATCAAGGGGCAAAAAACATTTGTGCGTGTGGTATACATACCACCAAACTGCAGGTAATGTTGGCAATAGCATTAGACAGGAAATCAGAGATGCAGGTGATAAAGGAACATCTGTGATTATGGGTGACTTTTTTTTTTAAATTTAGGGTACCCAAATATATATTTTTCCAATTAAGGGGCAATTTAGCGTGGCCAATCCACCTAACGTGCACATCTTTGGGTTGTGGGGGTGAAACCCACGCAGGCACGGGGAGAATGTGCAAACTCCACACGGTCAGTGACCCAGAGCCGGGATCAAACCTGGGATCTCAGCGCTGTAGTCACAGTGCTAACCACTATGCCACGTGCCGCCCTATTATAGATGACTTTAATCTGCATATAGGTTGGGTGACTCAAATTGGTTACAGTACAATAGAGGAGGAATTTCTGGAGTGTATACATGATGATTTTCTGGGCCAGTAAGTTGAGAAACCATCAAGGGAACTGGCCATCCTGGAATGGGTGTTGTGCAATGAGAAAGGATTAGTTGGCAATCTAACTTTGAGAGAATCCTTAGGGCTGAGTGACCATAATATGATAGAATTCTTTATCCAAGTGAATAGTGAGTTGGTTGATTCTGAGACCAAGGTCCTGAACCTCAATGAAGACCAATGATGGTATGAGGCATGAACTGGCTTTGAGAGACTGGGAAACATTATTGAAAGGAAGAACATTGGACAAAGGCATGCATTCAAGGAACAAATAGGTGATCTCCAAAGGTGATTCATTCCTATTTGGCGCAGGAGTAGAAAGGGACTGAGGCCAAACCATGGCTTACAAGGAAAATTGGAGGTAGTGTTAGATTCAAAGAAGAGGCATACAAATTAGCAAGAAAAAGCAATACATCTTAGGATTGGGAACAGTTTAAAATTCAACAGACCAAGGGGTTGATGAAGAAGGGGAAAATACGGTTCAACAGCAAACTAGCGGGGACTCTAAAACTGACTGTAGAAGTTTTATAGGCCTCCCGAGGTTCTTGTTCATGTTTCGGAGCCTCCATATTTTTATTCCCTCGGTGTTTTTTTTGGGAAGGTGAACGCAGTCATTTCAGGATTTATGTGGGCGGGTAAAACCCTGCAAGTGAAGAAGCTGCTGCTGGAGCGAAGAGGGGGTGAGGGGGCGGGCTCTTCCAAACTTTATAAATTACCACTGGGCATGAAATTATCAGGAAGCGGATAGTGAGGGATGGGTCGGTTTGAGAGTGAATGAAGGTAGCCTCATGCAAGGACACCAGTTTGGGGGCACTATTAACGACACCTCCACCACTCTCGCCTTCCAGGTACTCCACAAGCCCAGTAGTGGTGGTGGTCCCAAGGGTGTGTGGACAGTGGCGGCAGCACATGGGGCTGGATGGATCTTCGGTGTGGGCAGAGATATGTGGCAATCACTGGTTTGCTCCGGGGGGGGGGTGGTCTGGATGGGGGATTTTGGAAGTGGCAGCCGGAGACCGAGTGGTTTGAGGTTCTGTTTATAGACAGGGGTGTTCTGTGGAGGAGGAATTTGAGCTGCCCGGTGGAAATGGGTTCCGTTATTTGCAGGTGAGGGACTTTGTATCTGGCTTTGAGAGACTGGGAAACATTACTGAAAGGAAGGACACCGGACAATGGCAGGTATCAACATTCCCGCATCTAACGCCTAGGGACTGCAGGATAAGGAGGTCGAAAGCGGGATTAAGGGAGGGAAAGGTTTGATAATCTTTATCACAGAGTATTTAAGGAAGTGGCCCTAGAAATAGTAGATCCATTGGTGGTCATTTTCCAAAAGTCTTTGGACTCTGGAATTGTTCCTACAGATTGGAGGGTTTTGAACATAACCCTGCTATTCAAAAAGGGAGAGAGAGAAAAATCAGGGAACTATAGACCATGAGCCTAACATCGCTAGTAGGGGTGTTGCTGGAATTTATCTCCAAGGATTTCATAGCACAGCATTTGGAAAGCAGTGGCATACAGACAAAGTCAGCATAGATTTACAAAAGAAAAATCATGCTTGACAAATCTACTAGAATTCTCTGAAGATTGAACTATTAAGAGTTGACCAGGGAGAACGGGTGGGTGCGGTTTACTTAAGACTTTCAGCAGGCTTTCAATATGTAAAGTTAAAGCATGTGGAATTAGCGGGTAGTGTCTTGAGATGGATAGAAAGCTGGTTAGCAGACAGGGATCAAAAAGTTGGAATAAATGGGTCTTTTTCTGATTGACAGGCAGTGACTAGTGGCGTACCGCAGGGATCGATCCCAACTGTGCACATTATATATTAATGATTTGGACGAGGCGGGGAGGGGGGGGGGGGGGGGGGGGGGGGTGAGGGAGTGTTGTAAAAAGGGGAGGCGGACAAGGTAAATGTATTATCTCAAAATTGCACATGATTCAATGTTGAGTAGGAGGGTGAGTTGTGAGAAGGATGCAGAGGTGCTTCAGTGGGATTTGGACTGGCTGAGTGGGCAGATGCAGTGCAATGTGCATAAATGTGAGGTTATCTGCTTCGGTAGCAAAAATAGGAAGGCAGATTATTGTTTAATGGGTGTAAATTGGCAGAGCTGGATATTGAGCGAGATTGTGGCGTCCTCGTGTATCAGTCGCTAAAAATAAGCGAGCAGTTTCAGTAGGTAGTAAAGAAGGCAATGCCTTCACAGCGAGAGGATTTGAATACAAGAATAGAAATGTTTACTGCAATTGTACAGGGCTCTGGCGAGGCCACACTTGGAGTATCACATGCAGTTTTGGTGTCCTTATCTGAGGATGTTCTCGCTATGGAGGGAGTCCAGGCTGATTCCTGGGATGGCGGGACTGTCACATGAGGAGAGACTAAGTTGGTTAGGATTATATTAATTGGAGTTTAGAAGAATGAGATGGGATCTCATAGAACACTTACAAAATTCTAACAGGATTAGACAGGGGAAATTCAGAATGTTCGCGATGGTGGGGGAGTCCAGAACTAGGGTCATAGTTTGAGGATGAGGGGTAAACCTTTTAGGACTTAGGTGAGGAGAAATGTCTTTACCCAGAGAGTGATGAATCTGTGGAATTCGCTACCACAGAAAGTAGTTGAGGCCAAAACGTGAAGTGGGAGACAGCCCAAGTGAGGCAGCCAGAGTGGGATTGAAAGTTGGTACCTTGGAGCAGTGTGGTAATTAAAGAGGTAAGTGGTAAACCTAATTTTTCTGGTTTTTTCAGTTATACGTTTAGTGCTCCAGTTAGTTGGTAAAAAGGTGATGCCCCCACCCAAATAACTGAGTGGCAGTTATCTGTCAATCACCTGAAGCCTGATTAGAGACAAAAGGTGTAAATTGCATTCTTCTGTTTGAAGCCTAACTGGTGTGGGAGTCATCTCAGCCCGGCTGAGCTCTATACACGCAAGAGACATAACCGCACTCTCAGGTAGCTTTGCGCACATGACGTTGGAGATAGCCTGAGTGAGGCAGCCACTGTGCGATTGAAACTTGATAATTTGGAGCAGTGTGGTAATTCAGTGCAGAGTGGGAGGAGGTGCTTTTTCCCTTTTTGTTTTGTTTTCTTTCTTCTTGCTTTGTAGCTGTTAACTGCAGGGAGAGATCCAGAGAGCATCCTGGGAAGGCAAGTGATATAAAGAGATACCTCAGGAATCTGCAGCGAGAAGTGATGGTAAGAGTTTAATAAATTTTCTTCAATAATTTAATTGGTGATAGAAATGTCAGTCAGTGGGGTTAAGTGCTGCATCTGTGAGATGTGGGAGATACGTGACGCTCGACTACATCTGCAGGAAGTGCACCCAATTTCAGCTCCTCACAGACTGCATGGATAGGTTGGAGCAGCCGTTGGATGCACTTAGAAGCATGAAGGTGGCGAAAAGCGCCATAGACAGGAGTTTTGCAGTGACACCTGAGGTGCAGGCAGATAGATAGGTGACTGCTAGAAGGGACAGGCCATCAGTGCAGGAGTCCCCTGTGGTCGTCCCTCTCTCCAGAAAGTATACCGTTTTTGATACTGTTGGGGGTAGGGGGGTGGTGGCCTATCAAGGGATAACAGCAGCAGCAGCCAGAGCAGTGGCAGCATGGCTGGCTCTGCTGTTAAGCAGGGTGGGACAAAGAGCAGTAGACCAATCGTTATAGGAGACTCTATTGTTAGGGGTACAGATAGGCGCTTCTGTGGACGTGAAAGAGACTCCGGGATGATGTGTTGCCTCCCTGGTGCCAGGGTACTGGATGTCTCAGGCTAAAAGCATGGGAGAGGCAGAGGTGCAGTGGTATTGTTGCTGGTCTAGTAATCCAGGTGCCCAGAGTCATGCTCTGGGGACTTGGGTTTGAATCCCGCAATGGCAGACGGTGAAATTTGAAAACAGGCGGCACAGTAGTTAGCACTGTCGCTTCACAGCTCCAGGGTCCCGGGTTTTGATTCCCGCCTGGGTCTCTGTCTGTGAGGAGTCTGCACGTTCTCCCCACATCTGTGTGGGTTTCCTCCGGGTGCTCCGGTTTCCTCCCACAGTCCAAAGATGTGCAGGCTAGGTGGATTGGCTATGCTAAATTGTCCCTTAGTGTCCAAAAACGTTGGGTGGCGTTACTGGGTTACGGAGATAGGGTAGGCTTAAGTAGGGTGCTCTTTCCAAGGGTCGGTGCAGACTCGATGGGCCGAATGGCCCCCTTCTCCACTGTAAATTCTATGGATTCTATGACGGGAGAGGGTGAACAGTCAGAGGTGTGGTACCTAACACTACTAATGACATAGGAAGAGTGACGAGGTCCTGCAGCAGCAGTTTTGGGAGTTAGGTAGAAAGTTAAAAAGCAGGATCTCCGGGGTTGTAATCTCAGGATTACACCCTGTGCCATGTGCCAGTGAGACTAGAAATAGGAGGATAGTGCAGGTTAACATGTAGCTAAACATCTGGTATAGGAGGGAGGATTTCAGATATCTGGACCATTGGGATCTTGTCTGGGTCAGGTGGACCATGTACATTAAGGAAGGGTTGAATCTAAACTGGAGGGATAAATATTCTGGCCGGGAGGTTTGCTAGTGTCACATGCGAGGATTTAAAATAGTTTGGCGGGGGAGTGGGAACCAAAGTAAAGGTGAATTAACTAAAGGGGAACTAGATAGTAGGGCCAGTAAGACTCAGAGGAAGAGCAGGCAGGGTGTGGTTGCTGATCAGAGGGTCTGGTGGACTGAAGTGCATTTGTTTGAATGCGAGAAGTGTAACAGGTAAGGCAGATGAAATTAGAGCTTGAATTAGTACTTTGAACTCTGATGTTGTTGCCATTACAGAGACTTGGTTAAGGGAAGGACAGGATTGCCACCTTAACATTCCAGGATACAGATGTTTCTGGTGGGATAGAGGGGGATGTAAAAGGAGTGGGGGTGTTGCATTACTGGTTAAGGAGAATATCACAGCTGTGGATCGAGAGGACCTCAGAGGGTTCATACAGCTCGGCAATATGGGTATAGCTCAGGAATAGGAAGTGTGTAGTCACAATGTTGGGGGTTTACAGTAGGCCTTCCAACAGCCAGCGGGAGATACAGGAACAGATATGTAGGCAGATTTTGGCAAGGTGTAAAAGTAACAGGATTGTTGTGATGGGTGATTTTTTACTTCCCCTGTATTGACTGGGACTCATTTAGTGCTAGTGGTGTGGATGGGGCAGAGACTGTAAGGAGTATCCAGAAGGGCTTCTTGAAACTGTATGTAGATAGTCCAACTAGGGAAGGGGCAGTGAGGAATGAGTCCAGCCAGGTGGTCGATGTTTCAGTAGGGGGGCAGTATGGGAACAGTGACCACAATTCAGTAAGCTTTAAGGTACTGATGGATAAAGATAAGTGCAGTCCTCAGGTGACGGTGCTAAATTGGGGTAGGCATGTTGAGATCAAAGAAGAGGAAGTATTGGGGGTCTTGAAAATCATTAAGTTAGACAAGCCCCCAGGACCTGATGGGATATACCCCAGAATATAGAGAGAGGCAAGGGAGGAAATTAATGGGGCCTTGAGAGAAATCTTTATATCCTCATTGGCTACAGGAAAGGTACCAGAGGATTGGAAAATAGATAATGTTATTCCTTTGTTTAAGAAGGGTTGCAAGGATAATCCAGGTAATTACAGGCTGGTGAGCCTTACGTCAGTGGTAGGGAAATTATTGGAGAGGATTCTTCGAGACAGGATTAAATCCCACTTGGAAAAAGTGAACGTATTAGCGAGAGGCAACATGGTTTTGTGAATGGAAGGTCATATCTAACTAACTTGATCAATTTGTCCGAGGAAGTGATGAAGATGATGAATCAGGGTAGTTGTCTACATGGATTTCAGTAATGACTTTGACAAAGTCTCTTATGGCAGACTGGTAAAGAAGATGAAGTCACATGGGATCAGAGTTAAGCTGGCAAGATGGTTACAAAACTGGCTCATGGAAAACAGAGGGTAGCAGTGGTAGGGTTTGTTTCTGAATGGAGGGCTGTGACGAGTGGCGTTCCTCAGGGATCCCTGCTGGGACCTTTGCTGTTTGTAATGTATATAAATAAATTGTAGGAAAACGTAACTGTTTTGATTAGTAAGTTTGTGGATGATCCTGGGCAGCACGGTGGCCTAGTGGTTAGCACAGCTGCCTCACGGCGCTGAGGTCCCAGGTTCGATCCCGGCTCTGGGTCACTGTCCATGTGGAGTTTGCACATTCTCCCCGTGTCTGCGTGGGTTCCGCCCCCACAACCCAAAAATGTGCAGAGTAGGTGGATTGGCCGCACTAAATTGCCCCTTAATTGGAAAAAATAATTGGGTACTCAAAATTTAAAAAAAAAGGTTTGTGGATGACCCAAAGGTTGTGGGAATTATGGAAAGTGATGAGGACTGTCAGAGGATATAGATCAGTTGGCGGCCTGGGTGGAGAGATGGCAGATGGAGTTTTATCCGGACAAATGTGAGGTCATGCATTTTGAAAGGTCCAGTACAGATGGGAAATATACAGTAAATAGCAGAACCTTTAAGAGTATTGATAGGCAGATGGATGTGTCTGGACAGGTATACAGGTTACTGAAAGGGGCAACACAGGTGGAGAAGGTAATCAAGAAGGCATATGGCATGCTTGCCTTCATCGGCCGGGGCATTGAATTTAAAAATCGGCGAGTCATGTTGCACCTTTATAGAATCCTAGTTAGTCCACACTTGGAATATAGTGTTCAATTTTGGTCACCACACTGCCAGAAGGATATGGAGGCTTTGGAGAGGCTACAGAAAAGATTTATCGGGATGCTGCCTGGTATGGAGGGCATGAGCTTCGAGGAGAGGTTGGAGAAATTTGGTTTATTCTCACTGGTACGACGGAGGTTGAGGGGCACAAGTCTACAAGATTATGAGGGGCGTGGACACAGTGGATAGTCAGAGGCTTTTTCCCAGCAAGAGTCAATTACAAGGGGGCATAGGCTCAAGGTGTGAGGGGCAAAGTTTAAAGGAGATGTACAAGGCAATTGTTTTTACACAGATGGTTGTGGGAGCCTGGAACTCACTGCTGGTGGAGGTAGTGGAAGTACATACGACAGTGACGTTTAAGGGCGTTTTAAAACATACATGAGTAGGATGGAAATAGAGGGATATGATCCCCAGAAGGGTAGAGTTTTTAGTTCAGACGGGCAGCATGGTTGGTGTGTCTTGGAGGACCGAAGGGCCTGTTCCTGTGCTATAGTTTTCTTTGTTCTTTACTGTGTAATTTCAAGACAGAATTAGATATAGCTCTTGGGACTAAAGTGATCAAGGGATATAAGTGGGGATGGGGAGGGTGGAGGCGGGATCAGGGTATTGAACTTGATGATCAGCCATGATCATAATGAATGGTGCAGCAAACTCAAAGGGCTGAATGGCCTCCTCCTGCTTCTATTTACAATGCTTGTATGTGACTATGGTCAAACAGATGGAATATCACAGGGGACTTTTCTTCATCCATCACTGCATTGGGACTCGCATCGAATCAGAGAGCTTACAGTGCAGAAGGAGACCATTTGGCCCATCGAGTCTGCACCGACCATTGGAAAGAGCACCCTATCTAAGCCCACACCTCCACCCATCCCCGTAACCCAGCAACCCCACCCAACCTTTTTGGACACTAAAGGCAATTTTGCACGACCAATCCACCTAACCTGCACATCTTTGGACTGTGGGAGGAATACGGAGCACCCGGAGGAAACACACGTAGACACGGATAGAAAGTACACACTCCGCACAGACAGTGACCCAAGCCGGGAATCGAACCTGGGACCCTGGAGCTATGAAGCAACTGTGCTAACGAATGTGCTACCGCATGCTGGCTGTCATTGTGAGGGGATTAGCGTACAGGATCAGCGATGTCTTGCTCCAATTATACAGGGTCTTGGTGAGGCCACATCTGGAATATTGTGGGCAGTTTTGGCCAATGACTGAGTCACTGCCTTGCCTGTTATCTAAATGACCATTGACTCTTTTCACTCTCTCATACACATATTTCAGATCGTGTCAGTTTATGAAATGCGGGTTATATATCTCACCAGGATTCCAGCCGCCATTGCTATTTCTCATGACCAGATTGTTCAGAACTTTGAACATATGTCTGTATCCTCCCAACTACCTGCGGCAAAGAAGATGGGTGCTGCACATCTTATCACCTCCAGAGATAAGCACCCTACCCGTTACGTTCATCCGCCATGGAACATTTTAAAAAGGCACTGGCAGTTCAGTTGGGAAGATCCATATCATGTTCTGAATAAAATGGAAAATACAAAACCACTGTTATTCATAAAAGCTTAGAAATGTTAACAGTACAGAACCATTCAACCCATCACTGGTGGGAAAAAAGACTAGTCGTCCATTCTCATCCACTTTCCAGCATCTGGCCCATAGTCTTGAAGGTTCCAGCACTTCAGGTGCAGATACATTTTAAATGAGTTGAGGGTTCCTGCCTCCCACCAGCAAACCAGGCAATGAGTTACAGACACACAAGACCCTCCAGATGAAAATGATTTTCATCATGTCCTTTTAATCCTTCTTCCAATCACCTAAACCAATCCCCCCTCGTAAATGAGCTCTCAGCTAGGGGAATCAAGTACGTGTTCTCCATCCAGTTTAGCTTCCGTTCCAAGGAAAAAACCCATAACCTATTCAATCTTTCCTCATAGCTGCAATGTCAGCCCTGGAAACATTCTTGGAAAACTCCTCTGTGCTCTCTCCAGCGTAATTATGTCCTTCCTGTATAATGATGACCAGAACTGTACACAAAACTCCAGATCTGCCCCAACCAGCAATACATCCATGCTTTTGAATTCTATATTTTGTGCAAAGGAGAGAATGCCATATACTTTCATCACCTTATCTATCTGTCCTGCCACCTTCAGGGCACTATGGACATATATTCTTAAGGTCTCTCACTTCCTCTGCCCCTTTCAATATCCTACCATTTATTGTGTATTCCCTTGCTTTGTTTGCCCTCTCCAGATGCATTGCCAAATAAATTGCACAGCCAACGTTTGCATCATCGGCAAATTTCCAAGTCATGCCTTCCAAATTTATGTTCAAATCACTATTATATCCAACAAAGAGCAAGAGACCCAACACTGAGTCCAGAGGAATGCCACTGGAAACTGCTTCCCATTCACAAAAACGTCCATCAACCAATGCTTCCAGGTGCAAAGTCAAAATTGGATCCAACTCACCACATTTTCCTCCATCCCACAGGCTTTTACTTTTCTGACTAGTCTGCTATGTGGGATATATGACACATAAAAATATATATACATACTGTACAAATGAAGAGGTAGATAATTGGATAAAGAATTGTCCACCAGACTGTTCACACCATATAATCCTCTCTCAGATTGTTCTGAGCTCCAGCCAGGTGATGCTGAACACTCAGGTGGGAAAGACAAAAATTGACAAGAATGTTTTTAAAACAAAGTTGCTTTATTTCACATCTGTCCTGAATATTCAATTTCAGTCTAATTCGAGGGGTTCTTAACAACAGAAACAAATCCCAGCTGTCGTAGTTCAGTCCTGGATGGGATTAACAGCAGCAGTAACAGCAGAATCCAATCCTTGCTGACGCATGTGACATCTCTTGTGTGTCAGTAGGTGGGATGACTGAGTAAATCTCTTCCCACACACAGAGCAGGTGAATGGTCTCTCCCCAGTGTGAACCCGCTGGTGTCTCAGCAGGTGTGAGGTACAGGTAAATCCTCTCCCACACACGGAGCAGGTAAATGGCCTCTCCCCAGTATGTGTGCGTTGGTGTGTCAGCAGCTGGGATGAATGAGTGAATCCCTTTCCACACATGGAGCAGTGGAATGGTCTCTCTCCGGTGTGACCTCGCTGGTGAGTCAGCAAATCCCTTTTAGATTTAAATCTCTTCTCACAGTCAGAACATTTAAAAGGTCTCTTATCATTGTGAACAAGCTGGTGTGTTAGGAGGTGGGATGACTGGACAAATCTCTTCCCACATACAGTGCAGATGAATGGTCTCTCCCCAGTGTGAACTCGCTGGTGTGTCAACAGGATAGATGACTGTGTGAATCCCTTCCCACATTCAGGGCAAGTGAATGGTCTCTCTCCATTATGAACTCGCTGGTGTATCAGGAGGTGGGACGACCGACAGAATCCCTTGCCACACTCAGAGCAGGTGAATGGTCTCTCACCAGTATGATTATGCTGGTGCGTCAGCAGCTCATTTCTGCTTTTGAAGCTCTCCTCACAGTCAGAACATTTAAAAGGTCTCTTATTTGTGTGAATACGTTGGTGTGCAGTGAGGTGCGATGAACAAGTGAATCCCTTACCACATATGGAACAAGTGAACGGTCTCTCCCCAGTGTGACGGCGCTGGTGTACAGTGAGTTGAGACGATCGTGTGAACCCTGTCCCGCAGTGAGAGCACCGGAATGGTCTCTTGTCTGTATGAACACGTTGATGGCATGTCAGTTCCTCTGAGCTTTTATAGCATTTCCCACAGTCTGAGCACTTAAAAGGTCTCTCATCAGTGTGAACTCGCTGGTGTTTCAGCAAGTTGGATGAATTAGTGAATCCCTTCCCACACTTTGAACAGGTGAACGGCCTCTCTCCAGTGTGAGTGTGCTGGTGCCTCAGCAAATCCTGTTTGCTTTTAAATGTCTTCCCACAGTCTGAACATTGAAAAGGTCTCTTGTTAGTGTGAACATGTTGGTGCCTCAGCAGATGTGATGACTGGGTGAATCCTTTCCCACAAATGGAGCAGCTGAATGGCCTCTCCCCAGTGTGAACTCGCTGATGTCTCATCAGATGGGATGAATCAGTGAATTCCTTTCTACAAATAGAGCAGATGAACAGCATCTTCCCGCTGTGAATAAACCTATAAAGTCCCAATTCAATTGGGCAATTCAATTCTTTGCCACAGTCCCCACATTTACGCGGTTACTTGCTGGTGTGACAGTAATCGTGCATCGACAGGCCTGATGATCAGTTTCTGCCCTACCACAGTATAATAAGTGGACAGTACCTCCTCGCTCTGCATGTTACTTTTTGTTTCCATGTTCAAAAGGTCAATATCAGTGAATGATCAGGTTTTGAAAATTCTCTCCCTCTGATATCCTGTGAAATAAATTTTAATAAGTAAATGTGAGTGAAAAAGGAATAAAAAGGAAAGATGTGTAATCGAGCTGAATGGATTGGTAGGATCAACTCTAGGAAAACAGGAGCTTGAAAACTATTGATTGTCTTAAAACCTCAAGTGGTCCAATTGATAGAGGACTACACAGCATGCTGAACTCAATGCGAAGAGAGTGGACGTAGCAAGGAATGAAGATGAATTTAATAGATCGTCAATCGAACCAGAATTTTGACAATCTCCCAAAACCATAAACATTGGGAAGATAAGGGAAACAGCTACATGGGAAATCATCACCTCCAAATTCTTCTGCATCTCACTCATTTATATGGTGTAGAGATAGTGTGCTTCAGTAACGTATCATCGCCTAGAATCTAGGTTTCTTGACAGTTGCACGCTGGATATTGTTGGGTCCCACTGGGTTCAAATGTGCCCTGAGAGAAAACCAGTAGCTTATCCACTGTTGCCAGTATAATTCAAAACCGTGCAACAACAAAAAAAAATGACACAAGACAGGGGACCGAGTTCTACATTCAACACTCTACGTTGATACAAACGTTGGTCTATGTTTCACGACTCAGTTCAGTGGCGACATGTGCAATAACGCTAAGGGAATCAGAATCACAGAATTTACAGTGCAGAAGCAGGCCATTCAGCCCATCAAGTCTGCACCAGCCCTTGGAAAGAGCACCCTACCTAAACCCACACCTCCACCCTATCACCACACTTCCACCCTATACCTGTAGCCCCACCTGACCGTACCTTTTTTGGACACTAAGGGCAATTTAGCACGACCAATCCACCTACTCCTGCACATATTTGGACTGTGGGAGGAAACCGGAGCACAGAGAGGAAACCCACACAGACACAGGCAGAATGTACAGACTGCACACATACAGTGACCCAAGCTGGGAATCGAACCTGGGACCCTGGTGCTGTGAAGCCATTGTGCTAACCACTGTGGGCAGCATGGTAGCACAAGTGGCTTCACAGCGCCAGGGTCCCAGGTTCGATTCCCTGCTGGGTCACTGCCTGTGCGGAGTCTGCACATTCTCCCGGTGTCTGCATGGGTTTCCTCCGGGTGCTTTGGTTTGCTCCCACAGTACAAAGACGTGCAGGTTAGGAGGATTGGCCATGCTAATTTTCCCTTAGTGTCCAAAAAAGGTTAGGAGGGGTTACTGGGTTATGCGGATAGGGTGGAAGTGAGAGCTTAAGTGGGTCGGTTAATACTCGATGTGCCAAATTGCCTCCTTCTGTACTGTATGTTCTATGCTTCCGTGCTGAAATTAGTAAGGATGCTAGAAATATGAAATAAAATAAATAAATTTGGAAAATTACGTCGGATAGCTTTTTTGGAAAGAGAGTTGACATTCCCGGCCGGTCAAATACTTACAAAGAAAATCAACAAAGTAATGGCGGCCGTAGTTCCCACAATGCCCTGTGCCCCAGCAATCACTATCCAACGCATTCATTTCCGTTTGCCCTCACAGTGCGCATGCTCCCCAAGGTCATTGCTGGCGGCTCCTTTGTTCTGAATGAACTCGGTAAAACGGGAGAGTGAATCGTCATTTCGGGTTGGGAGCCGCTGCATCATCGCTTTGATGGCGACCGATCTCCAGCACCACGCCGTAGGTTCGCCGGGCGGCTTGAATTCCGACCCTGCCCAGATGCACTCGCCCCAGCTCAGCTTTGTGCAGCCACCCCGCGCATGCTCCTCGTAGTCACGTGGGCTCTTCGCAGGCGGGCCTTAGTACGCATGCGCCTTTCTGTCCTGATGGAAAGACCCGATTCACCAATCGTGAGCATTCTGTGTATTGTCGCGTCATTGATGTGGTGCGGAACAAATAGAATTTAAAGTGCTCAAGGAGGCCATTCAGCCCATCGAGTCTGCACTGGCCCTTGGAAAGAGCACCGTAACTAAGCCCACACCTCCACCCTATCCCCGTAACCCAGTAACCCCACTTAACCTTTTATTGGACACTAAGGGAAATTTAGCATCGCCAATCCACCTATTCAACATATCATTTAATTTGATCATAGCATTATAGATTTCCTGCATTGCAGAAAGAGGCTCTTCAACCTATCAAGAGGAAACCGGAGCACCCGGAGGAAACCCACGCACACATGGGGAGGACGTGCAGACTCTGTGCAGACTCCGCACAGACAGTGACCTTGGGCAGCAGGGTAGCATGGTGGTTAGCATAAATGCTTCACAGCTCCAGGGTCCCAGGTTCGATTCCCGGCTGGGTCACTGTCTGTATGGAGTCTGCACGTCCTCCCCCTGTGTGCATGGGTTTCCTCCGGGTGCTCCGGTTTCCTCCCACAGTCCAAAGATGTGTGGGTTAGGTGGATTGGCCATGCTAAATTGCCCGTAGTGTCCTAAAAAGTAAGGTTGGGGGGGGTTGTTGGGTTACGGGTATAGGGTGGATACGTGGATTTGAGTAGGGTGATCATGGCTCGGCACAACATTGAGGGCCGAAGGGCCTGTTCTGTGCTGTACTGTTCTATGTTCTATAAGTCCGCACTGACCATCCGAACTATCCCCGCGACCCCACCTAACCATTCATAGAACATAGAACAGTACAGCACAGAACAGGCCCTTCGGCCCTCGATGTTGTGCCGAGCCATGATCATCCTACTCAAACCCACGTATCCACCCTATACCCGTAACCCAACAACCCCCCCTTTAACCTTACTTTTTAGGACACTATGGGCAATTTAGCATGGCCAATCCACCTAACCCGCACATCTTTGGACTGTGGGAGGAAACCGGAGCACCCGGAGGAAACCCACGCACACACGGGGAGGACGTGCAGACTCCACACAGACAGTGACCCAGCCGGGAATCGAACCTGGGACCCTGGAGCTGTGAAGCATTTATGCTAACCACCATGCTACCATGCTGCCCTATTGTTCGATACAAAGGGAAAATTTACCACTGGCCAATCCACCTAACCTGCACATTTGGGTTGGATTTTTATTATTGTCACGTGTACAGAAATACAATGAAAAGTATTGTTCTGCGAACAGTCCAGACAGGTCATTCCACAGATGAAAAAAAAGCATAGGACATACATAAATACACAATGTAAAGACATAGGCTCAGGCGACTGGTGAGCATACGGAGTTCGGTACAACTCAGTGGAGAAGATGTGTGAAGAGATCAGATCAATCTATACGAGAATCATAGTGATTGGTGGCTCTGGGAAATGTCAGGACGACGTTCAGAGGCCTGGAGTACCAAGGCAGCAGCAGGATTTGTAAACAATTGCTGTTTCGAGGGATGGAACCCGACTCGACTGAGGCGTGGGTCTGAGTGAATTGTTGTTCAAGAAAATAATATTTTGAAAAATATTTGAGATTTCTTTTGTCAATAAAGTTGTATAACATGTATCAGAATATTGTTCACCTGAGGTTCCTAATATGTTTCAGACAATTGGTGACACATTTACCTGGTGTTTACAGCCATAATTTATTTTCATATTCATTGAATCCCAACAATACAGTAGGAGGTCATTTAGCCCATTGAGTCTGCACCGAACCTCTGAAAGTGCACCCCTCTTATTGTCTGCTTATTTGGATCAGTGTCAGTTCTTCAATGGTTATGCTCATGTGAAGCACTTTGGCACATTTTACCACAATGTTATGTAAATGCAAGTTGCTGATGTGAAATCAGTAACCTTTACTTTCCCAGACAGAATCATCCATGGTCCGCAGTTTTGCACCTTGCCAATAATATACTGGAAACTCATTTTGTAAGATCTTAAACTAAGGGCGAGTAAAGACATAGGCTCAGGCAACGGGTGAGCATACGGAGTTCGGTACAACTCAGTAGAGAAGATGTGTGAAGAGATCAGATCAATCTATACGAGAGTCATTCAGGAGTCTGGAGTTTTGGACATTATTCGCTATTACATTCAGATGAGTCATCATTGGCTCACCATGCCCGAGTTCATGCTTTTGTATAGTTATTGATTCGTCTCACTCACCTGTTCTTTACTCAAACCCTTCAATGGCTCTGCAATGTTCTCTTGAATGTCACTGCAGATTCTGTTACGCCCACCAATTCAGACTGTGTTCCAGCTCAAAATAATTGAAAACAGATGTCATTTTGGCATCAGCTTCCATCTATATCCTCTGGATCTTACGGCCACCCTTCCCCTTACTTGGTCTGTCAAACGTACTCACATGTTTCAATATCTGTGACTCATCTCTTCTTAACTTGTCTTTCCTCTAAGATACATAACCCCAACCCGATCAAACAACATAACTAAAACCCACCAGCCTTGTTACAATTCTGGTAAATCTCTTCTGTCTTCTCTGAAAAACCGTGACATCTTCCCAGAACTGAACACAGCACTCTAGATGAGATCTTAGCATTGATTTATTTATAAATTCAGCATGAAGTCGATTGATTTAAACATATTTAAAATAAATTGTTTGCAGACCACCTTAAAATCAGGTGCACAACTTCACATATGCTTGTAAACATCTGGTACAATTGTGCCATGCTAATCTTCTCTGTATCGTTCCCATTTTAGTATACATGCTGCCAAGGCGAGCACCGCTGGTACAATTGTGTAAGGTAATTTTATCTCAAGATAAAGAAGGTTATGATAGCAAAGTAGTTATTCATCAGCAACCCCTAATAATACCATCATTTCTATGCTTGGGTGATGCCACGTTTGGCTGCACGTTCACAGGTGGGCCAGAAGGTTTTTCTTAGCCTTGCAGGCTCTTCCACAGTAAAGAAATTAGCTATTGGTTTATCGAGGCTGTGCTTGATTGTTGGCTCGATCATCTGCCCTCTCTTAATCTCCCAGTAGCTGGTCTTGTTGAATAAAAAGTCTTGACTTCATTTTTGAGAATGAATGGCCATTTTAGTCACAATTGGACACCTGCTTCCAAGTATTCTGTCAATAGTGCAGACCGTAAGAGAGGTTTTAAGATTATAATCTCAAACATAGGGCAGCACGGTGGCCTAGTGGTTCGCACAACCGCCTCACGGCGCTGAGGTCCCAGGTTCGATCCCGGCTCTGGGTCACTGTCCATATGGAGTTTGCACATTCTCCCCGTGTCTGTGTGGGTTTCGCCCCCACAACCCAAAAATGTGCAGAGTAGGTGGATTGGCCACGCTAAATTGTCCCTTAATTGGAAAAATAATTGGGTAATCTAAATTTAATAAAAAAAATAAAAAATAATCTCAAACATTTCCTTTGATCCCAGTATGAACTAATTATTTGGAATATCTCAGACTAGAGCTGTTTATGCAGCTTTGAGTCGGGAATTCTGATAGCATTTCAGCGCAAACTGGTTGTTTACTGGATTAGTATTGCATATATATAAGGCTGACCGTATGAGATCCATTCAAGGATAATGAGGCAAGTGAGAATGGAAATTGTGGAGGCACTCACCATTATTTTTCATATTTTCTGAGGAGCAGTGGATGGGAAAATTGTTAATGTTCAACTTAGTCCGGCAACAGTTTGACCTTGGTGGTGAGAAAGCTTTAAGAAATGGTAACTTAGGGTAAAACTAATAGTCATATGGCTAATTCTAGTTAATTAAGGAAAACCAGCACACATTTATTAAATGTATATTGTATTTACTAACGTTCTGGATTTCTGTTGTTGTGTATATGGACTTCCAAACTACATCTGATAACGTACAGTAATGTAGACCTCATGGAACAAAGGGGGCAATAGCAACATCGATACAAAACTGGCTGAGTGACAACAAACAGAAAAGTCGCGTTTAATGGTTGTTTTTCAAACAAAGGGATTTCTTTTTGTGGAGTTTCCAGGAGTTGTTATTACGACCCTGCTCTTCCTAATATATATTAATGTCCCAAACTTTGGTGAATATGGCACAATTTCAACATTTTCAGGACTAGAATGAAATTTGGAAGTGTTGTGAACTGCGAGGAGGGTAGTGTAGGGCATAGACAAGTTGGTGGAATTCAGACAATTCACAGATGAAGTTTAATGTAGAGAAATGCGGAGTGATTCATTTTGGTTGAAAGAATGGAGAGAGGCAATGTAAAATTCAGGACGCAATTGTAAAGTGGGTGCAGGAAAAATGGAACCGGGATTATGTTTGTGCATAAATAATTGAAAGAGTCAGGACAGATCGAGAGCAGTGAATAAAATATATGATATTTTGTGATTTTAAACAGGGGGTATAGAATGCCAAAGCAAGGAATTGTATTATATCAGTATAAAGAAAATAGGGTTGGCCTCAAAAATGGAGCAGTGTGCCAGGTTCTGAGCACCACACTTTTGGAAGAATGTGAAGGCATTAGGGAGGGTGGAGAACAGATTGAAGAAAATGGTTCCAGGGATGAGAAATATCAGTAATGTACATAGATTAGAGACAGTTTGCCTGTTCTCCGTGGAGGAAAGAAGGTTGAAATGAGATTTAATAGTGGTGTTCAAAATCATGAGCGGTCTGGTCAGAGTAGATCGGAAGGATCAGTTTCTATTGGTGAATGGGTTGAGAATCAGTGTAAGATTTTTGTCATTCTACAATTTTTTAGAATGTGTAATAGGTATAGATTTTATTCTGTAACCACAGTCTAAAAGTAGATATTCCTGTTTTGACATTAGGTTGGACAATTAACAATCGAGGAGAGAGTTGCAGAGTTGGAAAACAGTGATTTGCGAAGAAACAAAATTGTTTTATTGTTTTATGACAGAACTCCTTTGAGTCTTGAACTGAAGTTGTCTGAAAAACCACAATGTGTCAATCTGAAGGAATGGCTAAAACATTGTGAACCTAAGGTGACTCAATGTTTAAACCAGTCATTGCTTTAATTGATCTGTATCATTATTCTCTGACGTTATAATAGGATGTGGGTTTAACTGTTGAATTTAACATCTTTATTATGGGGCTTGGGTTAAGATGTGTTGATGAGAGAATATTACTTAATTTATGGCTTCTCCGTATCAGGATTAAATATGCATTTCTTTGGAATGGAATGTAAACTTCTAGAGTCTGTGACCCATGAAGCAAGGGTTGTTGCAAAGATTGGGTGACACATAATGATTGGCATAATCTCCATAAGGAGGAGTGAATTTGGACCATCTCCAAACAAAGGAAGGAGGAATGGGAAACTGAGGTAATAGAAGTGGAGAAGTTATAATCCTTGTTTGTAAAGTGGGAACCATGGTTTCAGTCGTCTGACTCCTCTGGGCACATTTCAATATAACTTCAAAGACAAAAAGGAAGTGTATCGTCCATGCTAACTAAGAATTCCTGGCATTTTGCGAGATGGAAAACGTCATTTGTTTCTTGTTCAGCACATGTAATATCCTGCTTAATAAATTCCACATGATTCATCAATTCCAGTTGTTCGTACCCTATAGGCCAACCACAACTGAGGACAGAGTGTTCGAAATTTTAAAAAGTCAGACTTTAGACGTGTTTCTTTTTTTAAAAATATTTTTATTTCCCTCCTTTTTCACAATTTCTCTCCCAAATTTACACCCACCAACAACAAACAATAATCAACAACAAATATATCAAACCCCATAACAATAACAACGATCCCATCCTCCCACCAACCTCCAAACATCAGCCTGCATGTTAACACAAACAAATTGCAAAAAAGGAATCAGAGATTACCCATAGCCATCTTTAATATACACAGCCCCCCTCCCCCCCAACCCACCGACCCATCCCCCCCAACTAATGTTCGATGTTATCCAGTTCTTGAAAGAGCATAATAAATAGTGCCCACTCGTAGAACCCCTCCGAGCTTCCCCTCAGTTCGAACTTAACCTTCTCAAGTGTCAAGTATTTCAACAGGTCCCCCCGCCACGCCAGGGCACAGGGTGGAGAGGCTGCTCTCCATCCCAGCAGCATCCACCTTCAGGCGATCAACAAGGCAAAGGCGATAATATCTCCCTCCACACCCGTTTCCAACCCTGGCTGGTCCGACACCCTGAATATAGCCTCCCGGGGACCCGGGTCTAGTTTCACACGCACCACCTTCGAAATTACCCTAAACACCTCCTTCCAGTACTCCCCAAGCTTTGGACAGGACCAAAACATATGAACGTGATTAGTGGGGCCCAACCGGCAATGTTCACACGCATCTTCTACCCCTTCAAAGAATCGGTTCATCCTCGCCCTCGTGAGGTGTGCTCTGTACACCACCTTCAGCTGTATCAGCCCCAACCTCACACAGGTGGAGGCATTCACTCTCCGGGGCACCTGACACCAGACCCCCTCCTCTATAACCTCTCCCAACTCTTCCTCCCACTTTGCTTTGATCCCCTCCAGTGGTGCCTTATCTTTTTCCAACATAGCTCCGTATACCGCTGACACTGCCCCCTTCTCCAGTCCCCTTATCACCAGCACCTCCTCCAGCAATGTGGAAGCCGGTTCCTCCGGGAAGTTCTGTATCTCCTTCCTGGCAAAGTCCCGAACCTGCATATATCTAAACACCTCTCCCTGCTCCAGCCCATATTTCGCTTCCAGCTCCCTCAATCCTGCACATCGACCCCGAAGAAACAAATCTTTTAGCGTCTTAATCCCCGACCCGATTAATAGTTTAATACCTTCTCCTTCATGCAAAACTGATGGAAGCAGATAATTACTGCCCTTGGCGGCTCGTTCACTTTGGGCTACGGCCTTAATGACCGATGAGCTCGGTCTAGCTCGTACCGGGAGGGGTTCTCACCCTCCCCCATCAGCTCCGCCAACTTCTTAGTGAAGTATTGTGTTGGCCTTGGGCCCTCTGTCCCTTCGGGCAAGCCCACAATTCTCAAATTGTGCCACCTTGAGCGGTTTTCCAAGTCTTCAAGCTTTGCTCAGAGTCCTCTGTTAAGCTCCACAACCCTCCGCAGCTCATCCCCCATCGAGGTGACCTGGTCGCTATATCGTGACACGGCTTCCTCCATTTCCTTCATCTACTCGCCCTGCTCTCTCACCTCGGCCAATGCCTTTGCCACCGCCACCGGGGCGATTGCCTCCTCCACCAGTGACTTCAATACGACCACCGTCTCCTTCCTCAAGGCCTCCATGTGCCTCGCAAACTGTTTTTTCAGCTCCACCGCCATCACCTCGGTCATCTTCTCCACTGTAGGTAATGCTGCCCTGCCTTGCGGTTCGGCTTCCGCCAGCCTGTCAACACTTTTATTCGTCTTCTCCTTCTGCGGCGAACTCCTTTCTTCGACGCTGCTTTTCGCATCCTTCAGCGGTTTATTGTTTTTTACTTTCTTTCTCTTCTCCTCTCCCCCCCCCTCCACCCTCCTGTCCTTCATCAATCTGAATTATTCTTTTTCCTTTTGAAAAATAAAAGGGGGAAAAGAAAAAAAAACTTCACCAAACTTCCTTAAATCTTAAAATCTTCTTTCTTTCTCCTCTGCATTCATCCAGAGCTCCCCTGGGACCAGGCTTCAGCCTTCTTTCTTCTTCCTAGGTGGGAGCCATCCGATGTGGGACACCCCACTTCCATCGTGCTCTGGACTCATTCAAACATTCAACAGGAGACTAACCAACTAGAGCTTAATATAAACAGAGAATGATGGAAATACTCAGCAGGCCGGGCAGCTGGATAACGGCACTTACTCACTGCCTGAGCCCAAACTGAAGACAGTGAGTATCACAGCAGCAGCTGGTCTCCCACCTCCCCTCCCCTCCCCTCCTACTGAAAGTCAATGTGAGACTCACCGCTGAAAACCATGACAGTGAAATGTCCATCACCGTGAAGAAGGGAGAGGATTCGGGAGGTTTGGGGTGGAAATATGCAAATGCTCGATACAGAACTAACACTAACTCCTGGGAATGTATACAAAGTGGATTTCTTGTCATTACTCTCCCCCCACCCCCCACACTGCCTCTTTCGCAAATGCTCTCTACTCTATCTCACTCACTGTTTTCCTTCCCCACCCTCTCGGAAAGCTATTTCGGGGACCCTCTGGAAAGACCCCAGTGTGAGAATCTGATGAACTGATTAATCTCAAACATGGTGATGTCACACTACCTTCCGCCTGTGGAGCAACATTACATACAGGAAGGTCACCGGCGACTTCCGGTGGCGGCTATGGAGGACTAAGTCACACAGCTGGTGGCTCCCGCTCTGGTTGGACTTTTGGACCATTCTCCCGGCCTTTTCTTTGGTTTTAATCGGAAGATTCATTGGCTGATGCAGCTGGGCACTGTTTCCTTGCATTGGTTCATGGAAAAAAGGATCAGAAGTGTGCAAAAGGGCAGAAACAAGAAGCCAGTAGCGAGCAGTGTTGAAGTTGTAACGGGAGACAGTATGGCCGATGTCTGGACCCCTGGGGTGGCAGCGCAGAGTGCAGCGGACCCAGTGATGCAGGCCATTCAGGATGGTTCCGCCGGACAGAAGCGGGAATGCCTGGGCCCGAGAAAGGAGTCTATAGATCGCCTGGAAAGCAGACTGGAAGCCCAGGACCAGGCGATTCAGAAGGTGGAGAAGGCGCTGCTCTAACTAGGCTGGTCACCTGGAATTTTCAGGTGCTAAATGGGCCGGTGAAGAGGGCTCGTGTGTTTGCACACCTGAGGAGACTGAAGGTGGACATGGCGATGTTGCAGGAGACACATCTTCGGGTCGTGGATCAGGTCAGGTTGAGGAAAGGCTGGGTTAGTTAGATTTTCCATTTGGGGCTGGATTCGAAGACAAGCGGGGCTGTGATTTTGATCAACAAGCGGGTGGCATTTGAGGCAGGGAGAATAGTCTCGGATGTGGGAGGTAGATTCATCATGGTTAGTGGCAGGCTGCAGGGGTTGAAGGTAGTGCTGGTAAACATATACGTGCCAAATTGGGACGATGGGGATTTTATAAGGCGGGTACTGGGGAAGATGCTGGACCTTGATTCGCCCAGGCTGATTATGGGTGGGGATTTCAACACGGTTATCAATCCAGGCCTGGACTGGTCATGTTCGAGAATGGGCAAGGTGCCAGCAATGGAGAAGGAGCTGAACAGGTTCATGGAACAGATGGGGGAGGGGGTGGGTGTGTGTGTGGGGGGGGTGGATCCGTGGAGATTTAGGCAGCCGACAGCCAAGGAATTTTCTTTCTTCTCCCACGTTCACAAGGTGTATTCCCGGATAGATTTCTTTGTAGTGGGCAGGGTCCTGTTGGCGGGGGTGGTGGACAAGGGCTATTCGGCGATTATGATCTCGGATCATGTTCCGCACTGGGTGGACCTGCAGGTCAGTATGGACAGCAAGCAGTGCCTGCACTGGAGGTTGGATGTGGGGCTATTGATGGATGAAGCGGTCTGCGGGAGGTTGAGGGAGTGCATGCTGAACTACATGCAGGTAAACAACACTGGGGAGGTCCCAGCAGCAGTGGTCTGGGAGGCGCTGAAGGCAGTGGTGAGAGGAGAACTGATCTCGATCCAGGCTCACAGGGACAGGACGGAAAGGGCATAAACGGACCGACTGGTAAGAGAGATCCTACGAGTGGATAGGAGGAATACGGAGCCTCCAGAGGCAGGGCTATTGAGGGAACGCCGGAGTCTGCAGGCAGAATTGGGTTTGTTAACTACAGGTAGGGCAGTGGAGCAGCTGAAGAAGGTGAAGGGAGCGATCTACGAGCACGGTGAGAAGGCCAGCAGGATGCTTGCACAGCAGCTCAGAAAGAGGGAGGCAGCTGGAGAAATAGGGAAAGTGGTTGACAGGGATGGGATCTTAGTTGGGGACTCGGAGGGGGTGAGCAACACCTTTCGGGACTTTTATAGTAGGTTGGGAGGCCGGAGGGGATGAGGCACTTCTTGGATGGGCTGACTTTCCCAAAGGTGGATGGGGAGCTGGTAGAAGGGCAGGGGGCCCCGGTCGGGCTGGAGGAGATAGTGGAGGGCTTGAAGGCCATGCAGTCGGGGAAGGCCCCAGGGCCAGACGGGTACCCAGTCGAGTTCTATCAAACGTTCTTCGGAATATTGTAGGCCGGTACTGCTGAAAGTCTTTAACGAGGCCAAGGAAAGAGGGGTTTACCCCAGACGATGTCACAGGCCATGATCTCGCTCATTTTGAAAAGGACAAGGACCTGGAGCTGTGCGGCTCTTATAGGCCAATATCCCTGTTAAACGTGGATGCCAAACTCCTGGCCAAGATTCTGGCCTTTAGGATTGAGGACTGTGGACCAGACATTATAGGGGAGGACCAGACAGGGTTTGTTAAGGGAAGGCAGCTGGGGGCCAATGTAAGAAGGTTGCTCAATGTGATTATGATGCCCCCGGAAGGCAGGGAAGCTGAAGTGGTGGTTGCGATGGACACTGAAAAAGTGTTGACCGGGTCGAGTGGGATTACTTATGGGAGGTGCTGGAGCGGTTTGAGTTTGGGAGGGGCTTTGTTGACTGGGTTAGGCTGCTGTACCAGGCGCCGGTTGCTAGTGTGTGGATGAATAGGACGACGTTAGAATATTTCAGATGACACCGGTGGATGAGACAGGGATGTCCCCTCCCCGCACTGCTGTTTGTGCTGGCGATAGAGCCGCTGGCAATTGTCTGAGGGCCTCAAGTGAATGGAAGGGGTTGGTTCGGGGGGGAGGGGGTGGAGCACAGAGTATCGTTGTATGCGGATGACTTGCCTTCATGGTCTCAGACCCAATGGAAAGGATGGGGGAAATTATGGGAATCCTAGGGGAATTCGGCCGGTTTTTGGGTTACAAGCTTGATATGGGGAAGAGCGAGCTGTTTGTGGTTCAGGCGAGAGGTCAGGAGAGGCGACTAGGGGAACTGCCATTCAGAGTGGTAGGGGACAGTTTCAGATACCTGGGTATCTAAGTGGCGAGGGATTGGGATAGGCTACACAAATTGAACTTGGCCCGGTTGGTGGACCAGATGAAGGAGGATTTCCTGAGATGTGACACGCTCCCGTTGTCTCTGGCGTGTAGGGTGCAGTCGGTAAAAATGACGGTTCTCCCGAGGTTTCTCTTCATTTTCCAGTGCCTCCCCATCTTCATCCCACAGTCCATTTTTAAGCCGATTAATAAGATTATTGTGGGCTTTGTGTGTGTGGGGGGTGGGGGGGGCAAGCCCCCGCGTGTGAAGAGGGCAATGTTCAAGCGGAGTTGGGGTGATGGAGGGCTGGCGCTGCCAAATTTCAGTAATTATTATTGGGTGGCTAATATAGCCATGGTGACGAGGTAGCTGGTGGGGGCGGGAGGGGGAGAGGGGAGCTGGCGTGAGTTCGCATGGAGGCGGCTTCGTGTAAGGGCACAAATTTAGGGGCACTCGTGACGGCGCCCCGCCGTTCCCGTCGGCGCGGTACTCCACCAGTTCGGTGGTGGTGGCGGCCCTGAGAGTCTGGGGGCAGTGGAGGAGGCATCGATGTGGTCCCCAATGTGCGACAATCATAGGTTTGTCCGGGGAGGATGGATGGGGGGGTTCCGTATTTGGCGGAGAGCGGGGATAGAGAGGATGGGGGACTTATTCTTGGAAGGTAGCTTCCCGAGTATGAGGGTGCTGGAGGAGAAGTTTGCACTGACTGGAGGGAATAATCTCCGATATTTACAGGTGCGGGACTTTTTGCGGAGGCAGGTATCAACCTTCCCACTCCTGACAGTAAGGGGGATCCAGGACAGGGTGGTCTCTAGAGGATGGATAGGGGAGGGGAGCATCTCGGACATAGATTATGGGTTTGGAGCAGACGCAGACCGAGGAGCTGAAGCGTAAGTGGGAGGAGAAGCTGGGGGGAGAGATAGAGGAGGGCCTTTGGGCGGACGCGTTAGGAAGGGTCAATGCTACCGCAACATGTGCCAGGTTCAGCCTGATCCAATTTAAGGTTGTTCACCAGGCCCACATGATAATGGCCTGGATGAGCAGATTCTTTAGCGTGGAAGACAGATGTGCGAAGTGTGCAGGTTGTTGGGGGGGGGGGGGGGGGGTAGCGAACCATGTGTTCTGGGCATGTCCAGAATTGAGGGGATTTTGGTAGGGGTTTGCCAACACCATATCCAAGGTATTAAATACGAGAGTGGCAATGAGTCCGGAGGTGCCGATTTTTGGGGTATCGCAGGACCCGGGAATCCAGGAGGAGAAAGAGGCAGACGTTCTGGCATTTGCTTCCCTGGTAGCCCGGAGGTGTATATTGCTGGCATGGAGGAACTCAAAGCCCCCAAAATCGGAGAACCAGGCTTTCAGACATGGCTGGCTTCCTCTGCCTGGAGAAAATTAAATTCGCCATCAGAGGGTCTCAGCTGTGGTTCACCGGGAGGTGGCAACCATTTGTCGACTTCCGCACAGAGAACTAATCGTCAGCAGAAAAAAAGGTGGGGCGAGGGGGTTAGGTTAGCATAGGTTAGCGGGGTAAGTAATGGCAAGACCTGTGGGAGAGGGTGGTGGAATTTGCACTATGTATATATTTATCTTGTTATTTATATTGTTGATTTTGTTGCTGTTAAAAAGCCAAAGAAAATGCCTCAATAAAACGTTTATTAAAAAAAAAGGAAGATATACCGGCTTCCTGTAGTTCACAGCTCATTCTACCCAGTAAGTTCCTCTCTACAATTGAGCTTCTATTTGTTTCTTTTCTCTCCCTGCTTCTTTTCCCCAGCCCTACAGAAGTCCTTGCTGATTTTTCAGTTCCCAGTTCCCATACAGGGTTAATGTTAACCTGGCTGCTCTCACATCTTGTGACTGAAACCCACACCCATCAGTTTACAGCTGACCGGAGGCAAGGAGATGGCAGGGAGATGGATCGGCTAATGACCTTTCATCCTGTTGATTGTCAGCGGCGCGGAGTTTGCCCCATCCATTTTCGATCCCGGATTGAAGAAGGGAAAGATGCTTTCAGTGAAAATGTCGGTGAAAGTGTGGAGATGGGACATGTTGTCCGCATTGTAAAATAACACATGTCCCCCCTCATAGTCCAGGAAAACTCCAATCTTCTGGGGATTCACACTCAGGGTTAGTGGGGTCAGTGCGGGAGAAGTAGAGGCAAAATAGACACTTCCGGCAATCAGTCTCACAATCCAATATCCGTTCTCAGGTTTCAGGTCGATTTCGCCTTTCCTGTCCACTGAGCCCCGAGCCACTCCAAGCCGCCATTCAGTCTTGCTCCCCACCTCCACCTCCCAGTAATGTTTCCCTGATGTGAATCCCTCTGATCCCAGGACACAGGGTGATAAATCAAACCTCTCCGGGGTGTCAGGGAGCGGCTGCCACATGTCTCCGAGTCTCACACTGGTCCGGTCCTCAGACAGGATGAGCCAGGAATTCGCTGTGTTCAGATCCAAAGTCAGAGAGGCTGGAGCTGGGGGAAAGTTAAAATAACACAGTCAGTGATTTAGAGCAGGCATTTTCAAAGTTGGGATCACGACCCGCAGGTGGGTCTCTGGCGGATGTTAGGAGGGTCGCGGAGCCGGCTGTGAGCGGCCTTCAAGAGGTTCTGCGCATGTGCACCGATGTGCGGATACGCATGCGCACTGTGCATGTATTTTTGAATATGGTCCTCGCCATCATATTGAAGGCCGCTCGCAGCTGGCATTGTTAAAAGCCAGCTGTTGCACGTGGATTTGCGCAATCGGAGATGCAGAAGATTTTTTTTTAAATTCAATGTAAACTTCCTGCCTGAAGGGAGGCAAAGAGCAGGTCATGCACCCCGAATGTCGCTGTCATGTGCTTTGGGCACGATTGCGATTCCTCCATTTTTTCAGCAGCAAACAAGTAAATGAGAACCAAGGAGGCTCACCTCTCGCATTAAAGGTAAGAGAAAATGGTGGGTCCCAAATGTTGGCTGGCGTGCGTCATGAAGGTTGGCCTGCGTGAGTTGTGAAGGTCAGCTCACGTCAGTCGTGAAGGTCGGCCAGTGTGGGTTGTGAAGGTCGGCTGGCATGGCCATTGAAGGTCGGCTGGCATGGGCTCTGAAGGTCAGCTGGCATGGGTCCCGAAGGTTGGCCGGTTGGTAAAAATAGGTCCCCAGAAAAAAAGTTTGAAAGACACTGACTTAGACGGAGGGGGTTCCCACGGATTTGACAGTGCATAAGGAGAGGGGTGACTGCAGAAGGATGGAGAGTGAGTAGAGTGAGAGAGATGAAAAGGGAACCTGAAGGATAGAGAATTCACAGTAACTTCATTGCAGTATTAATGTAAGCCTGCTTGTGACAATAATAAAGATTATTATTGTTAACCCAAGGGAGGGGATGAAGACAAAAGGAATATGTGAGCTAGAGAATAGAGGGACAAAGTCTGGAGGAGGGACAGCAAATGGGAAAAGTTAAGAGGCAGCAGGAAGTCCAGAGGATGGCAAGAATAGGGAGGAGTGAGGGGTAGGGGATCAGGAGGGGTCGCAACATATAAGTGAGGGGTAAATAGTGAGGGAGGGGGGACTATCAGGTACAGCTATGGTGGGATATTGAGAGATTTGAAAGTGGAACGTGAGGGGTTACTGAGTGGGAAGTTGAGTTATGTGAAGGAAATATTGTGAGTGGGATCAGAGATGAGAGCATGGTGTGGAAATTGGGAGATGGAGAGGGAAAGGAGATAGGAATGGAAGATGGAGGGAGAGAGCTAGAAGTGGAGAGGAGTTGAGGATGTGAGAGTGGGAGATAGGAGAGGGAGCTGGAGGGGGAGAATGGGAGGGGAGAGGTATGAGGCGGCAAAAACAGTGACAGGAAAGGTAGAGAGAGGGCAGAGGAGCAAAGAGGAGGAGTAGGGATCGATAGGCTGAAATGGAGGCGTGAGGGCTGTCGAGAGCAGAGAGTCTGGGAGGAGTAAGATCAAATGCAGGAGATGGGATGGAGAGAGTGAGCAGTGGAGGCGGGCAGTGATGTGGGGAGTGGCAATGGGCGTGTGCAAAGAGAGGCAGAGAAGAAGAGGGCCAGGAGGGGAGCTAGAATGGGTTGGTAGGGGAGTGAGAGGATAGAGTGGCTCAGGGAGGGGCAAGAGAACGACAGGAAGGGGAGTGTTGACAGAGGTGGGAGGAGTGGGAGGTAAAAGAGAGCACAGAAAGGCAAGGGGACAGAGTGAGATTGCTCAAAAAGGGGAGAAAACGGAATGGGAGGGGGGAGTGGAGGCAGGTGGGGGAATTGAAGAAAGCAGGAGAATGCTGAGAATGAGGAGTGTGTAAGAGATAAAAGGAGGGGAGGGAGGATGGGAAAGAGAGAGCAGAGACAAATAGAGAACACATAATAGGACGTGCACAAATATCTACATATAACAGGGGAAACTGATGTGGCGAAATAAACGCATGGAGGGGAGAAAGTGTGTATAGGCACACATATCCATATACCCCCGATATTCCTTTTTTTCTTTGTTAGTCAGAAATATATCTACTTCTGCCTTAAAACTATTCAATTCCCCTGCCGTCAATCCCTGCTGAAGGAGAGAGTACCCAATATTTATGACCACCTGAGAGCAAACAAGCATTGCTCATCAGTTTCAGTGGGGACGGTTGGTTGCAACAAAAAACGTTTTGGATAATTACACGGCTTATTAATGGAACTATCTTCCAAGACTCTATAGACTTTGTAACAGTTCCTATGAATTGCAGGGTAGCTAATGTAACCCCACAAATCCGGGTGGGAGGGTGAGCTGTGAGGATGATGCAGAGATGCTTCAATGAGATTTGGACAAGTTGAGTGAGTGGGCAAATAAATGGCCGAGATAGGATAATGTGGATGAATATGAGTTTCAGCACTTTGGTGGCAGAAACAGGCAAGATATCATTACCGGAATTGCTGGAGATTGGGGGAGGAAATATGCAACGAAATCTAGGTGATCCTGTGAGCATGTAGATGCACGAGGTGGTGAAGAAGACAAATAGTGTTGGCCACCAGGTTACTGAGTTGGATGATCAGACATGGTCATAATGTATGACGGAGCAGGCTTGAAGGGCCGAATGGCCGAATACCCCCTCCTTCTATGTTTCTAATTGGACAATGAGTTGCTGCTCCTTCAGTTTGCGCTGGGCTCTATTGGAACATTGCAGTAGGCCAAAAATGGAGATGGTCTGTGAGAAAGATCCCAAGTTTAATGGCAAGCAACTGAAGGTTGGGGCCATGTCTGCAGACGGAATGAAGGCACTGTTTAAAGTTGTCGCCTTGTCTGGATTTAGTCTTCGTGGTGTAGAGGAGATGACATTTGGAGCAGCGAATATGGTAGACTAAATTGGTATCACATCTCAAAATGAAGGATCACTAATACGGCAAAGAATAGAGTATCACCATCATGGAAATTAATGTACCCTGTCCAAGATAGGAAATGAACATGTGAATGATGATGATATATACAATGCAAAGTGTTGGATCCATCAATCTTTTAACATACAAGGAAAATAGTGTCTGGCAC
The DNA here is from genome assembly GCF_902713615.1 of Scyliorhinus canicula. Lineage (NCBI taxonomy): Eukaryota > Metazoa > Chordata > Chondrichthyes > Carcharhiniformes > Scyliorhinidae > Scyliorhinus > Scyliorhinus canicula. The sequence continues at coordinate 11,982,055 of NC_052158.1, read as the reverse complement.
AACCACATCCCAACCCAGGAGACTAATACATCTATTGTTAAGTCAGACTGATGATATTGCAAACAGAAGGGTGTCATCGGGCTGATGCTGGTCATGCCTGTGCTTGCTGACTTAACTCCACTGGTAGAGGGCAGGCGTCAGAGAGTGGAGAACATAGGGGTATTGAGGGAAGATGATAGAGATGACAATGGTCGCATATAGCACCAGGGGCTCTACGATCTTGTATCCTCGCCCTATTTATGACAAGACATTTGATTTAACAACCACAAATAACTACCACAGAAGCCATCACAGCCAGTATGGAACCAACCCAGGTAGCATTATATGGAGAAAGGCCAATGGTGGTAGACAACTGCAAAAGTTGGTTGGTCTATATATTTAAACTAAAAGATGTTTGAGTGGAAATCAGATAATACAACAACCTATGCATCTATCCCAATTCAATCCGTAGCCTAAATATTGGATGAGATGAATAGAGGCTCGATCGAGCTCACAAGCCAGATAGAAGAGATACAAGTCGCAAAGAGATGTGAGGCTAAAGATATGGATTGCTGCAATACAGTTGTTTGACGATTTACATGATTTGCCTCACTTGAACTCTTCAAAGGAAGAAGACGAAGCACTCACGATAGCAAGCAGTGATTAGCCAGTGTGAAACGTCACCGCAGCATGTGGTGCAGAGTAATGGGACAGACACTGTTGTTAGTGTTTGCCCAGGACTAACGGTGACCAATAGGACGAATTCAGGGCCATAAGAGTCATAAAGATATATTACCTGGCAGCTGAGGACCCCGGTGGACCTTGAGGATATACCCACAGGTGTAGGCCTTCGGCAGCTTGAGGCCAAGTGTTTGGCCTCAGGCCAAAGCGAGGAGGAGTGAGGAGGGGGGAGAGTCACAGTGGAATGAAACTTGATTTTGTCAAGGACAGCTTGGAATAACTGTAATTTAGTATGTAGATATTCTGTATAGATACGAGTTGATACAGTAGAATCCGGGGGGAAAGCAAAACTTCTAGAACAAGTGTAGCTGAAGGTCGGAAACATTTGTGGTTGCACAGGATGTGCACTACCATACAGAAAACCTGTGGCGTGAGGAGAGTACACACTGCTCTGCATTCTGTTGTAGTGCGAATGCATTTGTCAGAGTTCCTGCTGCCGCCTTGGAAGTCAGAACCCAGTTTATGTACACTTGAATAATGCTTATGTATGGTGCCCTAGTGTTACCCCCACAACAGAAATATACTTATTGTGTTTCACCAATGAATAAATTCCACGGAGAGAGCACATAATTGCAGTGGGGCCTCACGGTAGCATGGTGGTTAGCATCAATGCTTCACAGCGCCAGGGTCCCAGGTTCGATTCCCGGCTGGGTCACTGTCTGTGTGGAGTCTGCACGTCCTCCCTGTGTGTGCGTGGGTTTCCTCCGGGTGCTCCGGTTTCCTCCCACAGTCCAAAGATGTGCGGGTTAGGTGGATTGGCCATGCTAAATTGCCCGTAGTGTAAGGTTAATGGGGGGATTGTTGGGTTACGGGTATACAGATTACGTGGGTTTAAGTAGGGTGATCATTGCTCGGCACAACATCGAGGGCCGAAGGGCCTGTTCTGTGCTGTACTGTTCTATGTTCTATGTTCTATAATTCTAATTTCCAAAACGTTTTCCCACCCAAACTAAATGATTACTGGGGGTAAAGGCTATCTCCCTCTCATTCTCCAACATGTTGTGTTTATTTCTTGATTATTTCAATATTTTTTCAAGCCTTAACTTCGTTAAATAAAGGAGGGAAATTACTTGTCAGATGCAGAATGATGTGTATAACTGCGAAGTTATCCACGTGGATAGGAAAAACAGAATGGTAAAGTATTAGTTAGTAATAATAATAATCGCTTATTGTCACAATGAAGTTACTGTGAAAAGCCCCTAGTCGCCACATTCCGGCGCCTATTCGTGGAGGCCAGTATGGGCATTGAACCCATGCTGCTGGCATTATTCTGCATTACATGCGAGCTGTTTAGCCCACTGTGCTAAACCAGCCCCTATTTAATGATAGATTGGGAAATATTGATGTACAAAAGGACCTGGATGTCCAAGTGGACCAGTCATTCGGAGTCTGCATGCAAATTGAGCAAGCAGTTAGGAAGGTGGTGAGCCTATGGAAATCTCTATCGTGTAAGCATGTGGAGGCCATATCTTTAAATGCATTTAACAAGAAATAGATTTTAGAAACTAAAAACACCGAAGGGTATGAAGTTGAGTGCGAGTATGGCGTTGGCAGAAAGGGTTCAGGGTAGGAATTTTAAACAGTGGGGGTAAGGAGGCTTGGGAATAAATTCTACTTTGGACCAACAGCTTGATGACTGTTAATTGGTTACTCCGATTGATTACTTGCACCACGCAAGCGTATAGTATAAAGAACAATGCAGTGAGAATTTATAACTGATACGAACCCTGTAACCGATTTTTAAAGTAGGACTGTTGTCTATCAGAACAGAGATGGATGTGCAGTGAGAACAGAAAATAACTGAAAACAAATAGGGAAAAGTTGGTGAGAGTCAAGGTTAAAGAGAGTGACGGTGAGTGTCCTGATCAATATTTATCCTTCAAACAACATCACAAAATTAGATTGTCTGGTCAATGTCATATTTGTGCATAGAATGGTAACTGCATTTCCAACCGTACAACAGACTGCAGATTTTGCCACCAGTTCATTTGCTGTAACGCCTTTTGGTACATGAAGTAATTGAGAAAGGCACTATATAAATTTGAGTCATTGTTTTTGTTCCTCACTCTTTTATAACAATTGGTGTCCAGAAAGTGTATGAATGCTTCTGCTTGCTGCTGGTCAATCTTTACTGTTCCATATTTTGCTCCACCCCCATGCCAGTCACTGACCCATTCTCCCAACTAATACTGACTTGCCTCGATTGAGAATTGAGTGGTTTTACTGTCTCTCAACTTCCCCATCAGGGATCATAGCAAATGTTGCCTCACTCCAAATGTAGATACTAGACACCGATAATTGTCAATGAATCCGAATCCTGAGAATGGTTGGGACCACTAACCATATTTATGGTGTGGAGATGCCGGAGTTAGACTGGGGTACAGTAAGAAGTCTGACAAAGAAGTCTTACAACACCAGGTTAAAGTCCAACAGGTTTGTTTAGAACCACTAGCTTTCGGTGTTGCTCCTTTGTCAGGTCAGTGACTCACCTGACGAAGCAGCTACGCTCCAAAAGCTAGTGATTAGAAAATAAACTTGTTGGATGTTAACCTGATGTTGTAAGATTTCCTACTGTGCCCATATTCATGTGGTAAGCAGTGGATACTCTGGCTCAGTTTTCGATCCAAGGGGTCACCCCAAAATCTCAACCTCGTTCACTCTGAACTGCGTTTTGACCCTCGTTTTCTCTAAATTTCAGATTCTCGTTACCTTTTCGTTGATTCCGTGATCTGATTAAAGCTGTACATGGGTCATCCTTACTGTGCTGTATCTAAGGTATCATTCTAAAATCACCCTCATCTCACCATCTACAATGCAGTGACTCCTGAATCAATGTTTGACACAGCATTATCGATTATCTGATCTGAGGGCTGGATGCTCGTCTATTCGGAATTTATAAATTCTTACCTGGGTCAATGAAGTCTAACATTTCTCTCCATGCAATGTACTGTAAAGGGCCTTTGGCATTCCAAACATTAATGTTGCCATATGTTACTGGTTTTATTTGATATTCTGCATGACTCCTGTAAATATTAAAGAGTACATGTTAAATATTGGCTATAGATTTTGCCATGGTTATTTAAAAACAATATTTGCAGAGAGTTTCAGTAAATTCCACGTCCTACCTTTCTTGGTCCACGTCCTGCAAGACATGAATAACCAAATAATGAGGTTCGGAGCAGACTTTAGGAGGACTTACTCGGGTTGGTGAAATCAACAGACAAGGGCAACTGGAATGTTTTTGCAGAGACTCGTAAAATGAAGCCGTTTCAAATTGGGTGCAGGGACAGAGAGAACTAGGCACTGCATATGGAAATTTTAAATGGCGTTGTTAAAACAAGAGAGATAATTTATTTTCAACAACGACTAGCGATGTGCAATAACATCAGAAAATGCCAGAAATATTCAGTAGATCTGGCATCATCGGTTGACAAATCAACGGAGTTAACCTTGCATGACAAGGAGCTTTCTTCAGAACCAATGATCGCCGTGACACCGTTTAGGAAGTCGGATTGCGCAGAGTGACAGAGAACCGGAAGTACGGTTGCAATTAACACAAAACTGGAAGGAGGAATGCACAGACTGACACAGTGCCGGAAGTAAGAATGCACTGACTGTCACAGTGACAGAGGTATTGCCCACAGAAATTTTCAAGAGGGAACTAGATGCATTCTTAAAAAGGGGAATGAAGTGATATGAGCTCTTGGACAATACTAAACTTGCTAAACATGGAACAGATGTTTAAGCATCAAGATCACGACAAATCCTTCCTGAGAGGCGGCAGTTAGCCATGTATTTTGCAGACCATGTGAGCGTCTGTTCGTACTACAGCAGCACCGACTGGGGATAGGCAAAACAATCAATTTCAATCCGCTTCTATTTTTCATTCGAATACTATATTAATTTCAAGGTTATTCTCTGTTATGTTTCGATCTGAAGATCTGAAGATTCATGGCCCGCTATACATGAACTGACCCGCTATATATTCCCTCACCTTCAAAAATATCAGATCGTCTTTCTGCTCCATCTGTTTCTGCAACTTTGGGAGATTCTTCTCCATCAAATATAAATTCTCCTGAACCTCTCGAAGGTTTATCTCCATTGGTTCTAGAATCCTCTCCTCTTCTTCCCTGAGATCGCTGAGTAAACGCTGCTCTTTCTCAGTGAGAATCTGGTGCATTTTACTGAACTCGGATATGATGTGGGTCTGCAGACTGCTCGACTGTTCCTACCAAATAAAATGTGAAACATAATTAATGTCCCGGATAAAGGGAACAAAACTAACCGAGATCCCAGAAAATCAGTACAGGGAGACCTTACCCTAACTTCAGAAATCTTCCGTTTCTGTGTCAGTTCAGTTCCCAGAACCACAGTCTTCTTGTCTGTCAGATAATCCACGGCAGATTTGATCTGATCCTGGCAGTGGGAGAGAACATCACAGAATGTAAGTGTTAGACCATGACAATATGGAATGAAATAATCAAGAGATCGTCCATGTTCATTTACCTTGTGGATTTCAACAGCTTCTACAATCGGTATGAAACTGTGAAACTTGTGTTCTCGCGAATCTCTACAAGTGTAACAAATCAATTTCTTGTCAGCTTCACAAAACAGCTTCAGTTCTTCCTGATGTTCCTCACAGCGAAGTTGCCTTTCCTTCTCTTTCGGATCCGCATTCAATTTTCGAGCTTTATCGGCCAAATTTGCTAAGGCCCGATTTTCCCTGAAGTCTTCGTCCGGAAACCCCTCTTTGCATTCCGGGCAAGTGTTTATCGTCTTTTTCCCCCAACGCCGGATGATACAGGATCGGCAGAAGTTGTGTCCACAACCCAGTATTACCGGATCAGTGAAGAAATCAAGACAAATGGGACAAATTGTCTCCTCGATCCAACTCTCTGCTTGCTGTGTGGAAGCCATGTTCACACTCAGCGCTTCCCCTGTGTCTAACTGATATTGGTTACAATGTTACTTCGCTGCCGAACACTATCAGTACAGTGATTTCCCGTTGAAGGTCACTGTACTTCTTCGGAAAACATTAATAGCTGTCGATTTTTGCGGAGGTCGGACAAAAATGACTGTATGTACCATTCGACTCCGAATGCAGAATCGAGTAACTGAACGCGGGCTGGGAAAGCAAAGTCACAAGGATTGTTGGCAATGGGAAAAAAGGAGAGGAGGGCGAGGGAAGGGAGATAAACGGAGACCGAGATTGCATTGCCCTTTACCCCAGACTAAACCTGCTGCCAAATACAAACCCTCTGGTGCAGCACGGGGTAAGGTACCGTCCCAGTAATCGAATTATGTTAATGAATGCAGCGCTCAACGTTAAAGGCAAGGAGGTGGAATCGTCAATGAGTCATTATGGATAATAGGTATAGCGAAGATATTGGCAGGGATTGGAGCGATGACATTCTCTCTTCCTGTCAGCAAGGAAAGGAATAAAGATTCTGCATTTTTCTGGCGCCTTATACCGCCGCGGGATGGCCCAAAGGGTTTAAAATACCGCGAAATACGAAGAACCTATAGACATTGATGTGATTTAGGGAAACACATCAGCCAATCTGAGCACAGCAAATTCTCACGAACAGCTATGAAATCAATGTCCAGGGTGACAGTGGTTAGGTGCCGGATAAGGGAGAAATGTTGTTGGGGGGGGGGGGGGGGGGGGGGGGGGGGATTTCCCTGTTCCCGTTGGTGCGATAGAGACATTTGCATCCGCCTGAGAGGCAGAACAAAGAGTCTATTCAACTTCTCATCCGAAAAACGCAGCTCTCAATGTCCAGCTTCTCCTGAGTCCTGCGCTGGAGTCTCTGCCTAGATTCTGTCAATAGTTTTCTGGGGTGGAACTCGATCTCCAGGCGCACTGGATGACCAAGGAAAGGGCTGGAGGTATAAATCCGGCATTATCTTTCTGGTCCACCTCCTGGCTAACCAGCCCAAAACCCAAGCTTTTGCTCTCAACGGGCTGGTGTAGTACAGTGGACTGAACAGCTAGCTTGTAATGCAGAATAAGGTTAGCAGCACGGGTTCAATTCCCGTTCCGGCTTCCCCGGACAGGCATCGGAATGTGCCAACTAGGGGCTTTTCACAGTAACATCATTGAAGCCTATTTGTGACAATAAGGGATTTTAATTTATTTTCAGTGGATCCTACCCAACGACAATGGCCGAGTCAAAATCACATCAACTGATGCTGGAAGATCTTGGAGTCGCATCTCTGCTGAAATGTCAGGATACTCTTGGCTTACATAGTGGTGAGAATTACTCACTGCCACTTGGAGTAATCGAAGTGCAGAACATTGCTATATTGGCAGGGAGGCCTGCATTACAAGCTGCCTTGATGCAATATACAATGCATTTGGAGATTGTTTGGTATCTGTTTTGGAATATTGGGGTTGTTTTGGAAACAGAAAAAAACAAATCTTGAGACACTTGAACTCTGAGCTACAGATTCACATTTCAGACAGCGCTGGCTGCTCTCCCACTTACTGATAAACAGGAAGTACTTCACAGGGAGGATGTTGAGACAGACCCATGGGAAAGGCAAAGGCGCTATGGCATCAGACTATAAGACAGAGGACAGAATTATGCCTCTCGGCCCATCGAGTCTCCTCTGCCATTCAATCATGGCTGATATTTTTCTTATCCCCATTCTCCTGCCTTCTCCACATAATCCCTGATCCCCTAATTAATCAAGAACCTATATCTCTCTGTCTTAAGGACATTCAGTGATTTGGCCTCCACAGCCTTCTGCAGCAAAGAGTTCCACAGATTCAACACCCTCCGGCGGAAGAAATTCCTCCTCATCTCTGTTTTAAAGGATTGTCCCTTCAGTCTGAGATTGTGTCCTCTGTTTCTAGTTATTCCTACAAGTTGAAACATCCACTCCACGTTCACTCCATCCAGGCCTCACAGTATCCTGTAAGTTTCAATAAGATCCCCCTCATCCTTCCAATGAGCACAGACCCAGAGTTCTCAACCGTTACTCATACAAGCTCTTAATTCCAGAGATCATTCTTGTGAATCTCGTCTGGACCCGTTCCAAGGCCAGCACATCCTTCCTTAGATATGGGACCCAAAACTGCTCAGAATACTCCAAATGGGGTCTGAGCAGAGCCTTATATAGCCTCAGAAGTACATCCCTGCTCTTGTATTCTAGCCTTCTCAACATGAATGCTAACTTGCATTTGCCTTCATTGCTGACTGAACCTGCAGGTTAACCTTAAGAGAATCGTGAACAAGGACTCCCAAGTCAGTTTTTGCTTCAGATTTCATAGCTAAGTGCACTACGACCTTTGGCTCTTCACCCCTTCAGGATGTCCTGTGTTTGTCAGAGACATCCTTGACCCTGGCACCAGGGAGACAACATATTATCTTTCACATTCACATAAGCACCTAACTGTGCCCCTTACTATACAGTCCCCTATAACTATTGCTCTCCTGCACTTTGCTCTCCTATGCTGAACAACAGAACCAGTTGTGGCCACGGTTCTGGCTGCTGTTGCTTTCCCCTGATAGGCTATCCACATCTTACCTGGATTGCTCTTGAGGCTCTTCCCCAGCAGCAAGTCACACCTGGTAATCCATCAGGGAGAAAACAAAGACTGTGACATTATGCGATGTTTCCTTGGTTGACCCGAGAAATCAGAAACCACTTTGGTTAAGTTGGGAATACAGAAAGCAAATGGAAAGAGAATAACGCATGACAGCACTGCCTGTACAAACGAGGCCTCAGGTGGCACCTCCTTTGCACCTCCTCCTCCTCCTCGGCCTGCTGGGTGAGCGCTCTCCATGGTCAGCGGCTGCCTCCTTTTTCTCTGGAGCATGCTCCACGTCTGTGCATTCCACTGCTGTAACATCCTCCTTCTCAAGGAACTCCAGCCCGTACAGCCTCAGCGGCTAAGGCGACTAGGAGGAATACCGGCACTGCTTGAATACCAATATCCATTGTCTGCAGGGTGTGAAAGGCCGGCGTGTGACAATGATGCATAATATTATGCCTACAAAGGTCCACCGGGCAACACGGTGGACCCAGTTGGCACTGCGGACTCTATCCCGAATGTTTACCCTTTCCATCCCCTCTCTGCACCCCAGGCCCCATTGGTGCCCGGCACCATGGGGGCCTCTGGCCCTGGTGCACGTCCCTGCTGCCAAGGGTATGGTCCTTAGCCCCAGTCCATTGCCCCCCGTGATGGCAATAATAGGCATTGCCTTGGGTGAGCCGTATGCTTCCATGGGTGGTGGCCGGTTGGGGTGGAATGTTGGAGGTTGGGTGCACGGGTGGTGGGTGGAGAGTGGGGGCTGGGGTGTGGGGGGTGGAATGCGGGGACTAGGGTGTGGGGAGGGGGTGGAGTGGGGTCGCCCATATGGCCGGTGTCACTCTGCAGAACCAGATGCCAAGGTGGGTGGTCAGTGGGGTGCGCAACAAGGTGGCTGCCTTTCAGGCTACTGCAATGGTAATCCGTGCCTGTACTCTGCCCCAGTCCTTTGCGGGGTGCAGTGGTCCCCAGCCCTGGCGGGCCTCGTCCCCCCGCCTGGCCAGTGTCAGAACCAGCAGCCCACGGTCGTGTGTCTCCGTGTTCTACCTCCTCTCTCTTCCTCATTAGCCATGACGCTGATTTCTCAAATTTTAAAAGCACAAGTGAACCTTGCCATTGGGAATTCTCCTCAGTGGAGGCGGCGAATCATGGGGGCCCTGGAGAATACTGGGTCAGTATTAATAATATGGGAACGCGTTTTCTGTACTGCAGAGTAAAACGTATTGACGACGCTGTCGAGGCACCGGAGAATTGCGATTTGGCGTGAAACCGGTGCTCGCCATGATTTCAGCATCAAAACCAATTCTCCGCCCAATCACCTTTTCCAATTCTGGCATCGGCCGATGGAGAATCCCCCTGTTTTTGCAAAATGTTGCAGATATTTTGTCATATGGAGCATCCAGGTGTATTTTTATTGCTCATGTTTGGGTGTTAAACAGCTCCTTTCTGCAGCACAGGAAGGAAAACCTCATGTTTCGCAGCCCAGTGGAAATTCCTTACATTTATTTCAATGGAAGGAAATTCTGGGACATTTCTGTCATTGGCGACAATCCTCCCTGTCAGAAATTCTACTTGATTTTGGAAAATGCTCTGACCCATTAGCAGCATTGTCACCATGGGGTGAAATCAGGAAGCACTTTCTCACTGCAAAGCATCTGAGAAAAGGGGAATTTTCTTTCCCCCCCCCCCCCCCCCCCCAAAAAGAATTATAGATATTGGGACAGTCAGGGCCTTCTCTTGGTATCCAAAGATTTAAGGGGCACACAATTAATTAAGGGAGAGATGAGTCACGATTGATTTGGAAAGTGGAAATAGTTCAAATAGCTGAATTACCCACTCATTTTCATGTCTTCCTATCATTTGGTCAGTCCTTCCTGTGAGATATTTGAACATAAGCTGTATTTGCATCAAGTGGATATTTCTCATTCCACAGTAAAGAGGAACAAGGAGGTCTCCCTGGACAACAGGGTAGCATGGTAGCACAGTGGTTGGCACTATTGCTTCACAGTAATACATATTTCATGGCTATCATTGGGAAAAGTCAGCATATAAAAAACTTCCAAAGTAATGTTCACAATTAGGAAAATATAGACGAATTAAGATTGTCCACCAATTTATAGGATTTGATAGATTCTACAGTATTTAGCTTGCTCAGATTTACTCTGTATCACATTTACATATCAACCAATACGCTTTACATCAAGTCAATAATGCTCCAATGGCACGGTACAAAAAATTAGAAAATAAGTGACTAGCAAACTCAGGACATGAATAGAATTGTTGGTGGTCTTTGTCTCAACACCCTGGCATGTTGGAATCACTCCCAATCTGCTACATCCCTTGTGTCAGTTCTTCATGAATATTGTGGTGGGAGTGGCTATCCTGAACAAATTCTTACGCTTAACTCCTGCTACGTCATTGGGCACCAAAAAATATGATACGTAGACAACCTGAGAAAAGGCATCGTACACCCCATCACATCCACCGAAAATGTATTTGCATATAACCCTCCACCAGGTTATTGTTACCTTCTGTTTTTTTTCTATTTGAAAATGTTGGGAGAATAGGATAAAGAATACAGGAAGCAATTTGTTTTTTTAGTCTTTCTGAGAGCCCACGTTGAGACTTGTGTGCTGTTTACGAGTCCTAACCTATAAACCATATAAACTTTCTTCAGACAGAATGACAAACGTGTCAGGAAAAGGGAGTTGTAATATTGCGAACCATCGGACCATATAATTCTCACAGCATAGTATGGTGCCATTCGGCCCACATCGTCCGTGCCAACCCAAAGACACCCAGGTGTCCTTTGTATTCCCATCTTTCTGCACACGGTCCATTGCACGGCAACTTTCAGCATTTAAGGTGCAGATCCAAATATTTAAAAATAGTTTAGGGTCTCTGCCTCCACCACCAGCTCAGGCAGCGAATTCCATACACCCGCTACTGTCTCCACAAAAACATGTTTCCTCATGTCCCCTCTAATACTTGTACCATTTAGCTTGAATCTCTGCCTAATGTATTTTCAAATCTCTGCCGAGGGAAACAGGTTCTTCATATCTATTCGATCTCTGTCCCTCACAGTTTTGTATAGCTCAATCATGTCACCCTTCCACCTTCTTAATCCAAGGAAAACGCCAATATTTCCAATCTCTCTGTGTAGCTACAATTCTCCAGCCTTGGTAACATTCTAGTAGATCTTCTCTGCACTCTCTCCACAGCATTTACGTCCTTCCTGTAATGTGGTGACCACAACTGCGTACATTAGTCCAGTTATGGCCCCACCAGTGTCTTCTACAGTTCCATAAGTACATCCCTACTTTTGTATTCTATGCCTCTGCCAATGGAGGCAAGATTCCATATGCCTTCTTTATAACCTAATCTACCTGTGCACTTTCACGCCATGATCACTCATTTTACCTCCCCCTTTAGGTATATTGCAGTGTATTGTGTATTCCCGTTTACTGCGTAACCTTCCTGAATGCACTACCTTACACTTATCTAAGTAGACACCATCTGCCACTTTCCTGCCTACTCCACCAACCCATCCATGTGATTTTGGAGATGACACCTGTTCCAATACACCACCCATTACACTGTCAACTTTTGCCACATTTCCCAATCCTGCCCCCACGTTCAAGTACACATCGTTAATATATAAAACAAACAGCAGGGGTCCCAACACCGAGACCTGCGAAACACCACTTGAAATGTCCTTCCATTCTCAAGGACAGCTATCACCCATTGCCATGTTTCCTTCTACTGAGCCAACGTTGGATGCAAATTTCCACATTACCCTGCATCCTATGGATGTTTTCTTTTTTGACCACTGTGCCATGTGGGACCTTGTCAAAGGCCTTACTAAACTCCATGTAGACAACATCCACTGCACTACCATCATTTATGCTCCTTGCCTCTTCCTCAAAGAATTCAGTCAAATTTATAAGTCATGATATTCCCTTAACAACAACAATATGACAATCTCTGACTGGTGTACGCCTTTCTAAGTGATGGTTTATCCAATGACTCAGGATTGATACTAACAGTTTACCCACCATTGAAGTAAGATTAACTGGTCATAACTGTTTGGTCTATCCTTCATGCCCCTTTTTAAAAAAAATAATGTTCATTCAAATTTTCAACAAATTTTAACCAACAAAACAAAGAAAAACAGTAACCCCCCCAATACAAAAACAATAAATTAACAATAAGAATGAGCATTAAACCATGAAACCACACACCCATCCCCCATAGCGAACAAGTAACCCCCCCCCCCCCCCCCCGCACCCGGGCTGCTGCTGAAGTTGGCAGCCCTAATGCTCTGCCAGGAAGTCTAAAAACGGCTGCCACCGCCAGAAGAACCCTTGCACCGATCCCCTTAGGGCAAACTTGACCCTCTCCAGTATAATGAACCCAGCCATGTCGTTGATCCAGGATTCCGCGCTTGGGGGCTTTGCATCCTTCCACTGTAAAAGAATCCTCCACCGGGCTACCAGGGACGCAAAGGCCAGAATGGCAGCTTCTTTCGCCTCCTGCACTTCCGGCTCCGATGCTACCCCGAAAGTTGCGAGCCCCCAGCCCGGCTCCACCCTGGAGCCAACCACCCTTGACAAGGTCCCAGCAACACCCCTCCAAAAGTCCTCCAATGCAGGACACGCCCAGAACATGTGGGTGTGCTTTGCTGGGCTCCCCGAACACCTGCCACACCTGTCCTCTCCCCCAAAGAACCGGCTCAGCCTGGTCCCAGTCATATGCACCCTATGCAGCACCTTTAGTTGGATTAAACTAAGCCGTGCGCAAGAGGGGGAGGAATTCACCCTCCACAGATCATCCACCCACGTCCCCTCATCGAACTCCTCTCTCAGCTCCTCCTCCCAGTTCGCTCTCAGCTCTTCCACCGAGTCCTCCTCCCCCTCCTGCATCACTTGGTAGATTGCCGAGATCCTCCCCTCACCGACCCACGTCCCCGACAGCACTCTGTCCTGAACCCCCCTTGGTGGCAACAGTGGAAACTCCGCCACCTGCTGCCTAACAAACACCCTAATCTGCATATAGCTGAAGGTATTCCCTGGGGAGAGACCCCGCCTCCCCTCCAACTCCTCTAAGGTCATAAACTTCCCATCGAGAAAGAGGTCCCCCATCCACCTGATACCTACCCTGTGCCAGTTCAAAAACCCTCCGTCCATCCTCCCCGGTACAAATTGGTGGTTCCCCCGTATCGGGGACCAAACTGATGCCTTCACCTCGCCCCATGCCGCCTCCACTGCCCCCAGATTTTGAGGGTATCCACCACTACCGGACTCATAGAATACCTTGCTGGGGGAGCGGCAACGGCGCCGCCACGAGCGCCTCTAAGCTCGTGCCCACACAGGACGCCACCTCCAACCTCTTCCACGCTGCCCCATCCCCCCACATCACCCACCTACGTATCATTGCCACGTTTGCAGCCCTGTAGTACCCACACATGTTGGGCAGCGCCAACCCGTCCACTTCCCTACCCCGCTCCAGGAATACCCTCCTCACCCTCGGGGTCTTCTGCTCCCACACAAACCCCGTAATACTCCTACTGACCCTCCTGCAAAAAGCCTTTGGGATCATGATGGGTAGACACTGGAATAGGAACAGAAACCTCGGGAGCACCGTCATTTTGACCAACTGGACCCTGCCCGCTAGGGAGAGTGGCAACACATCCCACCTCCTGAACTCATCCTCCATCTGCTCCACCAGCTTCGTAAAGTTCAGCCTATTCAGGGCCCCCCAGCTCCTGGCTATCTGGACCCCCAGGTATCTGAAGCTCCTCTCTGCCCTTTTCAGTGGAAGCTCCTCTATCCTTCGTGCCCTTTTTAAACAATGGCACTACAGTTGCATTCTTCCAGTCCTCTGGCAGCTTCCTTGTGTCCTATGAAGATTGGAAAAAATTTCTCACGGCACCTGTTATTTCCTACCTGACCCCCCTAAACATCCTAGGAAACAATCCATCCGGCCCTGGTGACTTATCCACTTTCAAGTATTCCAACTCCACGAACACCAATATTTCACACTGCTCCTCTTGAACTACTACATCATGATCATCCTTTTCCTTTGTAAATTCAGAGACAAAAAATCGTTGAATGCTCTTTCCATATCCTCTGAACCTACACACAAGTTGCCTTATTAATCTCTGATAGGTCTCACTTTTCCCATAACTATCCTTTTTCATTCTATATACTTGTAAAACATCCTTGACGTTTCCTTAATCTAGCTTGCTAATATTTTTCATGCCCTCCCTTTGAATTCCTTATTTTCTTTTTTAATTGGCCCCTGTACTTTCTATACTCCTCTAGGCTCTCTGCAGTGTTAAGTTTATTTGTGACTATCATTAGCTTTCTTTTTATGGTTAATTTCCCCCTGAGATTCCACGAAACTGAACATTCGAATGCGTCCATGTGCTTCAATGTTGTTCATTGTGGATTCTTATCGAAGAGAGTGCAGCTCGCCAGTTCCTAACAAAGAGGAAGTACATGATAAGGTGTGGAGCAGGACTGCAGGCCAGAGTTTGGATTATGACTTGAATGAGATCTAGAGCCGTGTGCTCCCGGAGGAAGCCAATCCATCAAACTGAACATCTCCCCCAGCCGGAGCAAAGAGCTGAATTCCGGGTGCCCCGGCTTCCTTCCACAGTTTACAGACCTGCAGGTAGGAGGATTGGCCATGATAAATTGCCCTTAGTGACCAAAAAGGTTAGGAGTTATTGGGTTGCGGGGATATGGTGGAAGTGAGGGCTTGGATGGGTCGGTGCAGACTCGTTGGGCCGAATGGCCTCCTTCTGCACTGTATGTTCTAACATTACTATGTTTGAGTTTTAGGCTGAGCGGCTTCTATCGTCACCACAATATAGTTCCTGGATCCGAATAATTCCACCTGTTTTACTGGAGGGTTTACAGTGGGCAGCAAGCTCCGTTTGGAGAAGTGCAACTGAATCTCGATCTCCGCCCATCTCGGTATCCTGCCCCTATCCCCTTCCCCCTCGCCGCGCCCCTCCCCCAACAACTCTTTCCCGTCCCCCACTGCCAAAAGATTCATTGGTCTTCACTGTTTGCCCTCTGCGCTAACCCCGTATTAACTTGAGACGGCTCCAGTTTGCTTCTCGGTAAAAGTACCGATGAGACATGGGAAAATATTGAATAATAATATGTTTAATAGTGTGGTGAACGAAATAGCTGAACCGAAATCATTTTGCAACACTGGAAGTCAAAGTGTCAAAGAAGGCAGTTTGTATCAGGAAGTGCTGATTGTGAACATGGCTTCCAGACTGCAGAGCGAGAATTGGACCGAGGACACAATTTGTCCCATTTGCCTTGATTTCTTCAAGGATCCGGTAATTCTGGATTGTGGACACAACTTCTGCCGTCCCTGTATCATCCTGTGTTGGGAAAAGAAGCTGAACTCCTGCCCGGAATGCAAAGCGGCGTTTCA
This sequence comes from Scyliorhinus canicula, assembly GCF_902713615.1. Lineage (NCBI taxonomy): Eukaryota > Metazoa > Chordata > Chondrichthyes > Carcharhiniformes > Scyliorhinidae > Scyliorhinus > Scyliorhinus canicula. The sequence continues at coordinate 11,966,343 of NC_052158.1, read as the reverse complement.
GGAAAGAAACTTGAAGGTTAATCGCGCCTTAGCGAATCTGGCCGAGAAAGCTCGGCAATTAAAGCTGAGTCCGAAAGCAGAGGAAAGTAAACTTCACTGTGAGGAACATCAGGACGAACTGAAGCTGTTTTGTGAAACTGACAAGAAATTGATTTGTTACACTTGCAGAGATTCGCGGGAACACAAATCTCATAACTTCCTGCCGATTAAGGAAGCTGTTGAAATCTGCAAGGTAAAGGAAAAAATATTTTACAACTAGATTATAGTGGCATATTTCCATATTCAAAATCGTTTATTCTATTATTTTCTATCCCAATCCCAGAACCAGCTGATATCTTCCTTAGATTCTCTCTCATTGAAGAAATCGGCGGTTCTAGAAACGGAACAGAAACAAAAATGGAAGATTTCTGAAGTTAGGGTAAGGTCTCCCTGTGCTGATTTTCTGGGATCTCGGTTAGTTTTGTTCCCTTTATCGCGGGACATTAATTATGTTTCACATTTCATTTGGTAGGAACAGTCGGGCAGTCTGCAGACCCACATCACATCCGAGTTCAGTAAAATGCGCCAGATTCTCACTGAGAAAGAGCAGCGTTTACTCAGAGATCTCAGGGAAGAAGAGGAGAGGATTCTAGAACCAATGGAGAAAAACCTTCGAGAGATTCAGGAGAACTTAAATTCTATTGAGGAGAAACGCTTGAAGTTGCGGAAACAGATGGAGCAAAAAGACGAGCTGATATTTCTGAAGGTGAGGGAATATATTGCCGGTCAGTTCAGGGAAACTTCACAGTCACAAAATATTTGATGAAGATTTTGAAATACATGTAAGTTTTCTGAAAAGTTGAAGTGACTTAAATGGATTGATCTATTCCGGGTCGGTTCTGTTGTTCTCATCGAATTAACCGTTCCACGCTGTCAGCAGAGTCAAGTTCCTGAATGTCAAGGGGATAATTAGTGATGTTCAAACTTATTTTGTAACTTGCTTCTGAACTCGGAACATAGAAGAAAGAAAAGTGTAGCACAGGGACAGGCCCTCCGGCCCTCCAAACCTGGGCTGATCAATCTGCCCGTCTAACCTAAAACCTTCAACACTTCTGGGGTCTGTATCCCTCTTTTCCCATCCTAATCATGTATTTGCCAAGATGCCCTTAAACGTCACTATAGAACCTGCTTCCACCACCTCCTCCAGCAGCGAGTTCCAAGCACCCTTTGTGTTAAAAACATCTCTAGCAAATCTCTTTTAAAATCATCTCTCGCACCTAAACTCTATGTCCCCGAGTAATTGACTCTTCCACTCTGGGACAAAGTTTCTGATTATCCACTCTGTCCATGCCCCTCATAATTTTGCTGACTGCTATCTGGTTGCCCTAAACCTCCATCATTCCAGTGTTTTGGGCCAGGGTTTAGAGAACCCCATAGTGTATCATAGTGTTCCCCTGACCCACAACTTTTAGTAGATTGTGGTATGAGGAACACACAGCCCACTCTACAGGTGTGGTACTGCAGAAATGGAAAAGTATTTTTAAAGCAAGACAATGTTTATTCTATGAGCTCAAGTTAACATGTTTAAAACATATAGTGAACATCTTGGCAACCATAAATTTGCATACAACCCGCAAAGACCAACACTAAGTAAACCTTTAAGCTTTCCTTTTTAACATCCATAGGACTTAAAGACAAACCTTTATCAGAAGCATATCAGGTTAAAGTCACTACTGAAAACATTTATAATTCTGAATTCACCAAATGATCAAGAGATCGTCTTTTGATTGCAGAGAGAACAGCAGTACACCTGCTTGGTCTGGTTTCAGCTCCAACACTCTCTGACATCACTGCAGTGATGAACACTCGTTTTGTAAAGGTACTCTCACTACAGATATGTATATACACACTCATTTATAAATACCCATTTCTTAAAGGTACTCTCCCATGACACCAGTGGGAACAAACTGAGTTCATCCAAACTCTCGTCATAGTTATTGTCCTCCATACCAGGCAACATCCTGGTGAACCTCTTCTGTACCGTCACCAAAGCCTCCACGTCCTTCTGGTAATGTGGCGACCAGAATTGAACACGATATTCCAAGTGGGACCTAACTAAGGTTCAATACAGCTGCAGCATGACTTGCCAATTTTTATACTCAGTGCCCGGACAATGAAGGCAAGCATGTCGTATGCCTTCTTGACTACCTTCTCCACCTCATTGCTACATTTAGTGACTTGTGGACCTGTACACTCAGATCCCTCTGCCTGTCAATATTCTTAAGTGTTCTGCCATTTACTGTCTATTTCCCACCTGTATTAGACCTTCCAAAATGCATTACCTTGCATTTGTCCGGATTAAAGTCCACCTGAAGTTATTTATTTTTTAAGATCTGGTATCACTATCCAGTTTAAATTGAATTGGTGAGTGTGTGTGGATGTGACCTTCTGGCAATGAGAATCCATGTTCCTGTCGATGAGATCGATGTTTAATTCCAATATCTGGCACGCAAATCAGAATTTTCAGTTTGAAATCCCTAAAAGGAGGCAGCTTGCCACATTTTGCTCTTGTCAGCTGCCTGCAAGATTTTCCAATCGTCAGCACTATCCCGTATTGTCCCTTTGGGGAAATTACCGTGGCACGTGAGTTCCAACACCCTACCAGGCAATGCATTCAGACCGCCACAAGCCATTGTTTAATAAAATAAATCCCACTTCATTTCCCATTCATCTTAATAATTTTTGTAAATGATCTCTTGTGGCACCCAATTTAAAATGGTCTCATTGGTTTTAGATTGCCTCGCCTTAATGTTCTCCCGAATTGCACAATTCATTCTTTGCATTAAATTTCCTCATCAGCGTGTCTACTTATTCCTCTGTAAACGCTGTCGCAGTCCCGCTTACGGTCTGTGTTTGATTTATTTCAGGAGGAGGCGTCTCGGAAGAGAAGGTAGGACAGGTCTTTCCCGTATCTCTGAACAAGTTAGTAAATAACTCAAAACATTGTTTGTGGTCAGTTTATAACAGCAGTTTAATATTGGCAGGATTAATGAGGAACGTCAAACATTAACAGTAAAAGGTGGCGCCCTGTCTATCATAAAGTTCAACGGTCTTTTACAGTACAGAACGTGGAAGGAGATGATACACTTCATTAAACCCGGTAATACACTTATCTTATTTTTTCCTGATTGATATATCGAGATGGCAAAGGTAGAAATCGGTCCCCAGACTCCAAGTTAAACAGTCACTGATGCCCTTGTCAGATCTCGAATTCGGGAGTCTTTACACTGGATAAGGGAGAGTTTAGTCTTATACTCTTATCTAAATGCTTTTTTCAAGACCTTAATCTTCAGAGAAAAGGTGAATAACTATAGGTTTTATAGCATCATAGCGTGCACAACTTAGCCGCCATAGCTTCAACCTTAGAACAGTGAGGGTGAAAGGCAGCCTGCAGTGAATGCGGATCAGCTTTTCAATGACCCCATGGACCCAGGCAGGCAGGTAGCTAGTCAACCCAATGCTCGCCAAATGAATTTGGTCAGAGACTCAATCTGGTCTCAGCGCCGGGTTTCAGTCCAATATTCTGGTGAATTGTTCACAGATTTGGAGTTTGGGGGAGTGTTCACGCCGCAGTGAGACCGGCGGCAAGAGAGAGGCAATATCCGACCGGGCTTAATCTGAGCAGAAGCTACTTAGAGGCGAGGGTGAAGTGCAGAGAAATGGAGTATGGGACATGTGGAGAGATGAAAAGTCGAGGGATATCCAGCAGTAGGGAGAACAAACAATGCACCTCTTCACCATGCCTTTCACAACAAATGAAACATTTTTTATAGAGTAGTCACTGTTATATTGCAGAGGAAGCATCAATCGGTTCATGCACAGCAAGATCTCACGAAGGCAAATGCGAAAATGACCTAATTAATCTGTGTTGCTGATAGTGTTTGAGGGATAAATATTATTCAGAATACAGGGCAGAACTAACTCCTGGCATCATATGATGTCGGGCTTTTAGCGTCTCTTTTAGAAGGTAGGTTACGGAATTCTACAGGCAGTGCCACTGAACAGGGCTTGTACAGCTCATGAACCATCCGATGGAAGACAACAATTGCGTTGGATTCTCATGTACAATAAATGCTTATGGTTTGTGTGTATTAATGACACAAGTCGCTGGAGATAGTGGAGTGGACGTTTCTCAGGATACTACTGGGAAGGAGGGAATACAATTATGTGCATAGTCTGGGGAAGCTAGGATTCCTGAACCGGGTGCAGGGAATGTAAATGGAGAATTAATAGAAGTATTTAAGGTTTATGGGGATTTTGATTGAGTATGTAGTAGAAGCTCTTTCCTCTGGCAATTCCATCTGTCATTCCTAGAGTGGCAGAACATTCCATCAAAGCAGAGCCCGACAGGGCAATTTAAAAAGGCAAGTTCTTGCAATAAAGTGGATCCTGAATGTGCTATTTTAACTTTTCCTCAGCTCCAGCCTCGCTGCTTCTGAATCCAAATACAGCGAACCCCTGGCTCATCCTGTCCAAGGACCTGGCCAGTGTGAGACTCGGAGACAAACAACAGTCGCTTCCTGACACCCCGGATAGGTTTGATCAGTGTGCATGCGTCCTGGGGTCTGAGGGGTTTTCATCAGGAAAGCATTATTGGCAGGTGCATGTGGGAGAGAAAACTCAGTGGCGATTGGGAGTAGCCCGAGGATCTATTAACAGGAAAGGGCCAATTGACCACAGACCTGAAACCGGTTTCTGGATTTTGTGGTTGAAACCAGGGAGAGGATATGTAGCTTGCACCTCACCCAACGAGACCCGCCTCACCCAGAGAATGAAAGCGCCGATCATCGGTGTTTTCCTGGACTATGAAAGGGGGCAGGTGTCATTTTACAATGCGGACAACATGACCCATCTCCACACTTTCACCCAAACTTTCACTGGGAAACTCTTTCCCATCTTTTATCCAGGTCTTAATATCGATGGGACAAACTCCGCACCATTGAGAATCTGTGGGGTTAGACGTCAGTAGCAGATCTATCCCATACTTTCACAGCGTCTGTCTGCTGAATGGGCATCGGTCTGAATAGGCGAGGCCGGTGGTCCAAATGTTACCTGAAATCAGGACAAAGAAGGCCAAGTGGCAATATCTTGTTGGTGACAATGTTAGAAATCACAGCTGGTTTTAAAATATCATATTTGTATTTCATGTATTAGAAATAAGGCATATAATTAAGTTTAAGCTGAATTTGTGTTTCTGTATTTGTGTGCTAAGAAATTGTTAAAACTCAGCTTAGCTTCATGTTAACACGGGTGACTGCAAGCCTGTAGGTTTTGCTTCCACTGTAAACTTTACCTGCATGGTGCGTAAGGATTTAGGACATAAAACAATGTCAGGCTTTAAAATAATCTGTTGCATAGAAACCAGAGGCTCACAATCAAAAGCAGCAGTTTTCAGTTTGAACCAGTTATCCGGAAGAAAGCAGCTCTCACGGAAGGTTCCAATACAGGCAGGATAATAAAGTAAGCGCAGAAACAAGTCAAAAAAACTGAATAACAGAACGTTCCTGAAACCAGGGAATGATAAGCGGAATCCCAGGAAGACTGTCGTCAAAGGTTCAAAGAAACAGAATGTGGAAAAAGGAATGGCTCACTGACGTCAAAGAGAGGAGCAGCGATGAGCTCGTAGTTAATGACAACTGCAATGTGCAGACCTGGTGGAGTCAGCTAGCGAGAAACCTGAAGTAATCCTGAGGTTGATGACATCTTAGTACAGCCTGTGAAACAATAGTGTCCTGTTGGTGTAGCTGGGTACCTGCGAAATTATGTGGAAATTTAAATGCACGCATTGATCCAGGACAGAAAGAGTACAGAAAGAACAGTTTAAAATCCTGGATGTGGAGCCCTGATGAAGGGATCTGAGAGAAATCCTTATGTGGGAGAACATTTCAAGTATGTTTTTCGAGAATGGAGTATGGAAGCACTTGTATAGAAGCCAGAGTTGCAGTCAGACCAGTTGGCTACCAGCATTTGGAAGGATTTGATGGGAAGTCCTCAGAAGCTTAATTCTGTCACTTGGATTCTGAGTGTCTGCTATCTGGCCATATCTCGCCTGTTGGTTATCTGGAGCGTGCACTTACTGAGAACGTTAGAGAATACGATAAAATGTGTAACTTGTGTTGTTCTTACGAATCTGTATATACCTGTAAAGATGTATTTGAGGCGAAGGAGTTGTGCACGGTAGTTAATCTTTTCATGTTTAATACATGTTTTATTATGCTGTTAAAAATCAATCCATGGTCTTGCGACTCTGTTCATCCTTGCTTTAAACAAGAAGCAATAAAAGTTACAATCTGCCAAATTGGCACCGTGGCAATGGTTGTTTTGTTTGACCTGTTCGGTAAAACACACTCGTGGTGACTCCTCCAGAGACTATTTTAAAATTAAATAAAAGAATGTCATCAAGAAGAACAGAGAGTGGTGAATTTAATAAAAGGTCAGGAAGTGAATAACTAACGCCAAGAGAACCGTAGGTTCTGGCGGGGGGTTGAAGGTAACCAGGAGCAGGGGTAAAGGATCCAAGGTGAGATTAAACACTAGTGGGAATGACATGACGAAGGAAACCGTCTGAGACATGAATTAATCACCGAGTTATAAAGTGGAACCAGCTAGAACCGAAATCAAAGGAGCGAGTATAAGAAACATTACAAAACGCAAGGTATGAAAATGATCAAACATTTATGGTTATGCAGTATTTCGAATAGAGCGCAGATGCAGTCAGTTTTGCAAATAAACAGGGGACAGTACCATGCAACAAATCCCATCTCAGAGCCTACACTATAAAAGTAGGTGTCAAACAGGATGCGTCATCACACCAACACTTTCCTCAATCTTCCTTGCTGCGACACTGAAAGTTACAACTGAAAACCTCCCCCTCAGGTGTGGTAATAACCTACCACAGTGTAGGACAATTCTTCAATCTCATCTAATTGAATGCCCAAACCAAGAAACCGACCATTAATGTCGGACCACTCCACCATGCTGTTAACAAATTAGTGCCGACACAGAATATCCACAACAGATAGTTGGTGTAAAAGGTACTGGTGTGCGGGAGGCTTCCCCTGAACACCAGGAATAACAAAGTGATCTGGTAACCAACATGAAATGAATCAAATCCTGCGCGTAGAGGTTACGTGATCCCGATGCGGGGAAAGATAGACACAAATAATTCAGATCCCGCTGGATGGCGAATGAAGTGGAGAATAATATAACGCGGAAAAGTGCACATGACAGGTTGATAACACAATTGAGAATCAATCTGAATATCAAAGGTTCAGAGCAAAAGAGTATGAAACAAGTAAACTTGTCAAAGAGAGAGTTTGTGAAGAGACCGGTCACTAACATGAAAATAAATCTTAAGATGTAATTTAACTAAACTTTACTGTCGTTGCCAAGTGATATCTACAAAGAGGACCGTGTAGCGCGGTGGGAGGACCGCTAAACCAGAAGCTCTAGGTTCGAGTCGAACGCCACGACTTGTTGGCCGCGGCGGGAGTGTTCATAGCACCGTTCAACGAACTGGTAACGAGGGAGGGAATCCTCCCTCTCATATTCCCCAAAGGGCAAAACAAAAGACGGTGTGAAGATACGCTTAAAAATACTATTGGGACGAATAGGTTTTGCAACAATCCTGCGGGTGAGTTGAGGAAGCTAAGTTACATTTCTGCAATTTAGCTGACTCCGAACCAGTGTTCTTTTTCGGTTCCTGTTTCCCATATGAATCATTTCATTTCTTCCTCTTTCGGAATGAGTAGGGAGAATTCCCAGCTTGTTTGAGATTCGAAGTCTCCCAGAACCATGAAATTATACTGTACAGAAGGAGACCATTCAGCCGCCCCGCCCCTGTGCCAGCTCTTTGAAAGAGCTATCCCATTAATCTCACTCAAGTACCCTTTCCTTAATGCTCTACAGTTTTTTTTTGTCCTCCAAGTATTTATCGGGTTGCCCTTTTCACATTGTTGTTGGTGATTCTGCACTCCGCAACATCCGAGGAAATGCGAGAACAATAGAATATTTTAATCTTTCCTTTGGTCATTTTCCCTCATATGTTTGGTGGTGTCCACCCTTCTAGATAATAAATCCTTCATGGCTTTGACTATCGCTGTTAAATCTCCACCTATGCTTCTTTGCCTCTACGTCGAACAGCGCCAGTTTTTCAATAAGCGCTGCATGAAGTATCCTCTGACGGCACCCTCTATACCCGCGACCTCTACCATCTAGAATGGGAAGAGCAGCAGATGCATGGGGGCATCATCAGCTTGAAGTCACTGAGATGCTGATTTGCAAAGGTATTGCTGCTCCTTCACTGTCACTGATCAAGTTGATTCAACTCCCTCCCTTACAGCGCTCTGTGTGTACCGGCGACACTTAGACTGCATAGGTTCAAGAAGGCATTTCACCACCATCTTTTCAAGGGTGATTAGGGATGGGCAATAAATACTGGCCTAGCCAAGGGCGCCCATATACCGGAAAATAATAATAATGTCAATAATGATGAGTGAGGAAGAAAAATATGATTCTTTTTTCTAAATCTATTTTTCTACTTCTAGTGTATCACTGTCGTTTCCTGTTCTTGCACTTAACTGAAACATTTAGTTAACTTGACTTCAAATTTCCATTCTTCGATCCCGTTCACGATGTCCATCTCTGTGCTTTTTTCATCTCTGGCTTTGTCTCTCTTTCTGGAGTTAGATTATCAATGAAAATTGAAACGAAGATCACGGACGCCCATGATTCCCTACGTCTCCAACATGATGCCACCATGAATACATCTTCCTCCAACTGCCCCCTTCAGCACATGGAAGGGGCTATTCTCTCTGGGCCTTCGTGGTCCACGGCTCAATAACCCCCAGTACACTCTCCCTTCCCTACAGCGCCTTTCCGTTCAAGTGTAGTAGATGTCACACTTGCGCCTCTACTCATCTCGTCTCATGTTTCAATGTCCAAGGTTCCGGACTTCTGTGACAAGTGAAATTCTAAATTACTTATTTCAGTTAGAGTCACATATAGCCAGACGGTAAGGATCTCATATTTCCTTCCCGAAAGGACATTGGTGAACCAGGTGAGGGTTTTACAACAATCGACAATAGATTTACAGCCATTATAGACTTTTAATTCCGGATTTTTATGGAAATGAAATTTCACCTTCTGCCATGGTGATTTCAAACCCGGTTCCGAGAGCATTATCCTGCATCGCTGGGTTACTAGTTCAGCGACAATACCACTATGCCCTCGCCTGCACATTCATACTCTGCAGCTCTCCACTGGCTGGAGTCATACCTGGCCTAAAGGAAGATGGGTGTGATGGTTGGAGGACAATCATCTCAGCTCCACGATATAACTGCAGGGGTTCCTCTGGGTAGTGTCCTAGGCCCAATCATCTTCAGCTGGTTCAAACATGACCTGCCTTCCATCATAAGATCAGAAGTGGAGATATTTGCGGATGATTGCATAATCAATGTTCAGCACCATTCACCACTCCTCAGATAATGAAGCAGTCTGTGTCCAAATGCAGCAAGACCTGGAGAATATCCAAGCCTGGGCTGTCAAGTGGCAAGTAACATTTCCTCCACACAAGTGCCAGACTTTGGCCATGTCCAACAAAAAATGATCAAGCTATAACCCCATGACATTTAATTGCATTACCATCGCTGAATACCCCATTATTAAAACTTTGAGTATTGCCATTGACCAGGAACTCAACTGGAAAATATATATACTGAGGCAGCAAGAGCAAGTCAGGATTCTTCGGCGAGTAATTCACACCCTGACCCCCAAAGGCTGCCCGCCATCTATAATACAGAAGACAGGTGTGTAAAGGAATGTGTAATGGAATACTTTCCACTTGCCTGGATGAGGGCAGCTCAAACAACACTCAAGAAGCTCCCACCATCTAGGACAAAGAAGCCCACTTGATCTCCGCCCCTTCCACAAACATTCATATCCTCTACTACCGATGAAGAGTGGCAGCCTGGTATGCCACCTACAAGATGCACTGGAAGTCATGGAGCGTCTTGAGGCAGTAACTTCCAAACCGACGACCACTAACAGCTAGAACGATAAGAGCAACATACACATGAGAACAACACCAACGAGGAGTTTCCACTCCAAGTCACTCTCTATTTGGCTTTAGAAATATTTCGGCTTTTCTTCATTGCAACTGGGTCAAAGCAGTGGAATTCCCTCCCGAACAGCATTGTGGAAACACCTACACTACAGAGACTGCAGCGGTTCAAGAAGGTAACTCACCATCACATTCTGAAGGGTACCTATTGATGGGCAATACATTCCGGCCTCGCAAAGGGAGCCCACATCCCATAGTTTCTCCACTCAACACTTTTCAATTCTACTGGAGATTGGATTGGATAATTTCTTGTAGCCATTTTACACATGTAACAGTTAACTTTCATCCTTTATTTGTGTTGTCCTTCTTCTGGTGCTGTATTGTTTAGCTCTTCCCTATTTTCGTAGCTGTCCCTGTCTGCAAATGTTAACATTTCTGCCTGGCTATCTAAACTATGCTTTCACTCAGACTTTGTTCCTTTTTCCTTTTCGGCAACTTCTTTGCATATCAGGACCTTTTGCATTCCTGTGTTCCCATTGCTTTCTCAGTATTATTTTCAATGTTCTATCTCTGTCCTATCTTCACTTTCTGACACCATGTTTCGTATGTAAGGATATCTGTACTTGTTCGATGCCTTCTCAGTGGCAGGATTTATTGAGCTGATTTGAAGGTGTGTGCCTCCAGAGGTAGCCTTATGGCACAGTCATGTGATGCAATACTTAAATCATGACTGGTTACATCTCATAATCCAAACAGACGTGGAGAGAAGAAACGAATAGAAACTCGGTTGTAGAGAGGAACTCACAGAGTTGAATTAGCGATGAACTGCAGGTATTTGGTGATTTTCCTTCCTGTGATGTTGCTCCACAAGCGGCAGATGGCGGTATTTAAATATATTTGAGCTGAATCCACGCAGTGCTTCTACTGCCCAGAGCTGTTATTAAACATTTGAAGAATGGACTAACTTTAAAAAAAGCAATCGATGTGTAATTACATCTCAGAGCATAAACTAAATTCATAAACTAAACACATTGGTTTAATTTTAAATTCCCTGCCCAGTATAAACGGAGTGATCGTCAGCTGGAAGTTGTACGAAACATTACTCTAGCGCTTCAACTATGACAAGCTTGGGTAGAGTCAGAAGATAGGCAGCGGGAACATCCGCATGTTCAGCTAATTATCTCAATACATCAAAGGTGGTCTCTGTCTCAAAGCCTTTGCTTATCTTCCACTGCATGGTCCCAATGGCCCAGCTGATGTCGAGACTGTAAAATTCAGTTCTCTGAAAAGATTCACAGGCAAGAACACAAATATCTCTAAGAGAAAGCAGTCACTGTATGCGTCTCGGCTGCACGTTCCTTGCTTTAAACCGTATATCAGTGTCAAATTGATATAATCCACTGAATTACACCCAAGGTGAATTGTTCCCATTCCCATCTGACAGTTTTTTTCTTCCTTAACTTCACCTCCTCAATCACTTGGCGAATACCATTTCACACATTCACTAGGTACCATTCTAACTCATTCATGAGCCATGGAGAAGTTATACTGTCCAATTAAATGTTTTCAGAATATATTTGAAACTGGGATTAAACATTCTCACTTGAGTCCAGACAGTACCATGTTTTGCTTGTTTGTTCTTCTTTAAACCACATTTTATTTTCTCAAAGGTAATCTGCTGTACCACGTCAGACCATTTCTGTCTTGCCTTCCAAATTAGTCAAAATGCTCATGACAAGGTTGTTGGTGTCGTTTTCCAAAATCAAACTTTCTTTTTTTATATTATACATAAGACACCTAGAGTGGCGTACCATTGTTTCTTTTTAACGGAATTAGTCTATCCCGTTAAACTTCAGTGAAATTTGTCTTTGAATGTTTTAAATAACTTGATATGTGTAGTAATAATTTCCGATACAACTATGCTCAGGCTTTGTGGGTTGGAGTGGTTTTTCCTATCAGAAAAAAGTGCTTGCATCAGTTTAATGTAACTCCCATATCTTCCACACTCGAGCAGGTTGTTTTGAAAGATAACAAAGGGTAATTCACAGCCCGAATGAATAAAGTTAACCCCTTGAAAAGCAAAGTCTTTTTTCCATGTTTGACACCATGCTCTCCATTAATACTCAAAACTGTGAGGTTCACACCCAGATGGAAAAAGTTATCACCTGCTTAAAGAAAATCCAAATGACCCGCTGTGGGCAGAGCAAGAGCCCAGTGAATTAATATGTCTAGTCACATCTGTAAATTCGGAAATCTAACATCTAATAATGCGGAATATACATTAATGGGAATGTTGGGCGACGAATTACACACGATAAATTTTCAGCAGCGTTTTTTTTATTGGGTGGGAAAACATAGGATGCACTAAGTTCACTTAACATAATTTTGAAAACAAACTCTCCCAAATCAAAAGAATGAAACCGATTTTAAAATTACATTATGAAATTATTTTGTTATCTCTTCATCAACTTTCAGAAAAAATATATACACATTAAATTCACCAACTCATTTACTGAGGGGATGAATCGGTCCCCAATGAGTCCCATGTCTTTTGCGACACTTTCAAGTGGTTGTTTTGCCTCTGTTGCTCTGATCTACAGCTCTTCAACTGGGTATAGCATTGCTAGCACGTCTGTCTGTCTGGGAACTCCCCTCCAAACCTTAAAAGCAAGTCTCTGCAATTCATAGAACAGAACAGTACAGCACAGAATAGGCCCTTCGGCCCTCGATGTTATGCCGAGCAATGATCACCCTACCCAAACCCACGTATCCACCCTATACCCGTAACCCAACAACCCCCCCCCCCTTAACCTTACTTTTTAGGACACTATGGGCAATTTAGCATGGCCAATCCACCTAACCCGCACATCTTTGGACTGTGGGAGGAAACCGGAGCACCCGGAGGAAACCCACGCAGACACGGGGAGGACGTGCAGACTCCACACAGACAGTGACCCAGCCGGGAATCGAACCTGGGACCCTGGAGCTGTAAAGCATTTATGCTAACCACCATGCTACCGTGCTGCCCCATACAGGTAATTCAGGTAAGTGTTCCTCAACATTTATCTTTCCTGATTTAACTATTTGACATTCCACCAAGGAATTATATCATCACCCCTTTTCAACTCAACTCTCCGCTTTTTAAACTCAAATGGTTATTCCTGAACCACTTCACCCTTCATGGGTTCCAATGTTTGATCAGCTTTCCCCTCGTATAATGAGACCTATCCTGTTGTTCCTGTTGTCAGCATGACTGACTGTGTAGGAAAGCAATGCTCTACTGCCAGCTATCAGATTCCTGTTGCAATTTATTGATGCGTTCAGTTAACTGCTCATACTTTTTGTTCAGTTGTAAGTTAAACGCATGTACACCGTCAATCAAACCTAGTATTTGCTTTGTGAACCTTTTTAGAAAGCTTGCCATTTATAATCAGCATTTCAGTCTTCTATAGCTTCCAGGATATCTATCGCCCCAGGCACGGTTTTTTTTCTCAGTCAGGCTCTTTATCAGTCGCCCATGTCACTGTGACGCCTGGCTTCATTTGATAACCACTGCACATTCATTGCGCGGAGCAGAAATGCTCTCATCAGCAGCTGTGGGTCCCACTCCTGGCACCCATCTGTTGGGTTCAGCAGCTACAGATAGCTAATACCTGCTATAGAGCATTCGGAAATAATTTTAAGGTCAGTTACCAATTTTGTTCAGAAACAACAGTTTAGATATAATGCATTCGCTAAATATAATAGAACATCATGAGGCCCTGACAGTTGGGGGGAGGGGGGGGGGGGTGACTGATCCGAGGGTTCGAACAGAGACAGTGTGCTGCTCTCAGCATCTTGTGATGGCAGCATTCTGCTCTTTTGCTGAAGTGTTGGGAGCTCTTCCTCTTCTGGCCTCAATCTCCCCTGGTCCATCTTCTACCTGGACAAGTAGGTTGCATTACGCGGACTGCCAGCTGATGAGGGCGGCCCCATCCGAACACATTAATATATTTTATTTAATATATTTTATTTAAACAAAATAAAGTGCTGAATTATTTTTTTCCAATTAAGGGGCAATTTAGCGTGACCAATCCACCTACCCTGCCATCTTTGGGTTTTGGGGGTGAGACCCACGCAGACACGGGGAGAATGTGCAAATTCCACATGGCAGTGACCCGGGGTCGGGAACGAACCTGGGATCTCGGCGAGGGCCGGTAAATTAGCCTATGTCAATCAGTTGTTTGAACCTTTCTAATAAATGATACAGGACAGTATGTATGTTATCAGGATGGTTAGTTCCCCACTGCCCATCATTTAATTTTTGGTCACATTCACGAATTGCAGATTGTTTGCTGCGCAGAAAGAGACGATTCGTCCAGTCAAATCTGTGATGGTTCTCTGCCAGAACATTTCACACATTCCCACTTCCCTGGCCTAACTCTAACGCAAAACATTGCGGCTAGCAATAAAGTTCCATTTTTAGTACCTCGACCTAATCAGCCTCGATCAGCTCCTGAGGAAGTTCTTTCCATATTCCAACTGCACTCTGAGTGAAAAGAAAATCCTCAAATCAGTTTTAGTCTTTTTGCACATTTAAAAAAAAACCTGTGTCCTCCAGTCCTTCACGTACTCTTGGCGGTGAACAGTCCCTCTCCATAACCCTCGTGATATTGAAAACCTGTCAAGTCTCCACTCGGGCTTTTTTCCTTAAAGGAGAGAAGTCCCAACCTATCTAACCTTTCCTGACAGATACAGTTCTTTATCCCCGGAATCACTCTTGTGAATATCCTCGACACTCTCTCCAATACATTCCACCTCCTTCTCACGTACAGCGCCCAGATGAGAATAACGTACTCCAGATGAGGCCCAACTCATGTATCATACAACTTCTGCATAGCCGCTACCTTGATGCCCGTAGTAGAAAAATGTAGGCTCCCATCGGCTTCGTTATCTGCATTCTCAACATGCCCTGCCAACATCAATGACTTGCATAGACATACACCGAGGTCCCTCTATTCCTGCATATATTTAAGCCTTTCTTTCTTTTAATGCTGTCTCACCAACATTCATCCTGCCAAATTGAATCACCTTATAGATCATAGAATTTACAGTGCAGAAGGAGGCCATTCGGCCCATCGAGTCTGCACCGGCTCCTGGAAAGAGCACCCTAACCAAGGTCCACACCTCCACCCTATCCCCATAACCCAGTAACCCCACCCAACACTAAGGGCAATTTTGGACGCTAAGGGCAATTTAGCATGGCCAATCCACCTAACCTGCACATCTTTGGACTGTGGTAGGAAGCTGGAGCATCCAAAGGAAACCCACGCACACACGGGGAGAATGTGCAGACTCCACACAGACAGTGACCCAAGCCGAGAATCGAACCTGGGACGCTGGAGCTGTGAAGCAATTGTGCTAACCACAATGCTATCGTGCTGCCCTCATGCAAAGTACTCGCTGCTACTTTGCTGACCTCACATGCAAGTTTATTTGTTTATTCCTAATCGCCCCTCATCTTTGTTTTACCACCCTTTTCTTACTTACGTGCTTATATAAGATCTTGTGATTCCATTTTATGTTAGCTGCGAGTCCTTGAAATACGTTTCCGTAAACCTCCTGCTGAGGGTCATTTGCTCACCCTTACCAGACACTCGTATTGTTAAAAGAGTGCACAAAGTGCAAGATAACTTCTTGCTACTAGTTCCGGACCACACATTTATTTTGCCTCAGTCTCTAGCTGCCAAGACTATTTTTTTCCCCGATGACAGACAAAAACAGGAAGCATACAGCCTTCTGCTAAGAGTTTCCAATACGATGTCTGCTAATTCTATGATATTCTTAAAGACACCATTTCTAACGTCCCAGAGGGTATATGCCCAATTCATTCATGTAGCCATCATTGAATAATCATCTCACGACAGCAGTCAAAACCTTAAGAATCATCACTGTCTGATTCCCTCTGAAATTTTTTTTTTCAAATAGTTTTCATGCTCATTCGGATTCAAAACGGTCAATCAGGCGTATAACACGCACCCATTCATTTTTTATTTGAAATTAGTATGAATAATACTTACTTAGTCGATTATCAGAAATGTGAACACTTGGAGGATTTTACTGGTTCAATAAGAAGACAGGAGGAGATCGATGTATCAGAGTTGAGAATATCTATGGCATGTCCCCAGACTCTATACTAGCTGGGTCTTTCAAATGATCTCAAATCAGAATACCTTCCTCTGAGCTTAACTGATAGCTTTCTTCGCTGACAATGTAAATATGAAATATTTAATAGTAGAATTTAAACAGTGTAGCCACTGAAGCTGGCCACTTCCCGACATAAAAGGGAATATTGAGTTGCATGCAGGGAAAATTGGACAATGACAGAGAGGCAAGCAGGTTGCAGAACCTCTCTGTGGATTCTGTCTGTGAAGAAACCAGACAGTATAGAAACTAACAAGCTATGCATATTAATTGAGCGATTCCCGGTGATTCCCAGGCACAATGGACACAACAATTAGAAGAGATTGAAACATTCTATAGCAGTTTAGACATCCCGGTGCCAGTGGAGTCTGAAACAAAAGGACACAAACAAGGTAGAAAGAACCGCCCAGTGATCGAGGAACAGCCCTGTTATTGGGGAAATTCAAATCAATCGATTGGGAAGGGACCCAATCGTTTGCACGTTTATAGAGGGTCCGCCCAGATGGATGCAAAACCCAAAACAGTTTAAGACAGAGACTCCGACCCCAGCTCTCTCTCTTAGCCAGACCTCCTCGCTCTTAACTAGCCCTCCGCTCCCTTAGCCGGCCCTCCCAGCAGAACACCTTTGCAGCAGCTCTCCAGGAACTTGAACGTGAGAAGGAGAGGCCTGGCCAATTGCTACACCGACAAGTAAGTGTCATACATTGCACACTACGAGAGTAGACACTCCTGACCCCTTCAGTCCACACCAACTGGAAGCCTGCGGATCCAGGTCAAAGCAAGAGGCCATTCTTCCCTGAACCGGCAGTTCCCTTATTCCAGATAAGTATTGGCCTAGTAGTGGTAGGAACAATTTAGTCTTAGTATTATGTGCATGAGTAGTAATTAACTGTGTAATAATAAACGTGTCTTGTTTGAACTTACTAACTGGTGTATTGAGTCATTGATCTGAACTTGAACTTGAATCTTGTGGCGGTATCATAAAGATACCTGGCGACTCAAGAGCTTAGGAATAAAACAGAGCCAATTGAGTGTAAAGCACACTCACCCAGAACGAGCAACAACAGAGCTTTAATATTTTACTTTATTATGTTTCTCAGCTATTTTTTACACGGTGGCACAGTAGTTAGCACTGCTGCCTCATAACCTCCAGTAATCCGAGTTCAATTCCGGCCTCAGGTACATCATTCATCACACCTTGCCAACCAGAAAAGAATACCTATTTATACCAACTCTCTGGTTTCTGTTAGCTAGCCTATCTTCAGTCTATTCGAATATGTTACCCCTACAATGTAAGCTTTCACTTTATGCATAACCTTTGATGTGGCAACTCAACAAATGCTTCTGGAAATCGAAGTACTATGCATCCATTGGTAACCCCGTATCCACAGCACACATGGCTCCTTCAAAGAGCTCCAAGCAATTGGTTAAGCATAATTTCCTTTTCACAAACCATATGGACTCTGCCTGATTGCCTTGAGTGTTTCCAAGTGTCCTGCTATAACGCTGTTAACGATGCCTTCCAACATTTTCCCTATAACAGATATCTGGGTAACAGGCCTGTAGTTTATTGTATTCTATCTCCCTCCCTTTTTGAATAAAGGAGTCATATTTGCTAACTTCCAATCGATGGAAGCATCTCCGAATCTAGAGAATGTTGCAAAATTAAAACAAATGCATCAACTATCTCACTGGCCACTTTGTTCAAGACTTCAGGGTGAAGTTCAGCTGGACGCAGGGATTTGTCATCCCCCAGATACAAAAACTGCTCAGTACCATTTCCCTGGTCATTGTAATTTTCCCACATTCCCCTCTCCCTTCCATTTCCTGATTTACATCCTGTTCTGGGATGTTACTTGTGTCCTCTATATTGAAGACAGATGCAACATACCCATTTGACTAATCCACCGTGACCCTACTTTCCATTACGAAGTCGGCAGGCTTTGTTAAATTTTTGTTTATTTGAATATCTATAGAAACTCTTTTTTTAAAATATTTTATTCAGGCATTTTCACTGAAATAGGTCAGGAGTGTCTACTCTTGTAGTGTGCGATGTATGACACTATCGCCCCCTTTTCTCATCCTGCCTTGAATAATTTAACTCCCTTACTCCCGCCCCCCTTGCTGACGCATTAATCCTCCTAAAATAAGTCAATGAACGGCTTCCACCTGCAAGCGAACCCATCAACCAAACCACACAGGACGAACCTGACCTCCCAGGGCCCTGAGACATTTCAGCCCATCCAGAAGATGTCACATGCACTTCCACCCCACCCACAGTAGGGGCTCCCACTCACATAATTTCCTATAAAATGCCTCAAATATGCCGTTCAACTCCTTCAGGCCCAGCACCACCATTTTGGCATTTACTCTGCTAATCTCCCTCGCCACATCTTGCTCCCTCGCATCCTACTCGCCTTCTCGCCGTATTTATATACTATCCCTCTGGGCCTCTGTAAATGCCCCACCACCTATCCCGTGGACACTAACCCGAACTCCATCTGGAGCCTTTGCCTCTCCCTTAACAGCCCTGCCCTACCTTATTTTCATCCTCAAGATCTCATCTTCCAGCCTTGCCATCTCCATTCACTCTGCCTTCTCCCTATGTGCCTTAATTTAGATAAACTCCCCCCTAACCACTGCCTTGAGTGCCTCACACAGTCTGACAGCCCTGACCTCCCCCGTATCATTGAGCTGCACATACCGCTGAAT
The DNA here is from genome assembly GCF_902713615.1 of Scyliorhinus canicula. Lineage (NCBI taxonomy): Eukaryota > Metazoa > Chordata > Chondrichthyes > Carcharhiniformes > Scyliorhinidae > Scyliorhinus > Scyliorhinus canicula. Next base: position 11,947,349 of record NC_052158.1, on the reverse strand, counting down.
GGCAGCCCTAATCCCCTCCACACCTCCTCATCCACCACCAGCCCCACATCTAACCTCCACTGCGGGTGCAGCCCCCCAGTCCACTCGCAAATTCACCCAATGTGGCACATGGTCAGAGACCATGATTGCCAAATACTCCGAATCGACCACCCCCACCAGCAGCCACCAATCCACTTCCATCTTACCTGGAAATCCGCCTCGCTCACTCTGACTGGCTGGCCCTGCTGCATGCACATCAATGTGATAACGGCCAGAATTCCACGTCTGCCTTCTCTATAAAGCTGCTGGGATTTCTGATGGATTCTAGACTGGATTGACGTAGAACATAGAACATTACAGTGCAGTACAGGCCCTTCAGCCCACGATGTTGCACCATCCTGTGATACCCTCCTAAAGTCCCTCTACACTATTCCCTTATCGTCCATATCCCTATCCAATGACCATTTGAATGCGTTTAGTGTTGGCGAGTCCACTACTGTTGCAGGCAGGGCATTCCACGCCCTTACTACTCTCTGAGTAAAGAACCTACCTCTGACATTTGTCCTATATCTATCTCCCCTCAATTTAAAGCTATGTCCCCTCATGCTCGACATCACCATCTGAGGAAAAAGGCTCTCGATGTCCACCCTATCTAATCCTCTGATCATCTTGTATGCCTCAATTAAGTCCCCTCTTAATCTTCTTCTCTCTAACGAAAACAGCTTCAAGTCCTTCAGCCTTTCCTCATATGATCTTCCCTCCATACCAGGCAACATTCTTGTAAATCTCCTCTGTACCCTTTCCAATGCTTCCACATCCTTTCTATAATGTGGCGACCAGAACTGCACACAATACTCCAAATGCGGCCGCACCAGAGTTTTGTACAACTGCAACATGACCTCATGGCTCCGAAACTCAATTCCTCTACCAATAAAAGCTAACACACCATACGCCTTCTTAACACCCCTCTCAACCTGGGTGGCAACTTTCAGGGATCTATGGACATGGACACCGAGATCTCTCTGCTCGTCCACACTACCACACTATGTAGGAGGCAGTTGAATTGGAACTAAGCCGAGCGAATGGATTTGAGGTACAAATCACTCAAGATTGAACCAAAATTCGGAAAATCACAGATTTATAGATTTATTACAGCACAGAAGCAGGATATTTAGCCCAGCGTATCCGTGCTGACACTTTGCAAGATCAATTCGCCAAGTGTCAGTCCTCTGCCTTTCTCCACCGTCCTGAAAAATTATTCCTCTTCAGATACTGATCCAATTCTCTTTGAAACCCCTGATTGAATCTGCCTCCACTTCATGCTCAGGCGTTCATTCCAGGTCAGAGAAACTCGCTGTTTTTATTTAATATGTTCCCTCATCTCACTTTTGCCTCTATCTCTGTTCCTGAACCCTTTCGCCAATAGGAACAATATGCAGCCCTCCAACAAATCTCCTCCAACACTCCACTTTCACTTCCTTATAGGGAATAATCCCACCTTCTCCAATCTACCGTCGTGACTGAAATTCCTTATGCCCAGAACCTGCGAGTCTCCATCCTTCCTGAAGTACAGTACCCAAAATTGGATGAAATATTGTGATAGATGTCAAGCCAGAGTTTGATAAGATTTCCTCATAACTTATTTGCTTTTGTTCATTAATTCAAGCTAAGACTCCATTTGCTCCTCAAACACTTTCTCCAGCTGCCTTGCACCTTCAATAAATTGAGCACAGATATCCCCAAGTTCCCCCGTTCCTCCGACCACTTTATCTTTGGACCCTTTTGTCAATATCGCCATCTACTCTTCACCCCAAAATGTATCACTTCACATTTCCCTGCTTTAAATTTAACGTGTCACATCCCACCAACCTGTCTGTGTCCTCCAGATCTCCATCGCTGTTCTCAAAGTTGACAAAACTTTCCCATTTTTCGACTTTTGGATATTTAAAAAATATGTGCTGTCAAGTTATCAATCTACACTAAAATAACAAAGATCCTGGTTCCACTATCCAGAGAACTCCACGGCTAATTCTACCCCTTCCTGAAAAATAACCATTCACCGTGTCTGTTTCCTGATACCTAGCTCAATTAATAATCCTGCTCCCACTGTCCCTTTTATCCCATTGGGTTTAATTTTGCTGTGATGTGGTGATGCCGGCGTTGGACTGGGGTGAGCACAGTAAGAAGTCTTACAACACCAGGTTAAAGTTCAACATGTTTGTTTCAAACACTAGCTTTCGGAGCACTGCTCCTTTCTCGGGTTAATTTTTCTGGTTGGCCTATAATGTGACGCATCCGTCAAAAGCCTTTTGGAGGCCCATAAACACCACATTAACCATGTTATCCTCTGAGTCATACCTCTACGGCTATGAGAAAGCTGAATCCAGGTAGTTAATCACAACTAGCTTTTAATAAGCTATTTCCTTATTTAATCCAAATTTGTCCAAGTGTTTGTTCATTGTATCCCAGCTAATCATTTCTAAAAGCTTTCCCACCACCGGGGTTGACCTAGCTGTAACTGCAGTAATTATTCTTAGATCATTTTGGAACAAGGATTAAACATTTGCAATTCTCAAATATTCTGGCACCACACCCTAGATTATGATTCGTACTCTGCAGGGAAAGCTGATGGAAAATTGCATACAGAAGTTCAAAACCAAAAAGAGCCTTTAAAGAGCCATAAAGAGCATTTAAGAGTAACTTAAAATACACGGTTTCGAGTGACAGGGGGTTCAGTAATTAAATGATACAAATATAAGGTAGTTTGAGAAAGAACCATAATGGGATGAAGAGGGGTTTCCCCTAGACGCAGTTATAATTCATTACCTGTCTGTATGGTGGGACCCAAATCCAGCCTCAACTTGCAAAGGGAAATGGATGAACAGCTCAACGTAAGTAATATTACAGGACTATGTAGGGAAATGAATTACACTGGGACATGCCCAAACCAGGGCCCTACCCAAGGTGGCGATGGCTGAAATACCAGACTAAAGTTCAGGACCTTTACCAGGAAACGATCCTTCTATTTACTCCAACCGGAAATGATCTCAATGATTTTGGAATGGGCTTTTAAGGATGAGCAATTTACAGATAAAACAAACAACATCTTTAGTTTCTGCTTCCTGGATCTAACGATTAATTCTGTAATATTGCAAAAAACAAAAGTTCCTATTCCAGTCCTTCTCAGAGATATTTGGCCGAAGAAACGTTTTTCAGATGGAACACCTCTACATCATACTCATAATGTGAAGCAATAATATGTATCTGATGCTTTATTGATGTTTATAATAAAACAGGTAATTACATACTAGTGATTTGAGGATTATTTCACGACGTGGACAGTGATGAGACAGAGCAGACAAACCAGAGATAAATGATAACTGTGACTCCACTAACATTCTAGTGCAGCAACTGAACTGCTTTTCATCTGGTTAAACATTATCTGTTAATGTTATACAAACCCCATCAGTTCACACATCGTGTTCAATACAGACAGACTGTCAAATCAATATTCACAGCGGTGTCACATCATTTAAATATTCTGTCCAATTTCATTCGAAAACACATAAAAGAGTTTGAAAGCCCGCGTGATATTTATAGAGCTGCACAAACCCAATACAGTTTGTCCCTGTCAATTAATTATACAAGGAATTTTGGAAAAGCATGGCAGCAGCAATGTCCGTCACCGGGCAGAAAGAAGGGAATTCGAGAGGTTTGAGGTGGAAAATTTGACAACTGGTCATTTTGGACTAATGCTAATTCATGGAGCAGGAAGTTTATTAATCTCACCACCACCAGCGGGACCCTGGCGCTCTGAGGCAGCAGTGCTAACCACTGTGCCACCGGACCACCTATCGGTTTACAGTTCGCAGGAGATAGGTAGTTGGTGCTAAATTATGGGATGGAACTGTTAATGACTTTTGATCCCACAGATTTTTAGTGGTGCGGCATTTTTCGCGCGGCCCTTAGACGCCGGACCGAAGAAGGGAAAGATCCTCTCAGTGAAAGCGTGGGTGAAAGTGTGGAGATGGGACATGTTGCCCACATTGTAAAATGACACCTGTCCCCCCTCATAGTCCAGGAAAACACCGATCTTCCGGGGTTTCACACTCGGGGTAGGACGAATCGGTGATGGCGAGGTGTCGCCAAAATAAGCTCTTCCGTCACGCAGCCTCAGAATCCAGAATCCAGTGGCGGGATTCGGGGTGATTGGCATTTTCCTCTTCACAGAATGTCGGGCCACTCCCAGCCACAACTCTGTCTTCACCCCCACTTCAACCTCCCAGTAATGTCTCCCTGACGTGAATCCCTCTGAACCCAGGACACCGAGACTCTGGGTAAACCTCTCCGGGGTGTCAGGGAACCACTGATGTCTGTCTCCAAGCCTCACACTGGTCCGGTCCTCAGACACGATGAGCCGGCGATGCGCAGTTCTCGGATCTAGAGACAGAGATGCTGGAACTGAGGAAAAGTTGAAATAACACGGTCAGTGATTTAGAGAGAGGGAGTGAGGCAGAGACAGGGTAGTGAGTGAGAGGATTTGTGAGGGGAGGGATGAGGATAATGAGGGCTAAGGGAGAGAGTGGGAAGATGGGAACGGGAAAGGAGGGGAGAGAGTGCAGTAGGGGCAGGGAGGAAGCGGGCAGAGTTAATGATAGAGAGAGAGGAAGGGCGAAAAGAAAGGAGGTGGAGGGATGAGATTGGGAGAATAGAAAAGGGGGGCAGGGAAGAAAGGTAGTGCAGGAGGAGAGAGTGAGAGCGGCAGTGAGGGATAGACATCAGAAGGGTTTGAACGTGTGCTATCAGGACAGAGAATGAGTGATGTGAGAGGGAGTTTGCGAGGATGGGTGACAAAGAGAGAACAGAATGATGAATGCAAAATTGGGAAAGTGAGAAAGAGCGGAGTCTGCTAATGAGAGCAGGATAGGGTGCAAGAGAATGGGATGATGTGAGAGAGAGCAGGGAGAGAGAATGTGCAAGATGCGAGGAGAGGGTTAGGTATTGTGGACTGATGAGGGAAGGCTATGGAGATGAAAATCTAAGTGGGGGTTGTATTGAGGGATGGCCGACACCTTTTTGTGTATCGCATACCGAGGGAATTAGATATGGTTTTAGAATAAACAAGGAGGGCGAGGGATCAAGCTTCATTAGATGAAACAAATTTAGAGATAAATTGAAGGCTGGAGATCAGAAGATTAATGTGGGAAATTAGGGTGACAGAACAGCAGGAAAGGACAGAGATAAAACTTAAGAATACATCAATAGTCAAAACTATATAACAAAAAAGACAAAATTAAAGTCTCTGTATGCCTGTAGTATTCAAAACAAAGTAAATAAATTAATAACGCATATTGAAGTAAATACATAATGATCTGATAAACATTACGGAGACCTGCCTGCAGGAAAACAAGGATTGGGCCCTGAATATTCAGCGACTTATGACATTCAAGAAGAATGCCAAGCTTGATGAAGGTGGAGCAGTAGCACTGTTCATCAAGGATGGCATTGTTGCAAAAGTTATAGATTATCATAGTTCAGGAAACCGTGATATAGAATCGGTTTTGGTGGCGATGGGAAATACCTGGGGAAAGAAAAGAAGTCACTAGTGGCTCATGTCTACAGGACCCCTAACAGTAATCATAATGTAGGTCATAATATGCAAGAAGAAATATTGGCTAGTTGTAATAAAGCAACAACAATAATCATTTGTTGTTTTAATCAACATATAAAATGAAAAAATCAAACTAGCTGTGGTTGACTGCATGAGGAGGTCATAGAGTATTTTCGAGACAGATTCTAGAGCAGCACGACTTTGTATTGAGTAATGTGGTAGCAGTGAATAATGAACTGAAGTGAAGGCATTCCCTTGGAGCGGTGATCACAGTATAATTGAATTTTAAATCGAATGGAACGGGAGAAGAGTGGGTCTAAGAATAGTATTTTGAACTTAAATAAGGGCAGCTATTTGGACATGGAAACGAAGCTCGATGTAGTAAACTAGGCTGGGGATACATAAATGGCAAACCGTACATTAAAGGAAATATGCCCTAATACTCAGAATAAGAATATTCGCACTATAAAGAAAATATCTGAGGGGAGGACCCCCATCCTTGGTTAATTAAAGAAGTTCAGCAAAGCAGCAAATTTGAGCAAAACGCATAGCCCTGTGCAAAGCAGAATGGCGGGTCAGATAATTGGTCAACATTAAAAGCACAATGGGGACTGGATAAAATGTTAAACAGGATAAATACGTTAGAGTATGAACGGAAAGTAGCTGGAAACTTAAAAATGGATTGCAGGAGTTTTTACAGGTATGTATAAAGGAAATAAATAAGCAATGAATACTAGTCTTCCAGAGAGTGACAGTGGGAGTTAATATAGATAATTATGAACTGGCGGCTGAAATGAGCAAACATTTTGCGTCTTTATTCAAAGGACACAAGAAACATTCTAGTAATAGTTGCATATCAGGAGGTAGAAGGGAGAGGGGAACTTTAAATTGAAATTACAATCACTATAAAAGCTGTTATGAGCAAACTAACGAAGCTGCGGTATGACAAGTCTTTGGGTCTTGATGAACTTACACAGGGTCTTAGAAGAGTTGGCTATTGAGGTACTAGATTCATTCGTGTTAAATTTCCAAAATTCGCTCGGTACTGGAAATGTTCCTTCAGACTGGAAAGGAGCATATTCCTTCTATGCTAGAACAGAGGACAGCAGAAATAAAGAAACTACAGGACAGTTAACTTGACATCTGTCATATGAAAGGTATGAGAAGCAATCGTGAAGGATGTTATAGCTGGGATGTTCGAGAATCTCAAGCTAATCGGAAAGGGTCAGCAATGGTTTTGCGAAAGGCAAATCATGTTTATCCATCTTATTAGCGTTCTTGAGCTGTGGATAAAGGGGAACCTCTAGAGTACTGTACCTGGATTTCCAGACAGCATTTGATAAGGTGCCACATCAAAAGATATTGTGGGAAATAAAGGTCCATGGTGTAAGGGTGACATATTAGACTGGATAGCAGGTTGGCTGGCTAAACGCTGAGAATATGCATACATGGGGCTTTTTCTGATCGGCGAATCCTCCAAACTCTGTGTTTGGGCATCATTTTCCGTGCCATTTATATGAATTACTTAGCTGCGGAGATTGATGGCTTTGCAGGTATGTTCATAAATGGCACAAAGATAGAAAGAAAAGTATGTTGTGAATAGGACGTTGAAGTTGCAAACGGATACAGAAAGGCCGAGTGAGTGGGAGGGGAATCATAATGTGGGAAAATGTGACGATTCTCACTTTGGCACTAATGACAAAAATAGTATTTTTTACAGGAGATCAATTGAAGAATTATGAGGCACAGAACGATCCAGGTGTTCTGTTGCGTGAGTCACGAACAGGTAATATGCCGTTGCAGTAATGAGTTAAGAAGGCGAATGGAATGCCATCCGTTATTATCGGAAGAATTGACTACACAATCAATGGCTCCTGCGTCATTTATATAGAGCATTGGTAAGCCCACATCGCGAATGCTTGGTGAAATTGCGGTCTCCTTATTTAAGGAAGAATGGAAATCCTTTGGAGGCGGTTCAGAGGAAATTTATTGGATTGATATCTGGAATGAGTTGTTCGGCAAGGGAATGAAATGTTATCAGGGGTAAACGAGAATGCAGGTCTTCAGATAGCTTATCGAATGACCGAGCAGACTTGAGGGGCCGAATGGCTACTTCTTCTCCTGTTTCCTGTGTTTGTTTGTCCTCACGTTGGAATGGGTTTCCCACTCTCTTTCTCCGGATTCTCGGAACTGTACGGGCATTTTGACTGTATCCAATATTTTACTTCTTCTCCAGCGCATTGTTGTTTATTTGCTTCTGCAGATGCCGTCCTTGCCTTTCCTCATCCGGAGATTAGCAGCCGCTGGAGTCCCTGTCAGATGCGAGTCACCACTTGCCACTGGCTTGGGAAATGCTTTGATCCCTTCTTGACCCCTTCTTCTTCTCTAGCTGTCAATCACCCGGTTGCGCCTCTGTTAGCTCCTCTTCCACTGATTCGACCTGCTGAGGAGCGGGAGACTCAGCGGGGAGTGTCTGTGTTTCACGGCTAGCTGACGTGCTCTTTACTTCCTGGCTGTCCAGCCCTGTTTTCTTCTTATCATAGATTATCATAGAACTTACAGTGCAGAAGGAGGCCATTCGGCCCATCGAGTCTACACCGGCTCTTGCAAAGAGGACCCTACCCAAGGTCAACACCTCCACCCTATCCACATAACCCAGTAACCCCACCCAACACTAAGGGCAATTTTGGAAACTAAGGGCAATTTATCATGGCCAATCCACCTAACCTGCCCATCTTTGGGACTGTGGGAGGAAACCGGAGCACCCGGAGGAAACCCACGCACACACGGGGAGGATGTGCCGACTCCGCACAGACAGTGGCCCAAGGCGGAATCGAACCTGGGGCCCTGGAGCTGTGAAGCAATTGTGCTATCCACAATGCTACAGCGCTGCCCATTCTTCTATCTTGGGACACTGACGTGTGGCGGGGTAGCAAGTCACGTTCACTTGCCCTCTGCTTGTCCAAATCGAATCCTGCCTTACAGCAAATATCTCTGAATCCTCAGTCAAAAACATACCCATTGCTTAAAGTAGTGTGGAATGATTTACATTTCAGAACCCCCCAGGTTTACTCCGCAATCGGAGCAATGATGAGATTAAGATCACACACTGCACCCACAGAAAGCCAAACATGAGAACAGCGAGGCAGCAGAGAATTAACAACCAGCAATGTGAGGATTTAATCTGGGGAAAATACGCCTTTGTTTCCTTCATAACTAGATTTACAAACATGAAAATGAATATGAGTTTTACCTGGGTTAATGGAGCTTATCATTTCTCTCCATGCTGTGTACTGTAAAGGGCCGTTGAACTTCTCAATAGACAGGGAGGCATCAGATACTGCGAGTTCACAATCGTCATTACTAATCCTGTAAATATTAAACGATCAATGCTATAATTTCGTCTTTGTTACAATATTGTAGTACTTATTTAAATGTTTTCAGCATGTTTTTGTGAGACAACAAATGTAGAAAGTGAAATGTTAATCTTGTTCCAATCTGAATGAAAGGCAAATTGAAATGCAGGGACAGAGACTGGAAACACCCATGTCAAGGAAATGTCCATACACTGATAACAGATAAGTTACCAAGACATCACACACCATAGGAAATGATAAGCAGTTTTCCTAAGCACGTGCTGTAATAGCTTGCAGAACATGCTGAAAACATCTGAATGCTTAATATCCACCTTTTCCATATGTGGGTCCCACAGCCCTCCAAGGTGCCAGGTTCCGGGGTTCCGTCCCTCAACTTTCGTTTGTTCTTTCTTTCTTTCTTTCTTTCTTTCTTTCTTTCTTTCTTTCTTTCTTTCTTTCTTTCTTTCTTTCTTTCTTTCTTTCTTTCCTTCTTTCTTTCTTTCTTTCTTTTTTCATTGGTTTCTTCCTTGTTTCCTTCATCTCTCTCTCTCTCTCTCTCTCGCTCTCCCTCACACACTCTTTTTCTCTTTCTCTCCCTGTTTCTCTCTGTCCTCTCTTGTTATCTCTTTACCTCTCCGATTTTCTCTCTCTCTGCCACAGCGCCAGTTTGTATTATACTATGAAGCAGAACCCATTCCCCTTTAACTTCTGACTTTCCCGGGTTGCTCAGGCTCCATGCAGGGTCATGGATGACCCACTCCTTGGATACATGGACTGTGTGGCTCTCTCAGGGTCAGTCAGAAGGTCACAGACACTAATAGCCAACATTAGGCAAGTGAACACTTTCAGCCTGGGAACCAGGTTGTATTATTTGATAACTTATCATTTCTTATAATATTTTGGAATTATATGCACTATAATAGTGTTAAATCGCATTTTTGTATGTTCTTACAAAAAGCACCCCGCGTGAATTATAAACTGATTTGTTGTTACTTGAAGACCAACCGTTGAGGGTGACAATAAGCAGAAAATCAATCCAGAAGAACACTTTACTGAATTATTTTATCAAACTGCAGAGTTTCAGTAAAGAACATGTCCTACCTTCTCTTCCGACAAGCTTCCTTCTGAAAGAAATGAATGAGAAACAGTGAGGATGACAGTAACAGATTTCAGGAGGAGTTAGACAGGCTGGTGAAATGAGCAGACTCAGAGCAGATGAGATTTCACACGGAAGTGGAATGTGATAGATTTTGGAAGGAAGATTGTGGAGAGTCAAATAAACTGGAACTGAGCATCAGTCCCGCTCACAGACACAGTGACTCTCACACACCGTACCAGACACACCCACACACTCACAACATGGAACTGGAACTGGATTACAATGGGTGTTCCAGGAGAAAATTAAACTTGGAAACACGGAAATAAACACAATTAAATATCAGGAGGACTCCTTCCTGGAATTCTGCAGAGTGGCATGGGTTAGTTCAGAGACAACAGAAGAAAGATTTAGGAAGGGACACAATTTTCAGTTTAATTCTGATTCTATTTTTTTTTAGTAAATTCTACATTTATTTCCGTTATCACAATTATTTTACGACATTGTGAGGTTTCACTGAACTGACCCGCAATATATTCCCTCACCTTCAGAAACATCAGCTCGTCTTTTTGCTCCATCTGTTTCAGCAACTTGGAGAGTTTCTCCTCAAAAGAATTTAAATTCTCCTGAATCTCTCGAAGGTTTTTCTTCATTGTTTTCAATAATCTCTCCTCTTCTTCCCTGAGATCTCTGAGTAAACGCTGCTCTTTCTCAGTGAGAATCTGGTGCATTTTAGTGAACTCGGATGTGATGTGGGCCTGCAGACTGCTCGATTGTTCCTACCAAATGCAATGTGAAACATAATTAATATCCAGCGATAAAGGGAACAAAACTAACCGAGATCCCAGAAAATCAGCACAGGGAGACCTTACCCTAACTTCAGAAATCTTCCGTATCTGTTTCAGTTCCGTTTCTCGAACCGCCGATTTCTTCTCTGTGAGAAAATCGAAGGAAGATTTCAGGTGATCCTGGGATTGGGAGAGAAAATAAGGGAATTAATTTGTTCTACAATGAGTGATTATTCTATCATTTTGTAGAATATTTTGTCTTTTACCTTGTAGATTTCAGCAGCTTCTTTAATCGGCAGGAAGCGGTGCCCTCTGTGTTCCCCCGAATCTCGACAAATCAGACAGATCAATTTCTTGTCAGTTTCACAAAACAGCTTCAGTTCTTCCTGATGTTCATTACAGTGAAGTTTATTTTCCTCCTCTTTCGGATTCAGCTTTAATCTCGCTAAAGCCCAATTTATCTTGAGGTTTCCTTCTGAAAACTCTGTTCCACATTCCGGGCAGGAATTAACTTCCTTTCCCCAAAACACCTGGGACATACAGGAGCGGCAGAAATTGTGTCCACAATCCAGTGTTACGGGATCGGTGAAGAAATCGAGACAAATGTGACAAATTGCCTCCTCCGTCAAACTATCGCCCGGCTGTCTGGAAGCCATGTTCACACTCAGAACGGCCTGATTCGAATCAGTTTCAGTTTCGATGTTACTGCCTTCCTGAATACAATATGGGGAGCTCAGGGATTCTCTCTGGAAATGATGAGTATATTCTGGTCCGTATCCTCACGACTTTTTGTTAAGTTTCCAGGGTAGAAATTCGAAGAGCTGAAAGGATGACGTCACGGTATTTCACCTTTTAAGACATTTATTATGAGAACCAAGTTAAGCAACATCGTCAAATCGTTAAGATAGGTAGCTTTTTATTATATTACAGACTAAACTGATCCTTTTTGTTTTTACAATGATCAAAAATGCCACCCCCTAATTATAAATTACATTGCCCCTCGGATATGCACTCAGTCAGTCCAACTGGCCCTTCGATCCTGGGAGTTTCCTTCCGTTCTCTCCCTCCCCACCCCCTCACCGCGCCCCGACTTTGTACTTGTTGAACGAGAACTACTTGTCACTGTGTACACTTTTACTGGAGGTTCGCACTCTTACATAGAGCTGCGCCAATCACCGTCTTCTTTCAAGTCTTCACGACTTTCGATCTGCCTGCTAGTTCCCACCCATATTCCTATCCAATGAACGAGGCAGATTTCAGGCCTCTAGCTGCTTTCTTTCTCTCTTCCATATCCTCATATAGCCCTTGTCTGCGATTTTCAACGATATTTAGAAAAAACACTCACAATGGTTTCCTAAGTACTCCCAAAACCCAAGTCAATGACAATCTGAATCACTTGGGTCTCATAGCCAGGGACACATGTTGATTAGCTATTGCGAACATATGAACATTTGGACACAGGAGCAGCAATAGACTATTCAGCCCCTTGTGTCTTCTCCGTCATTGGTAAAGATCAATGGGGTGCATGGTAGCACAGTGGTAAACTCAGTTGCTTCACAGCTCCAGAGTCCGACTTTCGATTCGGCTTGGGTCACTGCCTGTGTGGAGTCTGCATGTTCTCCCTGTGTCTGCGTGAGTCCAAAGATGTACAGGTTAAGTGGATTGGCCATGCTAAATTACCCTTAGTGTCCAAAAAAGTTAGGTGGGGTTACTGGGTTACGGGGATGGGATGGAGGTGTGGGCTTGAGCAGGGTGCTCATTCCAAGGGCCGGTGCAGACTGGATGGGCCGAATGGCCTCCTTCTGAGCTGAAAAATCTATCTATGAATTCTATAATGGTTGATCTGATAGTAAACTGAAATCTGCATCACACCCACCTCCGATAACATACCACATCCTTGCTTACCAACTCGATTCCTCCCTCCTTTAAAACTATTCAAAAGCTCTTCTTGCACTACCCTTTGAGTAAATGAATTCCAAAGACACACAGCCCAGTTAGCACTGTTGCTTCACAGTGTCAGGGTGCCGGGTTTAATTCCCGGCTTGGGTCACTGTCTGTGCGGAGTCTGCACTTTCTCCTCGTGTCTGCTTGGGTTTCCTCCGGCTGCTCCGGTTTCCTCCCCATAGGTGAATTCGACATTCTGAATTCTCCCTCTGCGTACCCGAACAGGCACCGGAATGTGGCGACAGCGGATTTTCACAGTAACTTCGTTGCACTGTTAATGTAAGCCTACTTATGACAATGATAAATATTATTATTTTCTGGGACTGCACAATTCGTCTCAACTCTGCTTTCAATGGGCGACCCTTATTTTTAAACAGTGAGCACTACTTCTCGATTTTCTCACAGAAGAAATATCCTCTCCAATCCACCTTGTCAAGTCCCCTTCGGGTCTTATGTATTTCAGTCTGGAGACCCAAATTTTATTCTATTTTTTAATTATGTTGTCAGTATAAGATACAACGATTTAGAACGTGATATTCGCTGCACCTTCCTGGGACTCTGGCATCAGTCAGTCGAACCACTGTAAAAACAGAAGTTGCTGACATTGTATCCAAATCACCTTACACGGACCCCGCTTTAGTTTGAAAATCCAGCTCAACCCATCCTGTTGTCAGGAAAACTTCGGAATTGGCCACATGACCCTTAATTTTTCCCCTAATTAAAACCGCTTCCTTAATAATCTTAAAAAGTAAATATTCGCAATAGTTTACATATGAAGGAAAAGATTTAGAAGAGCATGAAGGACAAATGTATGGGATGTATGGAGCCAGGCTGGAAGGATGAAGCTCAGTGGGGCGTTTGCAGTGGGAAAGAGGGAGGGAGAGTGAAACAAAACAATTGAAGATGCTGAATGATATGCGGAAAAAGAGTGAAAACTATTTCCATGAGTTATAACAGTGAGTTATACTTACGAAAGCTATCTCTCTGGCTGTAATTTTCCACCATAACCCTTGGCCAACACATCTGCTTGTGGTTTATCAATGGGTGTGAAGATAAAGTTACTGTTGCTGATATGCCAGAGCTGCTTGACTGTTTTTTGTTAGATTTTGGACTATTCCACTCGCCTGCTGCCTGCAAGGCTATGATAGGACGTGTTTACGAGGGACACAGGAAGGCAATGAGCAGACAAAAAAATTCCCTGGCAGGCGGCCAGCTGAAGCTGTAATATGTTTTAATGGGTGTCACAGTAATTGTTGTGAGATACCGCAGTTCACTGAAACATACCCCTGCATGCATGTAATACAAATTCCTACTTTCAGCTCAGTCCGGAATCTAATTGGTTTTTAATCCACAACACTGAAAATCTGCAATACAAACACAAAATGTTTCAAATTCTCAGCAGGTCTACCCTGAGGTTACTCTGCCGCCTAGCGGCACAGATCAACAGCACCCCCCCCCCCCCCCCCCCCCCCTCCTCTCACAACCCATTAAGCAATTTGACACATCTCCCTACAAGAAGTGAGCCAATACTCTACATTTACACAATGTAACGTCGAGTTTCTATAACAGAAATATTTAAAGACCCTAAAGCCTGTGATCTTTATTGACAAGTGCAATCACATGTTTCCTACTTTTAGTTCGCTCCCACTGCCTCCCTCACGGGCACTTTCCCCCAACCACGGAATTAAGAACATGTTTTTAAATGTTCTCACCTACATTTTATTCGCCAGGTAATCAATGCCTTTGTTCGGCTCTCTCACCGTTCAGCGTGAACCCCATGGACGGTCGCAATCTGGGAGATGACGGCAACACTTAAGAATCTGACAAGAAACTTGCGGCTTCCCCCCAACGTGAACAAAGTCTAATCTTCGCGCGCGCACAAAACATACAGGAAACTCCCTGAGCCCGGGAAATATGGTCAATAACCCTGAAGAGAGAAAGTGAGTTGCCATTTCTGGTCTTTCAGCAGAACTGGGAAAAATAGCAATGTTATAGATTTTGAGGGATTGAATTGGGTGAACATGGGAGAAAGAATGGAAGGGAAAGTCTTTAATAGCGCGACGAGCAGGACAGATTAAATGGAATAGGGTTTCAGGCTGAAAAACGAATGGGAGTGGGGACCGCACAGGCAAATAAAGAAAAGATGTAACTAAATTAGGTGTGAATGGTCAGATAGCAGCTCTCCAAACTAAAAGTAAAGGAATTTTAAAAATAAGCAAGTAAGAAAAAAAGAAAGACAGCTACAGAAAAGCACAAAAGAATATGGGACCAGAGACATTGATGTAAAATTCAATTATGATGTGGAGATGCCGGCTTTGGACTGGGCTGGGCACAATAAGAAGTCTTACAACACCAGGGGGAAGATTCACCAGGCAGGAATGGTCCTTCCAGTCAGGGAATACTTCAGCAGTCAAGGGCATTCAGCCTCTGATCTTCAGGTAAGCGTTCTCCAAGGCGGCCTTCAGGACTCGCAACCACTTCCACCCTATCCCCATAACCCAATAACCCCTCCTAATCGTTTTGGTCACTAAGGGCAATTTATCATGGCCAATCCTCCTAACCTGCACGTCTTTGGACTGTGGGAGGAAACCGGAGCACCCAGAGGAAACCCACGCAGACATGGGGAGAACGCGCAGACTCGGCACAGACAGTGGCCCAGCAGGGCATCCAACCTGGGACCCTAGAGCTGTGAAACCTCAGAGCTAACTACTTGTGCTACCGTGCTGCCTATGAGGAGAGGTTGAATAAACTCGGTTTGTTCTCACTGGATCGAAGGGGGTTGAGGGGTGACCTCTGTGCTGTACTGTTCTATTATAGAGGCCTACAAAATTATGAGGGGTCTAGACAGAGTGGACAGTCAGAGTCTTTTTCCCAGGGTAGAGGGGCAATTACGAGGGGGCATCGGTTTAAGGTGCAAGGGGCAAAGTTTAGAGGAGATGGATGAGATAAGTTTTTTACACAGAGGGTAGTGTGCCTGGAACTCGCTGCCAGAGGAGGTGGTGGAAGCAGGGAAGATAGTGACGTTTATGGGGCCTCTTGACAAATACATGAATAGGATGGGAATAGAGGGATACCGACCCCGGAAGTGTAGAAGACTTTAGTTTAGACGGGCAGTATGGTCGGCACAGGCTTGGAGGGCCGTAGGGCTTTTCCTGTGCTGTACTTTTCTTTGTTCTTTGTTCAGACCATACATTTTTATTTTTATTTGTGTTGTATATCTTTATTGCAATTTAATTATTCTGTTGTGCCAACAATACAGTATGTCAATAATATATTTGTAGCGCAATACAGTCATATAAATATTTCAGCATATATCAAACCTCATGCATTAATAGCGAATACTAATGCGTATTGATTTGGCACATGATTATAGATACTAAAATGCATTTGATAACGAATCTTTTTAATTATGGTCATCAAACATGTCATCAAATAATGGGACTGAATACAGTCAACTTTAAAAATGTTGATTTGATCGAATCCAAATTTGGGCCGAATGGTCTGTGAACCTTCAAAGACCTATTATTATACCTCGGAAGACTTGACTTCCGGGCGGCGAGCGAGGAGGTCGCAGGGAGAGGGGCTCCCGCAAGCGGCAGACAAGAAGAACAACCCCCCCCCCCCGACAGGCCGGACGGCGGAGGAGGAGCGCCGGCAGAGGAGCCGGAGTGGCAGCGGAGGAGCCGGAGCGGAGGAGCCGGAGCGGCAGCGGAGGAGCCGGAGCGGCAGCGGAGGAGCCGGAGCGGAGGAGCCGGAGCGGCAGCGGAGGAGCCGGAGCGGAGGAGCCGGAGCGGCAGCGGAGGAGCCGGAGCGGAGGAGCCGGAGCGGAGGAGCCGGAGCGGCAGCGGAGCGGCGACAGCGACGGCAGAGGAGAGGCAGCGACAGGGGGGCCCAACAGCAGCAGGTCCATCCCCTCTCCCTCCCCCCCCCCACGCGGGCCAGGAGCGGTGCGGCGGCGGCGGCCCCTCTTCTCTTCCCCCCCCCACGCGGGCCAGGAGCGGTGCGGCGGCGGCGGCCCCTCTTCTCTTCCCCCCCCCCACACGGGCCAGGAGCGGTGCGGCGGCGGCGGCCCCTCTTCTCTTCCCCCCCCCCCGCGGGCCAGGAGCGGTGCGGCGGCGGCGGCCCCTCTTCTCTCTCCCCCCCCTCCCAACCAGCAGCGGGGACCCCCCCCCCAGCCAGCAGCGGGGACACCCCCCCCCAGCCAGCAGCGGGGACACCCCCCCCCAGCCAGCAGCGGGGACACCCCCCCCAGCCAGCAGCGGGGACAACCCCCCCCCAGCCAGCAGCGGGGACACCACCCCCCCCCAGCCAGCAGCGGGGACACCCCCCCCCCCAGCCAGCAGCGGGGACACCCCCCACCCCCCCCCCCCCCCAGCCAGCAGCGGGGACACCCCCCCCCAGCCAGCAGCGGGGACACCCCCCCCCCCAGCCAGCAGCGGGGACACCCCCCCCAGCCAGCAGCGGGGGACACCCCCCCCCCCCAACCGGCAGCGACCACCGGCCCACTCGCCCCTCCCCCCCCCCCCGCAACTGCAGTGACCACCACGTGGCAAGGACAAAGAGACAAAGGGACTCTCTCTCTCTCTCTCTCCTGGTTGAGTGGGGAGAGAAGACAAAAGAAAAAAGAGACTTGTATTTTTGTTCTTCCCAAAAGAAAACTGGTAAAGAGAAAAGGGGTAGGGGAAATAAATTTTAAAAAAAAGAATAAAAAAAAAAAATATATATATATATATATATACATATATAGATATATAATAATAAATAAAATAAAAATAGGGTGCGGAAAAGGGGGAAAAGAAGAACAAGGAGAGAAGAAAAGATGAAGGGGAAGGGGGAGAAAAAAGTGCCAGAAGGGAGCCAAGAGAAAGGGGGCACCGGAAGTAGACGGGGCAAAGGGAAAGCCAGCTCGGGCGAACGAGTCAACACGCGAAGCGGCGGGAAGGATGTTTCGCCGCATCCAGAAGAGCTGGACGGGCGGGCAACCTCTCCCCTGGGGTTAGAGGGGGGCGTGAATTGGAAGGAAGCCTTTGCCGAGGTGGTGAGGGAGCAGCTGCAGGCAATCAAGGCAGAGTTAAAAGCAGACGCAGAGGCCGCAGCACAGGCAGCAGTGACCAGGGCCATGTCAGGGGTGCAGCAGGTTCTGACCAGATTGGAGAAGAAAGTGGATGCCCAAGGGAAGATACTGGAAGCCCAGGGGGCAACCATTAAAGAGCTGGAGAAGGCAGCGACTGACGCGAGCGACCGGGTCATATCCCTGGAGAGGGGAATGGTGAAACTGAGTGCAACACAGGGGAGCCTGAAGGGCAGGGTAGACGACCAGGAGATCAGCTCGAGAAGGCAAAATATTAAGATAGTGGGCCTGCCAGAGGGGATAGAGGGTAGAAATCCCACAACATTCGTGGCTGCGATGCTGGGCTCCTTAGTGGGGCGGGAAACTTTTCCCACCCCACCGGAAATGGACAGAGCTCATCGGTCACTGCGCCCGAAGCCCAAGGAAGGGGAAAAACCGAGAGCAGTTATAGCCAGACTGCACCGGTACCGGGATAGGGAGACAATCCTGCGCTGGGCCAAGGAGAATAGAGCCTGCAATTGGGACGGGCACGCCATCCGAATCTACGAGGACTTTGGAGCGGACATAGCTAAGAGACGGGCGGAGTTCAACAGAGCGAAAGCAGCTCTCTATAAGAACAAAGTACGTTTTGGTATGCTGTACCCAGCAAAACTCTGGGTCACATACCAACACAAGGAATATTTCTTTACAGCCCCTGGCGAGGCGAATAGATTCGTCGAGGAGCACGGGCTGGAAAAACGCCATGGGAAGTAGGGACGAGGGGCCCATGGCAAGGAGATACGTCATGCCGACGGGGGGGTGGGGAGGGGCGAGGCAAAGCCAGCTCCCTCCCCCCTGGCAGGAACACCCAGAACGGAAAACAACCCAATGCCCAAGGGCCCGCTCCAGGTGGGAGGCCAGGCCCCGGCACGAGGGAACGGGAATACTGGAGAGGGGAGAGGGGAAGCGGGACAGCAACCTCCGAGAGGGGAGCCACCGTGCTAGCAGGAAAGCTAGCGAAGGGGGCGCGCAACAGAGCAGGGCCGCAGCGCACCCCCAACAGGGGGGAAGGCGCCAGGCAGGGGAGGGGGGGGGATCACCCATCAAAGGTGGGAGAGCAAATGGGGACAGGAATGGGGGAGAGAGGGGCAATGGAGGGGTATACAGGGGTATCCCCGAAAGGGATAGAGCGGGGGGGGGGCACTCGGGGGGCGAGAGACCAGGGAGGGGAAATGCAGGGACGAAGGGACAAAAGAGGCCAGTAAGGGAATAGGGCCACAAAGTGCCACAGACAAGGGCTTGAAACAGGGAACTGCTGCAAGCACCCACCCAGTACGGTCTGTGGGTGAAGGGCCCCCCCGGAGTGCAGGGGACTACCCGCGTGGCGGACACACAGTGGACGGCCATGGCGGGTGTCCCCGGGACAAGGGGGAACCCCGGAGCGCAGGGACCCGACCGCATGGGGAGAGCAGTGATAGTGGACATCCTGGACGGCCCCCTAACAAAGGGAAACCCCAAAGGGCAGGGGCGCGTCCACCGGACAAATATGGTTAACCCCACAGGAGCAAGGGGGCAGAAGCCCCCCACCAGAATAGTCACCTGGAACGTAAGGGGACTTAACGGCCCAGTGAAGAGATCTAGAGTCCTCACCCACCTTAGAAACATGAGGGCCGACATAGTCTTCCTCCAAGAGACGCACTTGAGGGAGCAGGACCAACTGCGGGTAAGAAAGGGCTGGGTGGGACAAACCTATCATTCCTGTTATGGGGCAAGGGCCAGGGGGGTGGCGATCCTGATTGGCAAGAGGACAATGTTTAGGGCGACAAAGACGGTTACGGACCCAGGGGGACGGTATGTCATGGTCAGCGGGGCCCTGGATGGGGCGCCGGTAGTTCTAGTTAACGTGTACGCGCCCAACTGGGACGACACGAGCTTCATCCAAAAGACCATGGCAGAAATCCCGGACATAGCGACGCACCGACTAATCATGGGGGGGGACTTCAACTGTGTACAGGACCCAACGACGGACAGATCAAACCCCAGAACGGGGAAAACCTCAAACATGGCAAGGGAACTCAGCCACTATGTGGAGCAGATGGGAGCAGTAGACCCCTGGAGATTCACCCACCCGGGGGAGAAAGAATTCTCTTTCTTCTCCCCAGTACACAACGTGTACACCAGAATTGACTTCTTTGTGGTGGGGAAAACGGTGCTTCCAGAGATAGACAAGGTGGAATACTCCGCAATTGTGATATCAGACCACGCTCCACACTACATGGATGTGCGGCTAGAGACGGGAAGGGCCCAGCGCCCCAAATGGAGGTTGGACGGTGCCTTACTAGCTGACAAGGCCTTCAGCGAAAGGATAGCGCAGGCCATAGCGGAGTACACTGAGATCAACCAAAACGGGGAGGTCTCACCCTCCACGTTCTGGGAAGCGCTTAAGGCCGTACTAAGAGGGGAAATCATAGCCTACAAAGCGCAAAGAGATAGGGAGGAAAGGGTGGCTAGGCAGAAGCTGGTCGACTCCATACTGGAGGTAGACCATAAATACTCCGAGGCCCCGACTGTAGAACTCCTGGCGGAGAGAAAAGAATTACAAAGGAACTTTGACCTGCTCTCCACCAGGAAAGCAGTACACCAACTCCGCCAGGCACGCGGGGCCCTATACGAACACGGAGACAAAGCCAGCCGCCTGTTGGCCCACCAGCTGAGAAAGCAGGCAGCCAGCAGAGAAATTGCGCAAATCAGAGATACCAGAGGCACGTTGGAAACAGAACCAGAGAGGATTAACAAAACCTTCAAGGCCTTCTACCAAGAGCTGTACACCTCAGAGCCCCCAACGGGGAAGGCTGGGATGAACCGGTTTCTTGACGGACTGAACATACCAGTTGTGGGAGAGGGCAGAAAACGGGATCTGGAAGCACCACTAGCACTGGGAGAGATCATGGAGAGCATTAGCTCCATGCAGGCGGGGAAGGCGCCGGGACCGGACGGATTCCCGGCGGACTTCTACAAAAAATTTGCGACAGCGCTGGCCCCGCACCTGCGGGAGATGTTCACAGATTCGCTAGCTAGGGGCACGTTGCCACCCACGTTAGCACAGGCCTCAATCTCGCTGATACCTAAGAAAGACAAAGACCCAACGGAATGTGGGTCATACAGACCCATATCTCTGCTGAATGCAGACGCCAAAATACTGGCCAAAATCCTAGCCAAAAGAACGTGATAATGACCCCCTCCGGGGAGAGAACACAAGAGGTGATCGTCTCCCTGGACGCAGAAAAGGCCTTCGACAGAGTCGAGTGGAAATACCTCATAGAGGTACTGGAGCGGTTCGGGCTTGGAACAGGGTTCACCGCTTGGGTAAAGCTCCTGTACAACGCTCCCATGGCGAGTGTACAGACCACCAATACCAACTCCCAATACTTCCAGCTGCACAGGGGCACCAGACAAGGATGCCCACTGTCCCCGCTGCTGTTCGCACTAGCAATTGAACCTCTAGCAATCGCGCTCAGGGCAGCAAAAAATTGGAGGGGGATCCGAAGGGGAGGTAGAGAGCACAGAGTCTCACTCTATGTGGATGATCTGCTCCTCTATATCTCGGACCCACAAAGCAGCATGGACGGAATCATCGCGCTCCTGAAAGAGTTTGGAGCCTTCTCGGGCTACAAACTCAACATGAGCAAAAGTGAGATCTTCCCATTACACCCGCAAGGGGGGGGGGGGGAGGGGGGGGGGGGGCAGCACTAAAGGGGCTGCCGTTCAAACAAGCCCGACATAAATTCCGCTACCTGGGGATCCAAATAGCCCATGACTGGAAAGGGATCCACAAATGGAACCTCACCAGCCTGACGGAGGAAGTTAAAAAGGACCTGCAAAGATGGAACACACTCCCGCTCTCCCTCGCGGGGAGAGTTCAGACGATCAAAATGAACGTACTGCCCAGGTTCCTCTTCCTGTTTAGATCCATTCCGATCTACATCCCCAAGGCCTTTTTCAAAGCGCTGGACAAACTCATCATGGCGTTCGTATGGGGGGGGTAAAAATGCTAGGATCCCAAAGAAGGTCTTACAAAAAACAAAAACCAGGGGAGGGTTAGCCCTCCCGAATCTACAATTCTACCACTGGGCAGCAACAGCCGAGCGAGTAAGGGGATGGATCCAGGAGCCAGAAGCTGAGTGGGTGCGTGCGGAGGAGGCCTCCTGCATGGGAACCTCCCTCCGGGCCCTCGCCACGGCAGCACTCCCATCCCCACCCAAAAAACACTCCAGCAGCCCAGTGGTGACAGCCACCCTCCAATCCTGGAACCAACTGCGGCAGCAACTTGGCCTGACCAAAATGTCGAACAGGGCTCCCATCTGCAACAACCATAGGTTCAAACCCGCACTGACCGACGCCACCTTCAAAAGGTGGAGGCAGGACGGGGGAACACTGACAGTCAGGGACCTATACACGGACGACAGGATCGCAACACTGGACGAACTGACAGAGAAATTTCAGCTAGCTGGGGGGAACGAGCTACGGTACCTGCAGCTCAAAAACTTCCTACGAAAGGAGACAAGGACGTACCCACAACCGCCACGACAGACACTACTGGAAGACCTACTGGACGCAAGTATCCTAGAGAAAGGGAACTGTAGTGACATGTATGACCGACTGGTAGATAGGGACGACACCGTACTGGACGCAACAAGGAGGAAATGGGAGGACGACCTGGGGATGGAGATAGGGTGGGGACTCTGGAGCGAAGCACTGCATAGGGTCAACTCTACCTCCACGTGCGCAAGGCTCAGCCTGACGCAACTAAAAGTGGTACATAGAGCCCACTTAACAAGAACCCGTATGAGTAGGTTCTTCCCGGAGGTGGAAGAAAGATGTGAGCGGTGCCAAAGAGGCCCGGCCAACCACGCCCACATGTTCTGGTCTTGCCCCAGACTTGTGGAGTACTGGACAGCCTTCTTCGAGGCTATGTCCAAAGTGGTGGGGGTGAGGGTGGAGCCATGCCCGATAGTGGCGGTCTTCGGGGTTTCAGACCAGCCAGATCTATTCCTGGGGAGGAGGGCGGACGCCCTTGCCTTTGCCTCCCTGATCGCCCGCCGTAGAATCCTGTTTGGCTGGCGGTCAGCAGCACCGCCCAGAGCTGCGGACTGGCTGTCCGACCTCTCGGAATCTCTCCAAATGGAGGAAAATCAAATTTGCCATCCGAGGGTCAGACGACGGCTTCCACAGAACGTGGGAGCCATTCATGCAACTGTTCCGGGACCTATTTGTGGCCAATGTACAAGAGGAAGAATAGTCGGGGGAAGGTAGCGGGAGGGGGGGGGGGGGGGGGCTACAGGTTCGTTACGGGGGTTCGATGGCTAGCTAAGGCCCAAAACCAAGCTAAATAAACATGTTGAGGGGGGGGGGGGGGGGGGCGCAGTTACTACTACGAAGATGCTTACCTGTAAATATGTATGTTAATTTTTGCGTGTTTGTTTTTTTTTGTTTCTCTCTCCTAACAATTTGTAATTTGTTCAACATAAAATATGAAAACTGAATACAAACATTTATAAAAAAAAAAATTATACCTCGGAAAATGGAAAATTTAATGGAAAATTCTTCCCTGCAGCACCGACATTATGCCAGCAGATGGCGGCAATGCGCTTTGTAACAATCAAAGACTTCACACAGCGAAAGCCGATGAATTAAGTTAATCTGTCTTTGGGGTGCTGGTTAAGAGAGGAATGTTGTTCAGGACACTTGAGGCACACACGGCTTTGGTTTAATATCTCACCGGAATGACCACAGCTGAACGGAGGGAGATAGGAACAGGAGTGGGCCATTCAGCCCCTCGAATTTTTTCGGCTTTCAATCAGATCATAGTTGAGTTCACCCCAACTCCATCTACCCACCTTAACTTCTTAACCGTTGATACTCTGAAAGCTCCATTTGTCCAAGTATCCACATTTTGCATAGACACACTAAATTGGAGAATTCCACATTTTACATACATACACTAAATTGGAGAGAATTCCTCATTTTACATACATACATTAATTGGAGATAATTCCACATTTTACATACATACACTAAATTGGAGAGAATTCCACGTTTACATACATACACTAAATGTCGAGATGACCTTTCATCACTGTTGAGAGGATGTTTCCCCTCATGGGATCAGAGAGCAGTTTCTCTCAGTAAAGTAATAATAATAACAATAATAATCCTGAAACCTGAAACATTAATTCTATTTCTCTCCACAGATGCTGCCTGACCTACCTGGGCTCCAGTGCTAGATGTGAGTGGCGCTCCAGTGATAGTTCCCTTATCGTTGAGTGTGAAAAGAGTGGGATCCAGTCTCAGACTTCAGCACATAGACTGGAGCGATATTGCATAACCCAAAGTAGTCCAGGGACACATGTAGGTGGGGAAGAAACATATACAATTCAATTCTTTCGTTACTCACCTTCTGGCAGACAAAACTGAATCTCACAGTTTACTTCTCTCTAAAGATTTTATCTGTATAATTTGATGTATTTCCCTAAACCAACTCAGTGACGACTCTGTAAAATTACTTACTGGTTATTAAAGTGCTTTGAGATGTCCCAGTAAACCTTGATTGCTGGCTGTTAAAGGCGCATTGTAAATGCTATGGGAAGCTCGATTTGGCCCAGTATCCACATTTTACATACATATAATCCATTAAGTAAAATGGAACTTCACAGGTTCAGTCCACAAGACAAAAAACAATCAGGACTGGAGTAGGCTGTTCAGTCCTTCGAACATTCTCCTCCATCCAATAGGATCATGGCTGGTCCGACTTTCCACACATCCACATTCCTGTACTTTCCTCCTAACCCTTGAATCCTTACCATCTCAGCCTTAAATATACACAAGAACTCTGGCCCCACAGCTCATTGTGTCAAGGAGCTCTAAATACCCACAACCGTCTGTGAGAAGGAATTCTTCCTCATCTCAGTCTTAAATTGGCACCACATAGGGGCTGGTTTAGCACAGCCGTCCCAAACAGGCGCCGGAATGTGCCGACTAGGGGCTTTTCACAGTAACTTCATTGAGGCCTACTTGTGACAATAAGCGATTATTATTGTTATTATTATTACTTTACTGAGAGAAACTGCTCTCTGATCCCATGAGGGGAAACATCCTCTCAGCATTTCCCCTGCCCAGCGCCTTAAGAATCTAACATGTTGCACAGAAACAGAGAAACATAGAAAATTGGGCAGGGGAGGCCACTCGGTCCTTCTAGCCTTCTGCTCCTTTCCCATTTAGTACTCTAATGCCGTTTACCCCCATATAATTTGATCCCCTTTGCCCCAAGTGCTGTATTTAACTGCTTCTTCACCACGTACAATGTTTTGATCTACAGGACTTCATGTGGTATCGAATTCCACTAGAGAAGAAACAAATTGATGATCGATTGCAAAGTGGAAATTACTGAATGCTTGCCAATAATGAGCAGGAGAAGGCCATTCAGCCCCTCCAGCATGCTCGGCCATTTAATAATATCCTGGCTGATAGGAAAGTAACCTCATATCTGCATCCCACCTATCCCCGATAACTTATCCGCCAACCTTGCTTACCAATAATCTGTGCCCCTCTGCCTTACAAATATTCAAACTCTACTTTCAAAATTGATGCAGAACGAGAGTTTCAAAGACTCACGACCCCCTGAGAAAAATAATTTTGCCTCATCTCTGTTTAAATGGTAGGCTTCCATTTTTAATCAGTGACTCATAGCTCTACATGCAACTACAAGAGAAAACATCCTCTCCACATCCACCCCATCAATACATGCTGTATCTGAATACTGGGCCACACGGTAGCATAGTAGTTAGCACAGTTGCTTCACAGCTCCAGGGTTCTAGGTTCATTTCCCGGCTGGGTCACTGCCTCAGGGCACTCCGGTTTCCTCCCACAGTCCAAAGATGTGTGGTTTAGGTGGATTGGCCATGCTAAATTGCCCTCAGTGTCCAAAACATGTTAAGTGGGGATTACTGGGTTACAGGGACAAGGTAGATACCGTGGGCCTCAGTAGGGTCCTCTTTGTAAGGGTCAGTGCAGACTCGATGGACCGAATGGCCTTCTGCACTCCAAATTCTATGACTCTATGAATACGAGGGTTTGCTGATTCATGTACGAAGACACCAAGATTCCTCTGGACCTCAGAGCTCTGCAATCTCTCATCATTTAAAGAAGGAATGAACGGTGAACTTTTGACGCCGGTAAGCTTCCTGCCTGTAATGTTGCTCCACATGCGGAAGGAGGTGGGACAGCATCGTATTTGAGATGAATTAGTTCAGTGGTTCAGAAACTGAGACCCGGGGAGTCGATGGCTGGCGAAAGAGTGAAGAAGCAAAAGGGGCGATGGGGCTGAGCTGCTGCGCCAAGCGAACATGCAGGGAAAATATAACTTGTTCAGTCAACTTATCTTTTCCTTTTGAAGTTCTACATTATCGTCTTCACAGATTACAATATTTCCAGGTTTTGTTTCATTCGCCAACTTTGAAATTGTCCCCATACACACCCAGATCTAGATCATTAGATATATCGGAGAAAGCAAGGGTACTAATGACAATCCTGATTCTTTTCCTGTCAGGCTGGTCTCAATAAAATTTGAGACGGATTTGCAGGTATCAATTATTGTTTATTTTAAGCAGCTAGCTGGGTGACTCACTCTATTGGGAGAGCAGGGCACAACCACGTCTCCTGGATCTTCAACAGCGAATGAACAAAGGGACAAACATTTCTGTACAGATACATTCAAGTGACATCAAACTTCACATACATACGACCAAATAAGGCAACAGTAATGAATGCAAAATTCCCATAGGCTATGCCTATACACTTCTTGACCTGGCCATATATCCTGATTGGCTCATTTCACATTCCTCAGCCTTGGGCTCACTTCACATTCTTCAGCCCTTGGGTGCCCCTTTCACTCAGCATTCTCGTCCTAGCAACTGCCCCTCCCCCCTTCCTGGCCATGCTTTGCTCAGCTCCTTTGTTCCGGCTCCTATACCCGGGTATCCTCTACATTATCCTAACTAATTATCCCATTTTGTATCACATTCGTTTGTTCAATTCCTCACTAATACTGACCCCTGGGGAACACCACAACGAATGTTCCTCCAGCCTGAAAAATATCCACTGCTCACTGCTTCCTATTATTCAGCCGATTTTTTTTATCCACGTTGCTATTGTCCCATTCATTCAATGAGTTCTAACATTCTTCAAAGTCTGTTGTGTGTTGTATCGAATGCCTTTTGAAAATCCATGTACATCACACGACATGAAAGCATTACCCTCATCGGCCCTTCCTGTTACACCCTCAAAAATCTCCAAGTTATTTTAAAACGATTTTCTCTTTGAAATCCACGCTGGCTGTCCATCGTCAGCTCAGTTTTTCACGTGACTATTAATTCCATCCCGAATATTTGGTTCTAGTTCCTTGCCCGCCACTGATGTTAAAGCAATTGCTGGAATATTTCACGAGGAAGCTTGTCAGAATAGATGATAGTACTTGGCCTTTACTCGAGGTCATTGCATGATAACTCTGCATTGAAAAGTCTGGATATTTTATAGCAAGTTTAAAAGATTTGTGCAGGCTCTCATGTTCAATGACCCTTAGCAGCGCAGAGCAAATTGATCAATTCCACTAAAGACGCTGCTATTCCATTTCTCTGATTTACAAACAGATGGCAAGAACCCAAACATATTTTCAGACTCCAGATTAAATGATCACATTCACAGTTATTAATAACCAGGAGCCTCTTCATTCTCATATTTTACTTTGTTTTTATGGTTCTTCTAAGTGTCTGAATCCATCAACACCGTGTATCAAAGTATTAAAGGGATCTGTATAAAAAAAGAAAGAGAGCACGAATGTCGGGATGTTACATTGCGTTTATAGAGAGGTTGGAGTGATTCATTCAGGTTTTCCTCTTGTAAACATCCTGGACAAAACAAATAGTTTTATGCATTTTACGGGAGAGGGCCTATTTAAATATTCTGTGGTCGGAAGAGGTGCACTCGTTCATTCCATCTTCTGATGCACAGGTAAACTCACATATGACTTTAGCGGTCGTTATTTGCACGTACTGCCTCTGCTTCGAGGACTCTTCATTCTCCACAAATTCCCATATCTAGTGGATAATGGGATATGCATACACTTGGGTTTTGGTAACTTCATACATTCGGCCCCCGTTCCCAGTTTCCAATGCAACCGAGCAAAATATTACGTTCCAACTGAGTGGGCGGGGCTTCAGCTCGAAAGGCACCCGGCGCCCGGGGGAGATATTGATTGGCCCATTGGGTCACGTGTATTCCGGTGAATCTGCGGTTTTGATCGTCAGTGACGTAGAAGGCGCATCGGGCTACTGCCGGTCGAGGAGGAGAGAAGATTGTGAACATCTATCCAAGACCGACAATGATGGATTTTGTAAACCCCTTTCACAGACGGTTAGAAGGAGAGGGTTCAGAGACAACTCATTGGTTTAATTCTTACTCTCCAGATAGAGGCTGGATAGGTAACCCCAGTAAGAAGTCTTACAACACCAGGTTAATTTCACCTGATGAAGGAGCTACGCTCCGAAAGATCGTCATTCCAAATAAACCTGTTGGTCATCAACCTGATGTTGTAAGACTGCTTACTGTGCCCACCCCAGTCCAACACTGGCATCTTCACGTCATAAGTAAACCCACCGAGAGTAGAAGGAGACAACTGGGATTGAAGGGAGGAAAACATGAAGATGGGTTTGGATTTCAGCCCAGGGAATCAGGGTAGCGTGTAAATTGGAAATTAATAGTTCCATAACAACTAGAATTGGCTGTTCTAAATCTCCACCCTGTACTGACAGTGATAGCTTTTGTGAACTTCTCTTACAGGGTATTTGAAGAGGATGCTTTGAAAAAAGGAAGAACAAATCTGTTGACTTTAACTGAACAACAACCCGTTATTCCCTACTATACATTTATGTGAATTTTTAGAGAGACAATCTTTCAGCTTTCTACACATTTTATATTAAAAGTTTGATCCTTTCTATTGGTAGAGAGTCACATCTGATATTAGGGGAAATGTACAGTTGCTTCAGTGTTCCTGATTCTCCTTGCTTATTGGCTTATTCAAAAACTGGCTCGACCTTACTCACTTCTTCACACCCCCCCCCCCCCCCCCACCCGCCCCCACCTTCACCCAATCCCCGCCACCCCCGTCAATAAAATAATCTGCAGAAGCATGGTTTACTCCTGGAACACGGCAGTTGCTGAAATTAAGCATGGAAGTTCAGCAAGTAGTGACAAAGGTAAATTGTATGTTGGTCTTCGTAGCAAGAGGATTCGAGTACAGGAGTAGATGTGTCTTGCTGAAATTATACACAGCCTCGATGATGCCACACCAGGATTATTGTGTGTAGTTTTGGTCCATGAGGAAGGGTGTTCTTGTTATGGAGGGAGTGGAGCGAAGGTGAACATTACTGATACTTGGGATGACGGGACTGACACATAAGGACAGATTGAGTCAGTGAAGATTATATTGGCTGGTGTTTATACAAATTAGGGGGTATCACAAAAACATCGAACACAAGTAGACAGGGTAGAGGCAGGAAGCATGTGCCGATACTGTAGGGGTCCAGAACCAAGAGTCACAGTCGAGGATTCAAGGTGGACCATTCAGGGCTAAAATGAGGAGAAATCTCTTCACCTGCATGGCGTCAACATGGCCTCAGGAACACCGATTCTGACACCTACAGGGGGCCAGCGTGGCACTGGAGTGAACCACCCAACTGCCGATCCCTGGCATCAGATGCAAGCCGTGGGGCTACACATGTAAAGTGGGACTGGCGCCAATGCATGCATGAGCAGTGGGAACAACAGCAATGCGTTCATATGCAGTGGCCACCCTTCTCCACGCCAGCCTCGATGCAACATGGTGTAGGGTTACAGGGACTGGCGCAGAACAAAATAGGCCCCCAGCCCGAGAGGCTGGCCCACCGATCGGTAGGTCCTGATCACGGGCCAGGCCACAATGGAGGCCCCTCCCCCCGGGTCGGACACCCCCCCCCCCCCAATCAGGCCGCCTCTGGATGCATTCACGCAGAGGTCCCGCCGGATAAGACCAGTTGTGAATGGCGCTGGCAGGATCCAGGTGTTTTTGCGCGGCAAATCAGCCCATCCCAAGCGGAGATTCGCCGGTGGGGTGAGCCGCATAGAGCATCCCCTGACCGGCACTGCGCTGACCGCACCAGCTCCAATGGCGCAAATTTTCCGCTCCCTGGAGAATCGGCGGATAGGCGTCGGGGTGGCGTCATGCGATTCACGCTCATCCCGGCGATTCTCTGGCCCAGCATGGGCTGAGAGAATCCTGCCCTGTATGTTTTCAAGAAATAGTTAGATATAGCACTTGCGGCTGAAGAGATCAAGGTTATGGGGGAATTGGGTAACAGGTTGTATAAAGTTGGATGATCAGCCATGATCATAATGAATAGTGGAAAGACTAACTTGTCACAGCCCATGTCGCAGCTCAGCTGCTGCCGAAACGCTCACCCATCCCTCCATCCACTCGAGACCTGAGGGTCAAGTCTACTGTAGGCACAGCCACCAATGGTGGAGCAAGTATAATTCAGAATGCACAAGAAGCTAGAATTAGAGAAAACAGTGTTGTGGAGCTGGATGAAATTGCAAAGAGGGAGGGCCAAGGTTGTACATGATCTAAAAACAAGGAAGATAGTTTTACCATCCGGATGCTATTTGGTTGGGAGCCAGTGTAGGTCATTGAGCATCGGGTGATAGGGAGCTGGATTTTCTCTGAAGACATGGTGATCCATTTTAGGTGACATCATATTTCCAGAGGGGAGGATATGGGAGACGATGCAGGGACGTGCTGTACTAGCTAAGTAGGGATTCTCCTTCCTACACATCTCTACCTCACATATTTCCTTTAAGGAACAGCTTTCAGCCAATCCCTTTGTCTGTGCTTTTGCTCACCTAAGGTAAAACCTCTTTATGGTTCTGCGTGTCAGTTTCATAATGCTGCTGTGCAGTGCCTTGTACTGTTTCATTATATAAATGCAGGTTATTGTTATTGTGCTGTCACCCAGTGTGAGGTAGATAGCCTTACCGGCTCTGGGCATTTTGTAAGTAGACCGACGGAAACAGGTTTCAGTCAGAGTGAGATTTGTGGTGTGCCCTGTGGAACTGAGGAATGTCGATTAACCAGTTGAGGGAACCTGATTCACTCATCGTGAAGCAGGCTCGAATTTGGTGGACGATGGTGTGTTGGCCTTTATTGGTAGAGGGATTGAGTTCCGGAGCCATGAGGTCATGTTGCAGTTGTACAAAACTCTAGTACGGCCGCATTTGGAGTATTGCGTACAGTTCTGGTCGCCTCATTATAGGAAGGACGTGGAAGCTTTGGAACGGGTGCAGAGGAGATTTACCAGGATGTTGCCTGGTATGGAGGGAAAATCTTATGAGGAAAGGCTGATGGACTTGAGGTTGTTTTCGTTAGAGAGAAGAAGGTTAAGAGGTGACTTAATAGAGGCATACAAAATGATCAGAGGGTTAGATAGGGTGGACAGCGAGAGCCTTCTCCCGCGGATGGAGGTGGCTAGCACGAGGGGACATAGCCTTAAATTGAGGGGTAATAGATATAGGACAGAGGTCAGAGGTGGGTTTTTTACGCAAAGAGTGGTGAGGCCGTGGAATGCCCTACCTGCAACAGTAGTGAACTCGCCAACATTGAGGGCATTTAAAAATTTATTGGATAAGCATATGGATGATAAGGGCATAGTGTAGGTTAGATGGCCTTTAGATTTTTTCCATGTCGGTGCAACATCGAGGGCCGAAGGGCCTGTACTGCACTGTATCGTTCTATGTTCTATGAGCATGGTCTCTCAAATTGGGGGAAATGTGATTTCAGACCAGTGCTGTGGCCCATTGACCAGAGTCTGCCCGGTATTGAAGCAATCACCCAATATTGAGTCTGAAGACATGAAATATACATTCTCAATCTCTGGTACATGGATTTATCCCTATTCTAATAACAGTGCACACCTTGCAATGGCCAGATAAGAATGAACATACTCAAAGTGCATGAAATGAACCCATGAAAATGATTTGTGGCATAGAATGCAAATCATAATAAAAAGTAAATTAGATTAGATTTAGATTTATTGTCACGTGTATCGAGATACAGTGAAAACATTATTCAGAGTACAGTCCAAACAGATCATTCCATGCATGAGAAACATAAAACGTATGATAAATACACAATGTAAATAAATAGACATGTATTCAGGTGGACCATTCAGAGTGTAGTGGTGCAACAGTAGAGAAGATGCGAAGAGAGATAAGTTCAGTCCATAAGAGGGCCATTCAGGTGTCTGATACCAGCGGGAATAAGTTGTTTCTGAATCTGTTAGTGCGTGTTCTCAGACTTTTGTACCTTTTGCTCCATGGAAGAGGTTGGAAGAGAGAATAACCCGTGTGGGAGGAGTCTTTGATTATGCTGCCAGATTTCCCAAGACAGCTGGATGTGCAGGCTGAGTCAATAGATGGGAGGCGGGTCCATGTGATGGACCGGGCTGTGTTCACAACTCTCTGTGGTTTCTTACGGTCTTGGACTGAGCAGTTACAATTGGTAAGAGTCAATGTGGATATGCCACATTTCCTTAGTTTCCCCAGGAACTATAGGCATTGTTGTGCTTTCTTAGTCATAGCGTGACGTGGATGGACCAGGTCAGATTGTTGGTGATGTGTACACCTAGGAATTTGAAGCTTTCAACCATCTCCACCTCAGCATCTTTGATGCCTACAGAGTGTGTAGGACACTTTGCTTCCTGAAGTCGATGACCAACTCTTTAGTTTTGCTGACATTGAGAGAGAGATTGTTGCTGTTGCACCAGGCCACTAGGTTCTCTATCTCCCTCCTCTTCTCTGACGTATTGTTGTTTGAGATTCGACCCACTAAGGTCATCTCATCAGCAAAGTGTAGCTGGAATTAGAGCCGAATTTTGCCACACAGTCATGTGTGTACAAGGAGTATTGTAGGGGGCAAAGTATGCAGGCTTGCAGGCTCGATATTAAGTATTATCTTGGAAGAGGTGTTCTTGTTTATCTTTACTGATTGTGGTCTATGGGTCAGGATGTCGAGGATCTCGTTTCAGAGGGAGGAGCCAAGTCCTAGGTTTTAGAGTTTGGCTAGGATTATGGTGTTGAAGGCGAAGCTGTAATCAATGAATAAGAGTCTGACGTAAGGGTCCTTGTGGTCAAGATGCTTCAAGGATGAGTGTAGGGTCAGGGAGATAGTGTTTTCTGTGGACCGATTGTGGTGGTCTGCGAATTGCAGTGGATTCAGGCATTCTGGAAGCATGGATTCAGAACGATTGAAGCAACATCTATTTTAGAAGCAGTTGATCAATCGGCACACAATTGGTCCCAGGCAATAGAGAATTGTCCAATTATGGAAGGCTGAGTAAATTGGGCCCGTACTTTCTCGAGTTTCGAAAACACCAGGGGCGATGTCATTGAAATAAACATGCTGCTGAAGGAGCTTGACAGGGTATTCATTCAGATAAGAAGAAATGTCTTTACTCAAGGGTGTGCGATTTATTTTCGAATTATCTTCTCATATTTACTCTGCATCATGTAAGATATTTAAAGCTGAGATACATCTAATTGGTCTCTCCTGGAGTTAGGGAGCTGAGGCAGAACAGGGATGACAGTACTGAATGCTGAAGCAGCTCCAGTGTTTACTCCTGCTCCAGTTCTTGTGATTCTACGGTCTAATCTAACCAAATAATTTGTAAGAAACACTAATCTATCATTAAGCCTGTCACAGCGGGCCATTCAATGGTTTGGAACTGGGAAATTAAGATGCAGTGCTAATATCTGAATTGGCCACATCACATTTAACTAATAGAGAAGAAAGTCACAACTTGAAATATTTGCATTTCTATGAGAAAATAATAATAAATGGATTTGAAGGGTGCAAAATACAAACATTGACAACCTTTGATAACTAAATTAAGCAAATCCGAAAGCTATAGTTCACACGACCTATGGGAGAGATGGTTACAGAGAGATGAGAAGTGTTAGGGAATAATTCCGTGTTCAATGTGATGCAAGTGGCTGACTGATGCATTTTCACCAAAAGGATTACGGTGTCCAGTGCTGAATAGCGGAGTTTCCCATCCACTGTCCCTGACCACCATGAAGCCCTGCTGAGTCTGCTAGGATATAAGTAACCATTGATCATTTTTAAAAAGGAAGTGTTGTTTTTATTTTCCAGACTGTTAACCTGGCTTCTATCTCCACCTGTGACTGAGACCCACACTCATCTGTTTAAAGCTGGCGGGAAACAGGGAGACGCTGTGCAAAATTGGGCTGGATCTGCTTGTGACCGTTAATTTGACAGATCGTCAGCGGTGCAATATTTTTCCCGCCGTCATTCGATCCTGGACTGAAGATGGGAAAGATTCTCTCAGTAAAAGTGTGGGTGAAAGTGTGGAGATGGGACATGTTGTCTGCATTGTAGAATGACACCTGTCCACCCTCATAATCTAGGAAAACCCCAATCTTCCGGGGATTCACACTCGGGGTAAATGGAGTCGATGAGGGTGAGGTTCCCACAAAATAACCTCGTCCTGGTTCTAACCACAAAATCCAGTAGCCAGTTTCAGGTTTTCTGTTTATTCTTTTTTTCCTGTCTGCTGACTCTCGGGCCACACCGAGACCCCAGCAAGTCTTGTTACCCACTTCCACCTCCCAGTAATGTCTTCCTGACGCGAATCCCTCCGATGCCAGGACACAGCCCCAGATATCAAACCTCTCCGGGTTGTCAGGGACGCGCTGCTGTTTGTCTCCGAGGCTCACACTTGTCTGCTCCTCAGACAGGATGAGCCAGGGATTCGCTGTGTTCGGATCCAGCGTCAGAGAGGCTGGAGCTGGAGGAAAGTTGTATTTAAGAAAAACAAAAACAATTCGTTATTTAGTTTCTTAATGTGATTAATTTGAACACTTTCTTTCTTTTTTAAAGTTTTAACTCTGGTTTTAGGATCTAAGTGTAGAATTTGCTACCCTTGAGAGTTTACATCTGGGATGTCCAGGGATAAAGACCAGGATATCATTGGAAACATATGGGGGGAATAACTGTGTGGGAGAGTGTTGTTGGGGGGAGGACTGCACAGTCTGCGAAGTGTGCACAAGGTGACGTAAGAGGAGTGAAGTGTGACCTTGGAGTACTGAGTGTGAGTAGAGTGGATGGTGCAGGTGGGAGTCTATTAAGGTGCGAGGCACCTCAATAGACTCCATCCCTGTGGGTTTGGATTCATTTCAATCTCAGTCTGCATTGTGATTAAAGCGTATTTGACCTGCTAACGACCATGTTTTTAATAACTACTGTGCAGTTGCTTAGCAACCAAGGACCACCTGATTTGAAATAACTGTTGAGTCTGGTTTTATGCTGGACCCAGAAGAAGCTGAAGCGGACCGAAGAGCTGCTGAAAGAAGTTTCCCAAAGGAGCAAAAGAAAGTCCAGACACCAGGATTCCATCCTAGGACATGACTGCACAGAAGTAACATCTGTTGGCATCGTTTAAAAAGAGAGTGAGGGGATAGAACAATAATTGCAGACGAGTCAGTCTGACATCAGTTCTGGCTAAATTATTAGAATCAATTTTGAGTGACAGAATAAACTCGTATGGAAAGGGATGTGGGCATCAAGGACAGTTATCATATATTGTTACGCAAAGGTTGTGCCTGCCTCGTTTGATTGGATTTATTGGGGGAATAACAATGAGAGTTGATGAAGGTAGTGCAACTGATGTCGTCTACATGGATTTTATAAAGGCACTTGACAATGTCCCAAATGGCAGCCTAGTTTTTAAAAAAGTCCATCGGACCAGGGGAATGTGGCAAGCTCAACGCAAAATCGGATCAGTGGCAATAAATAAAGGTTAATTGTTGACCGATTCTTTTGTGATTGGAAAGATGCTTCCATAAAGTTCAGTACAAGGTCTCTTCCTTTTTGATATTGATATATTACTGAATTATATATGGACTTGTTAGAGTCATGATCAAGACATTTTCAGAGACGCAAGAAATAGCCTTCACATTTGATTGCGAGAACATACACGGCTGCAGAAAGACATCAATGAACAAGTCCGGTGAGCAGTCAATTGGCATATGGGCAGTCAAATAGCAACGCTGAGAAATGTCATGTGATGCATTTTGGGGAGATCAGACAAGACAAATGATACATAATAAATGGAAGAATACTGAGAGATGTAAAAGAAGTGAAGGGCTTTGGAGTGAATGTCTACAGATTCCTGAATATAGCCAGACAGTTTGTTAAAGGATGAACTGAGAATTTGTTGCCTGCCAGGAAACAGAGTGGGAATACATTGATTTTCTCTTGGAGTGGAAGACAGTGACTAGTGGGGCGCGACATGATTCAGTCCTTGAACCCCAGCTATACACAACATATGTCAACGATTTGGATGAGGGAATCATACAATTTTTCGAGTTTGTGGTTACATTTACCACCATCCAATCTATGGGAACTGGTTTAGATTTTGTATAATTTTGGAAGATGACGACCAATTAATCCAATATTTCCAGAACGATTTCCTTTAACACTTTTGTGTCGATTATCAGGCCGTGGTGATTTGTCAGCTTTTAACCCTATTAATTTCCCCACCATCATTTTCTTACTAATACTGATTTCCTTCAATTCTGCCCTCTCATTGGCTCTCTGGCATCTTGGGAGGTTATTTGTTCCCATTTTTGTGAAGGCGGAACTAAATGGTGTGTTCAATTCATGTGCCATTTCTTTGTTCCACATTATAGTTTCCTTGGCTTCTTACTATAAGGACCTGATCTATATTAACCAATATTGTCCTCTGCACATATCTATAGAGGTTTTAACGGTTAATTTATATGTTCCCTGCAATTTTTGTCTCATCCTCTATTTACTCCTCTTGCTCATTTTTTGTCCTCTTTCTCGAAATTCTCAATTGCTCCCAATTCTCAGGTTTGCTGCTTTTTCTGGCAATTTTGTGGCTCCTCATTGGATTTTGAAATTAAATGAAATGAAAATCGCTTATTGTCACAAGTAGGCTTCAAATGACGTTGCTGTGAAAAACCCCTAGTCGCCACATTCCGGCGCCTGTTCACGGAGGCCGGTACGGGAATTGAACTGTGCTGCTTGCCTGCCTTGGTCTGCTTTCAAAGCCAACGATTTAGCCCAGTGCTGAACCAGCCCTAGGATTCTAATTGTCCATAATTTATTCTGGAAGCTATGGTTGAACCACATTTCCTCTTTAAAGTTGCAACAGACAGCAATGAAACATTGTTGTGATTCATGCACATGTTCTTTAATTTAAACTATTGCCTACCCACAAGAACATTCCCCAAGTAGAAAACGTTGTACTTGGCCGTGTCAATGGTTACAAGAAGGCTTAGGACGTTGGTGATGGATAATGCACTATACTCGCTGTCATACAGCATGACAGTTATTCACCCCAGGTTAGTGGGCAGCACGGTAGCATTGTGGATAGTACAATTGCTTCACAGCTCCAGGGTCTCAGGTTCGATTCCAGCTTGGGTCACTGTCTGTACGGAGTCAGCACATCCTCCCCGTGTGTGCGTGGGTTTCCTCCGGGTGCTCTGGTTTTCTCCCACAGTCCATAGATTTGCAAGTTAGGTGGATTGGCCATGATAAATTGCCCTTAGTGTCCAAAATTACACATAGTGTTGGGGGGTTACTGGGTTACGGGACAGGTGTTGACCATGCGTAGGGTGCTCTTTCCAATTGCTGGTGCAGACTCGATGGGCCGAATGGCCTCCTTCTGTACTGTAAATTCTATAGGGCAGCACGGTAGCATGGTGGTTAGCATAAATGCTTCACAGCTCCAGGGTCCCAGGTTCGATTCCCGGCTGGGTCACTGTCTGTGTGGAGTCTGCACGTCCTCCCCGTGTGTGCGTGGGTTTCCTCTGGGTGCTCCGGTTTCCTCCCACAGCCCAAAGATGTGCGGGATAGGTGGATTGGCCATGCTAAATTGCCCGTAGTGTCCTAAAAAGTAAGGGGGGGGGTTGTTGGGTTAAGGGTATAGGGTGAATACGTGGGTTT
The DNA here is from genome assembly GCF_902713615.1 of Scyliorhinus canicula. Classification (NCBI taxonomy): domain Eukaryota; kingdom Metazoa; phylum Chordata; class Chondrichthyes; order Carcharhiniformes; family Scyliorhinidae; genus Scyliorhinus; species Scyliorhinus canicula. The sequence continues at coordinate 11,909,391 of NC_052158.1, read as the reverse complement.
GAGTAGGGTGATCATTGCTCGGCACAACATCGAGGGCTGAAGGGCCTGTTCCATGCTGTACTGTTCTATGTTCTATGTTCTATGTTAGTGCTATAATGGATTTTAAAATTCTCACTGGTGTTGATCAAACCTGCGGCTGTTGACAAATAGACAGATATTTCAAACGTGACTGCACGTTTAAGGAAGTTTTGGAAGAAAGCAAGGTTAGGGATGATATGGTGTGACAGGGTTTGAGGGTGACTATTTTGAGATGAAGTTGATAAAATCAGATCTAAAATTAATTTGGACAGGATATGCTCCCTTTTACAATGTGAGCTAACATGAATGACCGGATGAGAAATTAGATTGCGGCAGTTTAGTGGGAATGGGGTTAATGGAACTTGAAGCAATTTCAAAGCTATTGATGATAGTTTCATGGTCAGCCTGGCTAACTAACCTGGTTGTCTCACCCAGATTTATTAATTGAACTTAAACTCCATCAGTTCCTGTGGTGAAATTTGTAACCATGTCCCCAGAGCAATGGCTTGGATAATTGGATTAGAAGACCAATTACATTAATGCAAGACCCCCAACAAAGGAGAAACATTGGAGGAGATAGGAGGCTGGATATTCTAATCTACTAAGTAAAAGTGGATATTACAGGGATCTTAGAACAGCTAACTGATTAGATAGAGTGTGCTTTGGGTTCAGACCTTTGTCCTGTTTTGCAGGCATGGTGATCTTCTACAAAGTAGCACAGCTCTAATGACTTTGGGATTCAGGAGATCAAATAATAATGGGAGCAGAGCTCCAGCCATTGTAAAGAGCAGAAGTTTGAACATAGAGCAGACGGGCAAGAATGGACAATCTGTATGGTGCAGGTGGCTTTATATTATTGAGATAAACTGTTCCAATGATTCACAGAGGTGACTGGGGCTCCATTCTAGGTTAGCCTTGCAGCCTGACTTGTGACTGGATATCAATTTGTAACCATATGTATAGTAAAGAGAATAAAAATATCCACAAAACAGAACCAAATTTTGATTTTTATCCATGCGGTTATTTTTTTTAACATTTAGAGTGCCCAATTCTTTTTTCCAATTAAGGAGCAATTTAGCGTGGCCAGTCCACCTACACTGCACATATTTGGGTTGTGGGAGCGAAACCCACACAAACACGGGGAGAATGTACAAACTCCACACGGACAGTGACCCAGAGCCGGGATCGAACCTGAGACCTCGGCGCCGTGAGGCAACAGGGCTAACCCACTGCGCCACCGTGCTGCCTATCCATGCGGTTATTGATACAAAACATCAGGACATGGCATGACATTCGAGCTAGGTGTGCATTTAATTAGTGAAGTAAGAATTGTAAGTAACTGAAACTAGATCTGAGTCATTGGGTGGAGTTTAGGTTGAAGTGAGTGACAATGAGTGTCCTGTCAACTTTAATCCCACAAACAACATCACAAAAACAAATTATCTTGTCATTGTCATATTTGTAGATAAATTGACGATTATGTTTCCTACATTATAACAGTTAACAGCTTTCATAAACAATTCACTGGCTGCAACTTGATTTGTGACGGTGTGTAGTCGTTATACAAATCAAAAGTTATTTCTTCTTGTTTTCTTTTCAAATAACTTGTGCCAAGGAGGCTGCAAAAAATATATTGTCTGCTGCTGGCTGCTCCTCACCTTTCCACCCCACCCCCACTGCACTGACCACTTTGCCACCCACCCCCACCCCCGCATTCTCACATTTTAAATAGCTCCTACCCACTCCCACAAGGGACAAATCCCCTGATTTCCTTTATCCCATCATAGATAATCGAGCACATCCTTGTAGCCATCTGGGATGGCCACTTCCAACTAGGTACAGGGAATCTCGCAAAGCCTAGCGGGTAAAATGGACAAGCCAAGACTCAGGCAGGCTCAGAGCCTGAAATTAATATTTGTGAGCAAGAAGTCCACACGGTATCGAAATTACGTCCAATTAGCATTTTAATGGGGTCAATTAGCATTTGATGCCCCATCCTCACCAAAATAAAGGACTGATATTCGAGCAAACGGGACAGTCCCCAACATTTCGGTGCCACTCCCTGCTCAAGGGAAATGCAAACAACGGGGTCAGTGACCGCTCAGGACACGCCCAGCCATCCAGATCCCCGCCCACTTATTGGTTAGGAATCGGAGTAATCAGGGATCACACAATTAGTCGGCCAAAACCGGAGGACCGCCCAAAAGAGCACGAAAACCCCCAAGTATAAGACGAAGAGTTCGCCATATGTTCGCTCTCTCTTGGTCCTGGTACCCCGATCACGGCCATCTCCAAGTGCAGCAACAGCAGAAGCAAGTGCAAGTTCAACACTCGCTACCAGACGGATGAGCCTAGCTGAGCAGCAGTATTCCTCCGGACCCGAGAAGATTCAGAATCGAACAGCGGCCACTGTTCTCTGTCATAAGCCGGGTACCCCAAGTTAAGTACAGGTTGTCTTAGTCGATAGGTGTAATTAACTGGTAGCGTTTATGTTGTATGACTAATTGTGTGTAAATAAAGTACCCTTGACCTTGGACTAACTAACTGGTGTTTGGCTATTTGATCGATAGCCGGTTGCAACTTGTGGTGGTATCATTTGATACCTGGCGACTCTAAGCATTAGGACATAGATAACAAAGAAAGAAGGGCAAATTCACTGATTGCCATAATTGGAACAGAGCCACAGAAACACAGAGAAAGAGTATAGGAAAGAAAAGGCAACATTGTCAACACTGAAGATCTATGCCACCAACAATATGGGACTGAGGACCAATCTGTGCAAATTCCTCTGGCGAACAGTGCACTCACTGGCTCTCTGTCTGTCCGATCATGGGTTCTCTCAACCCCCCAACCTCGTTCACTCTGAACTGCATTTCCACTCTCCAATATCTAAATGTGGGGTTTTCGGTACTACTGCTGTGGATTTTGTGACCCTCTCAATGTCCACTCTATCCAGGCCTCGCAGTATCCTGTATGTTCAAAAAGACCCCCCCCCCCCCCCCCCCCCCCTCATCCTCCTAAACTCCACCGAGTACAGACCCAGAATCCTAAACCTTTCATCATCCTCTCTCTTAACTTTAGGATCGTGAATACTTCAATGAGATCATGATTGCCCATTGCAAAGACCTATGAATTCCAGACTCGGTCATTGGTGATAATGTAATATCGAGTCCGGTAGCTGGCTGAACGTTTCTCATCTGGATTTATAAAAACGGGAAAAGGAATGTAAGTGTTTTACCGGTATTAATGAAGGCTATCATTTCTCTCCATGCGGTGTATTGTAAAGGGCCTCGAAACCTCCCGACAGAGAGGGAGAAATCTGCTGTGGAGATCTTGTGTTTCTCCTCACTAATCCTGTAAATGTTAAACAGTTGGTGTTATAAACTGATTGTAAACACTGCTCTGAGTTATTTTACCAAATCATGCAGAATTTCAATAAAGGGCATGTCCTACCTTCTCTTCTGTCGAGCTTCCTCCTGAAAGAAATAATGTACACGGTGTGAAGTATAGCAACAGACTTCGGGAAGATACAAAAGAGAAAATGCTGGGGGGGGGGGGGGGGGGGGGAGGGGGGGGGGGGGCGGGGGGAGGGGGTTGGTTGTTGGGTTACGGGTATAGGGTGGGTACGTGGGTTTGAGTAGGGTGATCATGGCTCGGCACAACATCGAGGGCCGAAGGGCCTGTTCTATGCTGTACTGTTCTATGTTCTATAAAATAGAATTAGGTGTACACTTGAAAAGGGGAATAAATGTAGAGTTCCAGGGGATACTTAAACTTGTGCGACACAGAATGAAATTACAAGAGTCAAGGTCACCACAATTAATTCCAGAGAAGTTTCAGCTATTTCATGTTTCTGCAGACAGAGGGGTTCGTTATTTGTGTGACAGCTTCCCCGAAATAGACAAAATAAGGTGTTACAATTGCTTCGAATTTTTCATCAAAAGCTGCATTAATTTCACAGTTATCATCAGAAGTTTTATTGTTCTGACCAGAATATATTACCTCACCCTCAGAAATATCAGCTCGTCTTTTTGCTTCATCTGTTTCTGCAACTTGGAGAGTTTCTCCTCAATAGAATTTAAATTCTCCTGAATCTCTCGAAGGTTTTCCTCCATTTGTTCGAGAATCCTCTCCTCTTCTTCCCTGAGATCTCTGAGTAAACGCTGCTCTTTCTCAGTGAGAATCTGGTGCATTTTACTGAATTCGGATGTGATGTGGGTCTGCAGACTGCTCGACTGTTCCTACCAAATGAAATGTGAAACATAATTAATGTCCCGCGATAAAGGGAACAAAACTAACCGAGATCCCAGAAAATCAGCACAGGGCGACCTTACCCTAACTTCAGAAATGTTCAGTTTCTGAGTCAGTTCCTTTTCTCTGACAGCCCATTTCTTCTCGGTGAGAGAACCTAAGGAAGATTTCAGCTGCTCCTGAGATTGGGAGAGAAATTCGAGGAGCAAAAGTATTAGACCATCAAAATACGTCGAGATACTGAAAGAAAAACCTGAAAATGGATTTTCATTTTACCCTATAGAGTTGGACAGCTTCTTTAATCGCCACGAAGTTATGAGATTGGTGTTCCTGCGAATCTCTACAAATCAAACAAATCAATTTCTTGTCAGTTGCACAAAACAGCTTCAGTTCTTCCTGATGTTTCTCACAGTGAAGATGGCTTTCCTTCCCCTCCCGATTGACGGTTAACCTTCGTGTTTTCTCGGCCAGATTCGCTAAGGCCCGGTTTATCCTGAAATTTCTTTCGGCAAACTCCTCTCTACATTCCGGGCAGGAGTTTATCTCCTTCTTTTCCCAACACTGGGAGATGCAGGAGCGGCAGAAGTTGTGTCCACAATTCAGTATTACCGGATCAGTGAAGAAATCAATACAAATGGGACAAATTGCCTCCTCGGTCAAACTCTGGACCTGCTGTCTGGAAGCCATGTTCACACTCAGCACTTCCTGTTTCAAGCCGGTTTTACCTGCCGCTGCTCTGCTGAACACCTTCAGTTCCGTAATTTCCCGTTGAAATTCACTGGAATACTCAGAGAGATTATATTACAACCGAGTCTGCATTTCGTTGACTCACACGGGAACATAAAATCGCAAAGTTTGAAGCGAAAACGGATTTCGATCTCGAAGGAGAACAATCGAACTCTGCCGGGAGGAGTGACGAGGAATGTTTATAGTGGAGAGGGAGAGAGGCAGAAGGGGAGGAGACGGGGATGGGCGGAGATCGAAATTCCATTGCATATTTTTCCAGCCTGAACTTGCTGCCGATTAAAACCATTGAAGTGAATCACCAGTGTTAGACCTAGGTCCAGAAACCGAATTGTGCTCATGACGGTAGCTGTTCACATTTAAAACCAAAGTACCACACATGTCAAATTGACTGACATCGGTACAGAGAAAATGCTTAAGACGGATTCAATCCGTAAGGTTCGATCTTATTCACGACAGAGAAACATTTGCATTAATAGAGCGTCTTTCACAACTCTGGAAAGTTCCAAAGCTCTTTAAGGACCAGGAAGTAGTCACTGGTTTGGTTCAGGGAAATACTTCACATCAACACAGTGGAAATCTTCACGGGGAAAATAACTGTGATGAACATGCAAACTCCACAAGTCACACAAGGCTAGAATTGAACTCGAGGCCCTGGAGTGCTGAGGCAGCAGTGCTAACCATTGCGCCATCGTGACACCCATAGTGAAGCGACAGCGATATATTCCCAAATCGGGGTGGTGACTGGCTTGCAGAGGGTCTCCCGTGTGGTGTTGCTCCTATGTGTCTGCTGACCTTGTTCTTCTATGTGGGAAAGATAAAAGGTTTGGAAGATACTGCCACATGAGGCCCGGTGAGTTGCTGCAGTGCATCTTGTAAATGGTACCCATTGCTGATACTGTGTTTCAGTGGTGGATGGGGTGAAAGTTGAAGGTGTGAATTAGGTCTCAACCCCAGACACTGTTTTTGTGGACGGTATGGCGTTCTTGAGTGTTGTTAGAGGTGTAGTCACTCAGACAAGTCACATTCCTGACTTGCATCTTGCACATGGTGGACAAGCTTTTGTGAGTCAGGAGGTGAGTTACTCACTGCATATTCCAGGCAGATCCACTTTAATTTCTGGTCTCTCGTAAACTCCAGATGTCCCAACACCATATATGCCAGTTTGCAGAACATTTAATTCCTTCCACTGGTTTTCAAGAAGACATTCAATGCACTGAAGCCTGCAAAGGTGATCAGCCCTTAAAATATTCCAGCAGTAGTTCTGAAGACTTGTCTCCCAGAACCTGCCATGCACCTAGCCAAGCTTTTTCAGTGCAGCTACAACACAAGCACCGACCAGGTAATTTGGGATATCACCCAGCTAAGTACATTAAAACCAGAGCAAATCCAATCCGGCCAAGTCCCCCCTCCCCATTCCATCCTCCCCCACCAATTAGTCTTTTTAATCAGTAAAGTGATGGAAGGAGTCAACGTCAGCTCAATCAAGTGACAATAAGCAATAACCCGCTCACTGATGTTAATGTCCAGTTTGGGTTCTGCCAGTATCACTCAGCTCCTGACGTCTTTACACCTTTGGTTTAAAAATGAATAAAAGAGCTGAATTTCATAGGCGATATAAGAGTTTGACATCAAGGCAGTATTTGACAGAGTATGACATCAAGGATTTTAGCAAAAATTGGAGCAATGGGAGCCAGCGGGTAAATTTTTCACGAGTTCGAGTCATACCTAACACTATATAAGATGCTTGTGGTTTTTGGAGGTGAGTCATATCAGCTCCTGGATAGCGTCATAAACTCACAAGTGGGGATGTTCACTGATCATAGAATCATACAATATAGAAGAGGCCTTTCGGCCCATCAGGCCTGCATCGACAAAAAAAGACTGTAAATCTACACTAATCCCAGTTCCCAGCACTTAGCCCCTAATGGGTCCTATTCTTTCCCAGTCGCATTCGCGATTACTCAGCATTACTGAAGCAGTCCTTTATGGACGCAGTAAGACCTGGGAAATATCTAGTCTTGGGCTGACAAGCGGCAAGTACATTCAGGCCATACATTTACTAGGCAATGGTTACCTTCAATAAGAGAGAATCGAACCATCGCCTCTTGAAATTCAATGGCACTGGCAATAGCATTAACAATAATCTTAACTGGATGGGCCATATAAATAGAGCGACTCAAATAGCAGGTCAGAAGCTAAGAAAACCTGCAAAGAATAAAGCTTGTCGGGAGTCCTAAAACCTGTCTACAATCTGCAAGGAACAAGCCAGCAGTTTGATGGAATAGTTTCCACTTGCATTGATGGATCCAGCTCCAGCAACACACGCGAAGCTTTAAAGTATTCGACTTGATTAATGCCCCTTTTACAAACATTTATTCCCTCCGTGCCAATTGAAACGGAATCCAGTATGTTGACAGTGGTGGATTCAGTAATTCAATCGAATGTCAAAGGGAGCTATTTGGTTTCCCTCATATTAGACATAGTCCTTGCCTGGTATTTGTGCGCCCCGACTGCAAATTCCCACTTGTCAGCCTGAACCACAATGTTGTTCAGGTCTTGCTGCACACGCACACAGACGGTTTCTGTATCTGATGAGTCACGACCGCTTCTGAGCTTGATGTAATCGGTATTAACATGCCTGATCTTATGATAGAGGGAAGGTCATTGATGAAGCCGAAGAAGATGTTTGGGCCGAGGACACAACCCTAACGAACTATTTCAATGATGTTCGGGGATCAAAGTGATTGAGCTCCAATAACCACAAGCCTAGTCACCTTCAGTGCGTGTTCCAACTTTTGTTCAACTGATTCATCAACTGACATTTGTGGGGTGGCGGAGGAGGGTGGGGGTGGGATAGTAGGATAGTTATGGTGTTAACCAGCCGGTGGCCCCCTGACCAATTTTGACCAGATATCATGAGACTAAATTGGGTCCGGAGCCAATACAGTCCCTCCTCACTGTATTCCATTGTGTTGCCACCTCTAGTGGGTTTGCCCTGTCGATTGTGTAGAATATACACAGTGTTGCTGCTGGTGATCTCTGGGTCATTGTTTATTAGGTAGGAATGTGTGAGTATAACTAAGTCCAGCCATTGTTTCACTAATCTGGAGGACACTCTCCTAATTTTGGAACTAGAACAACTTTGGCATTGACAACGATCTCCCGCAGCCGGAATTCTACTCTATTTTGGAAAATACCCTCACCTATCGTCAGCATGGGAAGAGTTCTGTCATGATCTTCAAAAATTGAACAAAGTCATTCAGGATTGAAATCTCGAAGCATTTTCTTTTCTTATATAAATTTAGTGTACCCAATTCATTTTTTTACAATTAAGGGACAACATAGGGACAAATCCACCTACTCTGCGCAACTTTGGGTTGTGGGGGCGAAACCCACGCAAACACGGGGAGAATGTGCAAACTCCACAGGGACAGTGACCCAAAGCCGAGTTCGAACCTGGGACCTCGGCGCCGTGTGGCAGCAGTGCTAACCACTGTGCCACCATACTGCCCTCGAAGCACTTTCAGACGAAAGGTTTACGAAAAATGTAGAATTCTCTTCACCAATTGATTGTGGGTATTGGGAGAATCAGAAAAAGAAACTTTCAGAGCACCATGCAGGTTCAGCTAGGACTCATAAATGGAATTCAGATCAATCTTGATGTCATTGCAAGGCGGAAGTAAATCCAGGCTCTGAATGGTTCCACGTCCAACTCAGTCAATCCAGTGAGATATTAAAACTAGGCTGCGTCTGCCTTGATTGGGTGTTTCAGCTCCCATGGTAAAGAGTAGCGGGGGGGGGGGGGGGGGGGGGGGGTCCTCACCCGGTGTTCTGTACAACATTCTTCCCTCAACCCGCATCATCAAAGCGAGATTAACTGATCATCGCTGTAATCTTCTTTTAAATCTTGCAGTGTGGAAAATAGTTGTTACATTTTCCAATGCAGCGCCGGCTACTGCACTTGTGAGTAAATCATTGGGGATGCAGTCAGTTTCTGGAATGTCTTGAGACTGTAAACTCAAGTCTTTCATTGTTGCAAAGCGCACCGCTGCCACCTGCTGACAGAATCCCAGTATTGCAAGAAATAATTGACCATTAAAAATGACACAAGAATGAAAATGAAAGAATGGGGATTGTCTTAGAAGGTTCAGAGATGCACGATGGACCGAACTGTCTCCTTCAGTGCTCGATCATATTAAAATTGTGTATTCTTATTGTTGCGTCAGATCAAATCCACATCTTCAAAATGTTCATTGAATCCCATGGTGTGATATTTGATGACTATCGTTGAGTAAAAATGGCTAGAAACAGTCATATACATAACGATGTAACAAATGTATAGGCACCAGGACTCCTTCAGAAATGTATAAAGTTTTGTATCTGCTACTGTATTTAGTTGCCTCCAAAATGCCCTACAAAAGATAATATAATTGACTTCTGGCCACAGTCTCCCAACAGAACGATTTAAATATAGTAATGGCGGAGAGCCAATGATTGGAGAACTCTGGTACTGAACAAGAACTCTCAGTTTTGGTATCAAAGTTTGGCCAAGTTAGCTCCAATCTGCTGCTCTTCCGGTTTGTTCTTCTTTTGAATATTGCAATGGGAATTCTGTCCACAAGTAGAACCACAGTGACACCACATCTGAAGCACCGTAGTTTTGGTCTCCTAAATAAAGAAGGGGGATACATCGCTTAAAGAGAGCAGTGAAAGCTTTAGACTGCTTTCGGAGGATAATAATCATCTTTATTAATGTCACAAGTAGGTTTATATTAACAAGGCAATTAAGTTACTGTGAAAAGCCTGTTCCGGTACACGGAGGGAGAATTCCGAATGTCCAATTCACCTAACCAGTTCCCCTTTGAGAGGAAAGCAGCTGATTGGTGGTGCTTTAACCTGAGGATCACCACACCTCAGGCAAGGAGGGCCCTTCATGTATCTTGCTCCGTATCACGAACCAGCTGGCTAGCCAAGTGAGCTAAACCGGTCCCCAGTAGGCACTGTAGGAACATGACGGCAATGGTCCTAAATTAGTAACCCAGCGTTCTGGATCATGCTGTACAACATGAATTCAAACCCACATCATTCCATGGATTTTAAGATAAATTAGTAAAATGCTCTAAATTATACCAAAACTAACCATGAAATCAGAATTGTTTTCACTAGGGTCGGAAATCTTCAATCCTTATTGGCCAGGCCTACATTTGATTTCATTTTCTGCAGTGCTATGGTTAGTTCTGAATGTACGATCCAACCATTCAGTTTCAAGCAAAAGTCCAAGAAGAGTAAAATGGCTCAGACCATCTGGCACTAACTGCGATATCGGCCAGAACACAGTCATTCTGACCAATTGAACATTCAAAGTCTGGGGAACATTCAACATCTGGGATTGTGCCGAAACTATGAGAACTAACCACAGACGAGTCATCAACAATCTGCCGTATGTATATTAATTGAATCATCCTTTACAGCAATTGCCCCAGACTGCACCATGAGCACCCTCCAGTATATGTTATCCCATTGGCAGCAAAGAAGTGTACAATCGGCGAGAGTGGCTTTGAGACTCGGTAAGATTTACTTCAGGGTATCGCTGGAAATGTCAGCATTTATTGTTCTATTCTGGCACTGAGATAAATGATCTCCAACAACCACAACCATCTTCCTTTGTTCTCGGTCTGATCCAACCAATGGAGAGTTTCCACTCATTGCCATTGAGTTGGGTTTTGCTGGGGCTCCTTGATGCCGCACTGGGTGAAATGCTGCCTTGATGTTCAGGGCAGTCACTCTCACTCCACCTCTGGAATTCAGCTCTTTGCTCCGGCTCGGGCAGATGTTCAGTTTGGCTTCCTCCAGGGACATTCGGCTCCAGACCTCATTGCAGCCTTGGTGCAAACTCTCATGAGGCCATGGAATGGAGTGAAACTGGACATCCCATTAGAAACTGTTGGCTTCCTGTGAAAGGAGGAGTTTAATGAGCGCTCAGGATGCGGCTCCGGGCGGCTGAGAGGGGGAAGCGGCCGCTCGGGAGGAAAATCTCCGGCCGCGCGCTGACGTCCAAGCCCAAGGTCAGAGCGCGAGGAGCTACCGCGCGCTGACCTCCAAGCCCAAGGTCAGAGCGCGAGCGGCCCGAGACAGAGAGAGCCCGGGAAGAAGCGCGGCTCTGATTGGAGAATCAGACAGCGTCAGCGTGGGGCGCGGGGGAGGGGTTGTACTCAGCACCGCACACGTGGTGGGAAGCGCGCGACTGGGGGAGGGGAGCGCGGGAAAGGCCTCGGAACACCGGACTTTAGAAAGTGACAATGTCCCAAATTTAGCTGATTCGGGTTTCTCGCCACATTCTGTCATCCTGAGTTCCGCTGATTCACCAGCTCCATTCAAACATTACACACACTGACACCCACACTGCAACATTACATTGTGCTCTTCGTCTTGTTATTCCTCTGTTCACATCAATCCTGCCCAAAACACATAGGAAACATCTCCAAATTATCACCAGGTTTAGTTGTCAGGCAGTTTTTCAGTGGCCCGTCCACAGTCCTGAGCCTGCTCACAAAATGATCACAAAATAACTATCAAAATTTGGTAGTGAGACACAGAAAAAAATCATTGCCCACAACTGCCTGTCGGATTCGCGCGCGACTTAAATCGTTGGATCGCCTCACATGTGCGGGCGACGACCCGGAAGTGTGGGCGTACGGGCGTTCCAACTCCCGGCTCGCTTGTTTGACAGCTGGACCCTCCTGCGTTGCACTGGACCTGCTTCAATAAAAATTCAGGTACAGCGCCCATTGGGTCGCCTTGCCTCGATGTTAGGTAAGTCTTTACATCTCACTTGCACTTTTATTTCTCGGTCTATGATTATCGAGCAGAGGCAGGATATATTGGGAGTCATTTTTTCGATAGGTTAATGTTTTATATTATTACCGTTTAGCATTTATAAATATGTTCAAAATGCAAAGAAAGTGAAAGGAAGATATATGTTTTAAACTTTGGTTTGTCACGAGGCTGTTGATTCCATTAGAAAGGTACTTTACTGAATAAATTTAGTATGGAGTCCCAGAAAGTATTTTTTGTCGTGAGGATGTTATCCCATTAAAGGGACTATAATAGATAGAATGCAACGAACACTCGCTAACTCGAACGATTGTCCACTTCCATTACTCCGTGTTACTGGTCACGGGATCTGGAGGTCCTTGTGTGGCTGATGAGCCAGATCCGAGAGCCGTATCTTCAATCACCCACTTGACGGAAGTTTTGAAATATGGGATTGGGTCTTGGGCACCAGATCCTGGGTATTCCTTTCTCGATTTAAAAAAAAATGAGTGCAGTGGAAAAATCGCGGCAGCAATTCCAGTACAATTAAAAATATAGTCATTCATACATCGAGAATCATGAAGCAATCTACCATTGGGGCCATAAATTCCAGTTGGGAAGTTAAAGAGGAACGAGAGAGAGGACCTCAGATGAGATGGAACAAGAGAGGGACGGACTTGACAAAGTGGACATACGAGACTTTCAAAAAGGGAGTTCCAGGGGAAACAGAGAATTATACACCAGTAAGCCTAACGCCAGTCGTGGGGAAAATTCTTGGAAACATTATCAAGGACTTTATAGTGGAATATTTAGAAAGCAGTGGCAGGATCTCTCAGATCCAGCATGGCTTTATGAAGGGAAAATCATCCTTGACAAATCTGTTGGAATTGTTTGAAGATGTAATTAGTACAGTTGACAAGGGAGAGCCATTGGATGTGGTATATTTGGACTTTCGGAAGACATTTGACTAAGTCCCGCACAAGAGATTATTGTGCAAGATTAAAATGCATGGTATTAAGGTGGATAGAAAACTGGATGGCAGAGAGGAAATGAAGAGTAGAAATTAATGGCTCATTTTCAAATTGGCAGGCAGTAACTAATGGGGTGCCATAGGGATCGGTGCTGGGACCCCAGCTATTCACAATATATATTAATGATTTGGATAAGAGAACAAAATGTAGCATCTCAAAGTTTGCAGATGATACCAGGTTTGGTGAAAGAATGAACTGTGGCGAGGATGCAGAGATCCTACAGCATGATCTGGACATATTGGGCGAGTGGGCAAATCAATGGCAGCTGCACTATAATTTGGATAAGTGTGAGGTTATTCACTTTGGAAGTAAAAACAGGAAGGCAGATTACTACCTGAATGGCTGTAAATTGGGAGAAGGGAGTGTGCAGAGGGACCTGGGTGTCCTTGTGCACCAGTCGCTGAAGATAACCATGCAGGTGCAGCAGGCGGTAAAGAAGGCTAATGGTATGTTGGCCTTCATTGCGAGAGGTTTCGAGTACAGGAGCAGGGATATGTTGTTGTCGTTATACAGGGCCTTGGTGAGGCCACACCTGGAATACTGTCTGCTGTTTTGGCTTCTTTTCTGAGGAATGATGTTCCAGCTCTTGAGAGAGTGCAGCGAAGGTTTACCTCACTGATTCCAAAGATGGTGAGACTGTTATATGAGGAGAGATTGACTAGGATAGGATTGTTCTCGCTGGGGTTCAGAAGAATGAAGGGGGAATCTCATAGAGACTTATAAAATTCTAACCGGACTAGACAGGGTAGCTGCAGGGAAGATGTTTCCGATGGTGGGTGTGTCCAGAACCAGGGGTCCCAGGCTGAGGATTCCGAGTAAACCAATCCAGAAATGGTGAGACAGTGGTGAGCCTGTGGAATTCATTACCACACGAAGTAATGGATAGTAAAACACTGAACATATTCAAGAGGTGGATAGATATAGTGCTTGAGGTGAATGGGATCAAAGGTTATGGGGAGAAAGCAGGATTAGGCTATTGAGTTGGATGATCAGCCATGATCGTGATAAATGACGGAGCAGGCTTGAAGGGCCAAAAGGCTTCCTGTTGCGCCTATCTTCTATGTATCTATGTACCTATGAGACCCAGAAGATTAAATAATGCACAACGGAATTCAAAAGGCAACAACAGAACCAGATAGACGTGAGACAGAAAGGGAGCGATTTGACCACGGGAAACACAAGCGATGGAAATGAATAGACTATGACGGTGTCTGTATCAGCCTAGATAATGAGAAAGGCTCTCAGCCGAGGAGGGTGTTTCACTTCTCGCTGCATGTAACAGGAGTCTGACCTCAGTGTACAACTTTTAATCTCGGCCCAAATTGATGTAGTGATTTAGGGAAGTTTTGGAAAATGCCCTTGTTTCATAAGTTCTAACTCTATCGATAAAGCAGAAGCTATCGTGTATTGAGCATCCATAACAACTTGTCCTGCCACCGCCATATATTTGTGAACTAATAGCACGAGGTCCCTTCATCCGCATCCCCTTTACAATTGTACAATTTAGTTTATCTTCCCTCTCCACATTTTCTACCAAAATGCACAATTTCACGGAATGTCAATTGGATTCTGCTATTTGTCTGCTACAGTACTGGACGCAAAGCCAAATAAAAAGTGCAGGTTTTTAAAAAACAATATTTAAACTAAACGTAGAGAGCTTAAAAGGTGATTTAGTTGCAGTCCTGAAACATAAACGGTCAGCTGAGAAACCACTGAGAAACACTGACAGACCCAGATACGCACTGTCAGAGGAATCTGCTGAGTTGGAAGAGAGATTAGAAATATTTACTCATGTGCAAAAGTGTGCGGTCTCAGGAATAACAGAACAAAACGCAGTCTCTCTCTGCCTGAAATATTGTCTTAAAATAAGATTGGTTTTCTGGTTACTCTGAATCGAGTTTTGATATTTGTTAATAACTTAAGATTTATTTTTGTTTGTGGGAAAGTTTTTCCTTCACTTATACTCAATATTGTACTGTCATCAGGAAAGCGCCGAAGAACAATGACTTCATTTGCAGTGTTTTTGGAAGCACTTGCTTCTTCATTACTTCAGCCATTATGAATCCCGTTAAGTAAATTAAATATTGGTCTGATTTAAATTGCAATTACTGAGGTTGACTAACTTACCACATTGTTGTTACCTGACTTTCAGAGTAGACTCTAATTTTGCACTTGTGGTTGTCATTTTTAAAATGTCCTTTTATATTTCTTAACGATTTGAAGTATACATTGTTGCCTTGGTCATCGGAACATTGCATTTGGACTACAAAAACTCACCAAAGGAACACACTCTGTGCAAGTTACGAAAGGAATATAGGCATAAACAAAAATTATATGGTGTTTGGTTTGTTTAAAACTTTTTTTTTTACGTGGTGCCACTCAGTTTTAGACTTGGTAGTGTGGGTGTTGAAAGGATATTTTAGTTAAAAACTGTTTAATTGATCAACCTAAAGGAGACTAAGATACATTCATGTTTATTTTCAGCTTAATAACCAATAAGCAGGATGAATCTATTACCAGTCATAAGTTGGACTGGATAACCAAATCACTGTGTGCACATTTGCATTAAATTGTTAAACGGAGCCTGATAACTGCTAAATAAGTCACCACATTTACTTGGTAGTTCAAATTTGACCTTCATAACCAATACACCAATACAGTTGAATTTTCAATTTGGACAGGATACGTAACATACAAGTTATTATTCTCCACAGAAGTAATTTGCTGTTAACGACCGGAACAATATTGCAAGCATTTCTTACATTCGGTATTAAGGCCAATGCGTAAGGAAATTAAGTTACAATATAATTATTTAATTTCCCTTGGTAACTAGAGATTAACACTGCAGATATAATGCAATAAACAGGACAAAAAGCGACATTTGATTGTTCAATTGAATGCAACAGATAGACCCACTAATAAAATCCGTTAATTGTGATATTGGCCATGATAGGTAATGCATAGAAATTCTAAGCTATAGTCAGTGTTACTTTTGACATGCTATCCAATACACTATTGAGAATCCGCAGTAATTTGCATTTATCCAGGGTCTAAGTTTGAAGAGGACAAGTCAACGGGATCGGGGATGGAGTGGGGGAGGGGGGGGGGTGTCGAGACAGAGTAAAATTGATAAAATATCCAGAAGAAAATGAAGGAATCGATTATCTTTAAATAATAAATATTTCCCATGTAGGCGAGAGATGGATATATTCCAGCAAGGGCAAAAGGTTGGAGAATGAAAGCAGGATTCCTCGTCGCATGATGAAGAAGATTGAGAATATGATGCAACAGTAAAGATGAATGTCATGTGGTTATTTTCATGCTGGAAGCGAGTTAAATGGGAGGGGAAGTAAGAAGAAAAATGTGACTGTCAGAGAGAAACATGAGAATAGTATGAAAGTTAACATAAAATAAACACAATCTTCACTCAGCATGTAAATAGTCAGCAGATACGGAGAGAAGGGATGAGGCCTCTGAGGTACACGAGAATTATATATTCTTAGAGGTCGTTTGTGAATTTGAAATTCTTTCTGAATATGTTGTCTCAATATTTAATAATGGAAACAATGTCATCAAAATAGTGGCAGTAGCAGAAACGTTAGAGGCAATGGATAGAGTGATGACTGATAGAAAATACGTATTAGCTGGACAGGCTGACTTCTGTTTTGCCCTGGATGGTGTCGAGCATCTTGAATGTTGTTGGAGCTGCACTCACCCATTTAAGTGGAGAGCATTTCGTCACACACCTAACTTGTGGTGGGCAGGATTTGAGGAGTCAGGAGGTGAGTTACTCACTGCAGGATTCCTAGCTTCTGACCTGCTCTTGTAGCCACAGTATTTATATGGCTAGTCCAGTTCAGGTTGTGGTCAATGGTAATCCCCCAAGATGTTGAAAGTTGGCGATTCGGTGATGGGAATGCCATTGAATGTCAAGGGACGATTGTTTGATTTGCTCTTATTGGTGATGGTCATTGCCTGTTACTTGTGTGGCACAAATGTTACTTGTCACCTGTCAGTCCAAGCCTGGATATTGTCTGGATCAAGCTCATTTGCACATGGACTGCTTTAGTTTCAGAGGAGTTGTGGATGGTTCTGAACATTGTGCAATCATCAGTGGCTTTCTTTGCAACTAACCCATGCTCAACCTACTGCTGCACCATTTCGAATCGGCAGCACAGTGGCACAGTGGTTTGCACAGTTGCATCACAGCGCCAAGTACCAGGTTCGATTCCCAGCTGGGTCACTGTCTAAGTGGAGTCTGAACGTTCTCCCAGTGTCTGCAGATTTCCTTCGGATGCTCCATTTCCTCCCACAAGTCCAGAAAGACATGCTGCTAGGTAATTTGGACATTCTGAATTCTCCCTCTGTGCCTGAACAGGCGGCGGAATGTGGCGACGAGGGACTTTTCACAGTAACTTCATTGCAGTGTTAATGTAAGCCTACTTGTGACGATAAATATATATTTTATTCAAAATTAATATTGTTGCTTTATCCCCACGTCTCATACTGCTGAACATTAACACTGTGACAGTGTTTTGGTTTGTCAGTTCTGCAACTGCAAAACTCCTTCTGGTCACTGCAGGATGTTTTGTTTCTCACTGGGGACAAGATTCCATGGAGAGGCTGTTCACACGTTAGCGCTGAGTATTGCTAATGAGCCAGGCGGAGAGTCACAGCCAGTCACTATCGCCATCTCTCAGCACACCCCTTTACACCATTTCCATCCTCCACCACCTTTTCTGATGCTCAGCATACTACTTTGCTCTGCTCTAACCTTCCGAGCCTGCCACAAAGCTATCTTAAACCAGCAGTCTCTTTCGGGCCTCAGCTCCTCTGCTGCAGAAACAAATATCTATCCTGTTGTTACCTCCAGCATTGCCAGTGGCCATGCTTGGCCGTGCAGCCAATATCATTGGTGTAGGAACTAGAGACCCAGTTCTGGGGACCAGAGTTCAATTCCAATTTAAATTCAATAAAAAATTGGAATTAAAAATCCAATCATGACCATGGAATTCTTGCCAATAATTTTTTATAAACTTATGCAAGAAAATCTGTCAACCTCACCTGGTCGGGCCTAATTTTGACTCCAGACCCACAGCAATGAACTTCCATCTGAAATGACTGAGCAAGCCATTCAGTGAAAGGGTAATTAGGGACAGGCAATATTGACCCAGCATGTGACGCCCAGATCCCATTAACAAATGAAAATCGCTTATTGTCACAAATAGACTTCAATGAAGTTACTGTGAAAAGCCCCTAGTCGCCACATTCCGGCGCCTGTTCGGGGAGGCTGTTACGGGAATCGAACCGTGCTGCTGGCCTGCTTGGTCTTCTTTCAAAGCCAGCGATTTAGCCCAGTGTGTTAAACAGCCCCTGATATATCTGAATTAATCTTAAACTTGGCAACCTTAGGCCAGGCTGTGAAGCAGCACCTGAGAGATTGTGTGGAAACTCGAATATTTGAATTCAGATGTCATTCCAATGCAGAGGGTTACTGAAAGGAGAAATTCAAAACCTGGAAGTGGAGCAGTGGTGAAGGCATCCAAAAGAACGTATTGTTTGGGAGAAGATTCAAAGTCGTGCTTCTTCGAGACTGGAGTTTGGAAATAATCGTGTGGATGCCAGAGTTCCACTGAGCCCACTTGTGCACTTACTGAGACCATTATAGGGTAAGATATAACCTTTAACGTATTGTTCTTCAAAATCTGTGCACATCAGTTATGGTGAAGTGAGAGTGAAGGAATATTGTGTTATAGTCAATCTTTTCGTATTTATTTTTTTAAATATCTTTTGTTAGAAGTTAATTGGCAGTGTTCTGACTCCGGTTGTCCACGTTTCTAAACTCAAAAGGAAAGGTCATGGTCCATTGAGCCAGGATTCCATTCTGGGACCTTCTTTTCCAGCAGAAGCATCAGCTGGGATCATAATAACAGTCACCGGTCTCTTGTGGCATTTTGTCTAATTTCAGCAGAATGGCGAACTGAGGCAAAACTAACACTCCCGAGTCAAATTACTGAGCAAGGTACCATAATGAAACACTTGTTATAATTTCTGTTGTTCATGTTTCACATTTAAATAATAACCAATGAGATTTTGAATTAATCATGGTGGAAATATATAACATATACTAAAAACAGGAACGCTGTATAAACTCAGCAGCATCTATGTCAAGGAAACAAAGTTATCATTTTGAGTCGATGTGAAAAGGAAGGGAGAAACGTGATAGATTTTAAGCTGTTTCAGAGGGGATGGATCATATGGAACAAATTAGGAATAGGTGTGAATTTAGGGGAGACTTGACAGAGATGGCATTGGTATAAGATATGGAACGGGTTCATTATAGTGTTGCAAACTAAAGTATGTTCTGATCCTGCAAAATGATGAGGTAGCAGAATGTGCTGCTGCACATGGTAATCCGCAGCACATGAACACAGAGTGATGCAGAACAAGGCTCACTGTTCTGTCAAAGTAAACTTAACAAAAAGTGACAGGTAGCCTTGTGGATGGATTTGGTGTGGGGCTGGGACAAAAAAAAATGATTAAAATGGGGAGTCAGGGAGGAGAGAGTACATGGTCTGAAATTGCTGGACACTTTAAAAAAAATTATTTTATGTTTCAGAATTTACTTTAAAAATGATAAATTTCCATATTAAAAAATATTGTTTCTACAAAGTTTGGAATGAACTGTTGCACTGATTCACCTCAAACATGGCTATGGGACCCCAACTTTCTGCCTGTGGCGCAACATTATTGCAGTTCACAGTTCGGGCTGTACGGTAGCAGAGCGATTGGCACAATTGCACAGTGGATAGCACTACACCAGTGTCCAGGTTCGATTCCCACTTGGGTCACTGTCTGTGTGGAGCTTGCACGTTCTCCCCGTGTGAGTTTCCTCTGGGTGCTCAAGTTTCTTCCCAAAAGTCCCAAAAGACGTGCTGTTTGGTGAATTGGACATTCTGAATTATCCCTCTGTGTACCCGAACAGGTGCCGGAATGTGGCGACTGGGGGATTTTCACAGTAACTTCATTGTCTAAATATAAGCCTACTTGTGGCAATAATAAATATTATCATTATTCATTGCAGCCAGTAAGTTTCTCTCTACGTTTTAAATTCCACCCCCCTGCGCCCCCCCCCCCTCCCCCACCCGGCCAGGGAGGCAGTTATGGGGAGCACGGGAATGGAAAAGGAGTTAAACATATGTTTTGCATCAGCCTTTATGGTGGAAGGTACTTTGAACGTCTCACTAATACTAAAGAACGAGGCGGACAACTAAAAACCACCACCGTCACGAGAGAAGTAGCATTAGAGAAACTAATTAGGCTAAAGGCAGATAAGTCCCTTGGCCCTGATGGCTTGCATCGTAAGATCCTAAAAGAAGTACCTCCAGAATTAGTGCACGCATTGGTTATAATTTTCAAAAACAAAACTTGGATTCTGGAGAAGTACTGAAGGATTGGAAAGTGTCAATGTGGCACGCCTATTCAAAAAGGCAGGGAGGCAAAACCGGGTTACTATAGGCTGAATATTCTAATGTCTGTTGTTCGAAAAATGTTGGCATGAATTTTTAAAGAAGTAAAAGCAGCACATTGGCAAAATGATCAGCTAATCAAGCAGAGTCTTCATGGCTTCATGAAAGATAAATCATGTCTGTCTGACTTATTTCAGTTTTTCGAGCAAGTCTCAACCAGAGTTAATAGAGGAGAATCAGTAGATGTGCTGTACTTGTACTTCCAGAAGGCATTAAGTCATAAGATAAGAGCCATGGTGTTCGAGGGAGTATATTGGCTTGGATAAAGAATTGGCTAATGGGCAGGAAGCAGCAAGTGGAATAAGGGATTATTTTCCAGGTTGGTGACCTGCAACCAATGGAGTTCCGCAGGTATCAGTGCTGGACCACAACTGTTTAGAACATATATTAAGGAATTGGAAGGAGCAAGCGAATGTACTGCAGCCACATTCGCAGATCACACATAAATAGGCGGAAAGGCAAGTTGCAACAGGGATACAACCAGTTTGCAGGGAGATATCGATAGGTTTAATAAGTGGACAAAAAGTTAGCAAATGGTGCACAATGTGGGAAAATGTGAAGTTGTTGATTTTGGGAGATCAAAAAAATAGTATTATCTAAATTGAGGAAAAACTGCAGAAAGGTGCAACACAAAGGGACTTGGGGGTACTTGCGCATGAACAGAGAAAGCTAGCACACAGGTACAGTGGGTAATCAGGGAGGCTAAGGGAATGTTGGCCCTTATTTCAAGGGGCTTGGAAGATAAGAGTGGAGAGGTTTTGCTGCAGCTGTACAAGAGACTGATGAGCTGACATTTGGAATACAGTGAGCAGTTTGGCTCTCTTTGTTTAAGGAAATATATTATTTCATTAGACGTGGTCCAGAGAACGTTCACAAGGATGATTCCTGGTATGGAAGGATTGACTTTTGAGCAAAGGTTAAACGGGTGGGGTCTCAAATCACTGGAATTTAGAAGAATGAGAGGTGATCTAATTGAAACATATCGGATTCTTAAGGGGCTTGACAGGGTAAATGCTGAGAGGATGTTTCCATTATTAGGAGCGTCAAGGATCTGAGGGTATAGTCTCAGAATAAATCCGACATTTCTCACGTCCACTTTCCTGTCCTCCCCCTGTAACCTTTGCTTCCCTTACTGATCAAGAATCTCTGTATCTCAGCCTTAAATATAACCAAGGGCCCTGCATCCACGGCTCTCGTTGGCAAGGATCCCAATTTAAGACTGAGATTAGGAGGATTTTCTTCACAGAGAGTTGATGGGGTTTTTTAAATTTAGAATACCCAATTCATTTATTTCAATTAAGGGCCAATTTAGCATGTCCAATCCATGTACCTTTCACATCTTTGTGTTGTGGGGGCAAAACCTACGCAAACACAGGGAGAATGTGCGAACTCCACACGGAGTGAGCTGGGATCGAACCTGGGACCTCGGCGCCGTGAGACTGCAGTGCTAAACACTGCACCACCGTGCTGCCCTAGAGTTGAGTTTTCTGAACTCCTTGCCAAGGAGAGCCGTGGATGCAGGGCCCTTGGGTATATTTAAGGCTGAGATACAGAGATTCTTGGTTAGTAAGGGAAGGAAGCAAAGGTGACAGGGGAAGGGCAGGAAAGTGAGGAATGTCGGATCAGCCATGAACCTATTGAATGACACAGCAAGCTAGAGGGGCCGAATGACCTAGCTCTGTTCCTATTTTTTATGGTGAGCACGACATAGCTCCTTGCTGATTTTTCAGTTCCCATATAGGTTTTATAGCAGGATGCTAACCTGGCCTCTCTCCCCACTTGTGACTGAGACCCACACCCATCAGTTTTCAGCTGGCAGGAGGCAGGGAGATGGTGTGAAATTATGGGATGGATCTGTTAGTGATCTTTAATGCCACAGATCGTCAGCGGTGTTTTTCCCACCGTCATTCGATCCCGGACTGAGATGGGAAAGATTCTCTCAGTGAAAGTGTCGGCGAAAGTGTGGAGATGGGACATGTTGTCCGCATTGTAAAATGACACCTGTTGCCCCCCATAGTCCAGGAAAACCCCGATCATCCCGGGATTCACACTCGGGGTGAGTGAGAGGGAGGTGGAGGAAAGATAGTCTCGACCGGTCTTCAGCCGCACAATCCAGTAACCGCTCTCTGTCTTCGGATCGGTTCTTCCTTTTCTATCGGCAGACTCTCGGGCCACTCCCAGCTGCCACCAAGTTTTGTTCCCAACATCTACCTCCCAGTAATGTCTCCCTGATGTGAACCCCTCTGCTCCCAGGACATAGCCAGAAGGATCAAACCTCTCCGGGGTGTCAGGGAGCAGCTGCCTTTTGTCTCCGATTCTCACACCAGTCTGGTCCTCGGACACTATGAGCCAGGGATTGGCTGTTTTCAGATCCAGAGTCAGAGAGGCTGGAGCTGGGGGGAAATTACACAGTCATTGATTTAGTTTCTTGCTGTGATTTATTCAAGCATTTTCCTTTTTGAATTGTTCACACGAGCTATAGATTGTGGTCTCCCAATTTCTTAATCGCAGCCGATCCGTAGGAATTTCTGACAATCCCCATAAACAGAGGGGGCGGCATGGGGTGGAGACTGGTGATGAAGGCAGTGCTAAGCGTTGGCTGTGGAGGGGGGGTGGGGGGCGAGACAGTGGATGAGAAGTGGAGGAGTGCACAAGAGGGAGAGATGAGGAATTCAATGTGATGATGTTAAATTCAACACATTTCTTTCACGGAAATGATGGTGTGGTGGTTATGTTATTTCCCTGTTAGTCCCTAGCTCCACTCTGGTGTGTGGATTCAAATCCCACCACACAACTGGTGACATATAAATTCTAATAATAAGGTATGGAATTCTAAAGTTAGTCTCAGTAATGGTGCCCACGGAACAATTATGGATTGTTATAAAAACAGCAATATCAACTAGGGAAGGAAAACTTGCCTGGTTTCCCCACAAACAAAGCAATAAATTAAATAGTTGCGCTGGTGCCCACCCATCACGCTGATGGGTTGGCAAAGGCCAGAGGGCACTTGGGGGCTCTGGGGGACACCCACATGGCACTAAGTTCACAGTGGGCAGTCAGCGGCGTTCACAACTGCAGGGCTGCTTTGCCAGCTGTGGCAATGGTGTTCCATGCAGTTCACCCGACCCCACAGCCCACCTCCTGCCCACACCCGCTATTCCCTTTGGCCTGGCAGAGACTTGCTCCATCCCCAACCATACCCCCCTCCCCCCAGCAGCACGACTGTCAGCAAACTATGGCGATGTTGGTCACAATTTTTAAAAGCACAAGTGAACCTCGCCATGGGGAATTCAGCCCATCAAAGGCAGAGAATCGTGGAGGCACAGATAATAGATATACAAATGCGGCTGGATTCTCTGTCATTCCTGTGCCAAAGTGCTGATGCAAACGGAGGAACCGTGGTGTTTCACAATGGAAAAATTGGTGCCACGCACATCAATTCTGCTCCTGGTGAGGGGTTAACACCGGCGTCATGAAACACCCATGGAACATGCAAAAAATTGTGGAAGGATTGGCGGTTCCGTGCTGGACATGCGCAAGATTGACAATCTGCAGCCACGTCTGTGCCTACAGCCCCCACACATACACCAATTGCACCAGAAAAGATGGTGCCAGTTGTGCTAAACTGCATACTAGTCCATCCCAACCCCACAGCCCATCTCTTGGCCACCCTTCACTACTCCCTCAGGCTTGACCGAAGCCCACAGCCAGTGGCATGGCTCTCCGTGGTGGAATATGGTGGTGCTGGACACTGTCCGCAGGAGCTCTCTCTCCTCAGCCGGCATGTTGGACGCATGACCGCTGAGAGCTCACGTGGCTGTGCCATTGGGAACTCAGCCCATTGGAGGCAGAGAATCGCGGGTGGGCCCGATAATGATATTCAAACGGGGTTGTGACTCCGTGCGCCTCGCAAATCGATTTGGCCGATTTGAAGGGGGCGGAGCATCGTGACCCAGCTTCAAACCAGCAACTGTCATGATTTCACTGTTGGGAGCCATTCTCTGCCCCACCGCCAATTCCAATTTTGGCGTTGGGCAAAGGAGAATCCTGCCCAGAGTGGATAATGTACATGTAAGTGGAATGCATTGACGCCACTGCCAAGGTGACGGAGAAGTGTGAATTGGTGTGAAATCGGTGCTTGCCACAATCGGAACCGGATCTCTACCCAATCGTGTTTCTCGACTCCGGCATTGGCCGACAGAGAATCACACCCAAGGATTTAGATGTACCACTTGGGTTGAAGAGAATCAAGGAATATGGGGTGAAAGCAGGAATAAGTTATTGTGTTGGATAATGGGCCATGCTCATTTGAAATGGCACAGCACGCTGGTATAGAACATAGAACAGTACAGCACAGAACAGGCTCTTGGGCCCTCGATGTTGTGCCGAGCAATGGTGACCCTACTCAAACACACGTAGCCACCCTATACCCATAACCCAACAACCCCCCCCAACCTTACTTTTTAGGACACTACGGGCAATTTAGCATAGCCAATCCACCTAACCCGCACATCTTTGGACTGTGGGAGGAAACCGGAGCACCCGGAGGAAACCCACGCACACACGGGGAGGACGTGCAGACTCCACACAGACAGTGACCCAGCCGGGAATCGAACCTGGGACCCTGGAGCTGTGAAGCATTTATGCTAACCACCATGCTACCGTGCTGCACCTATTTTCCTTACTTTGTTTCAATACATTTCTGGAAGAAATGAGTTGTAATGTGTAGAGGTAGGTAATGGTGAAGATCAAAGGTGAGGACAATGGTTTTTTTCAGATGTTTATGAATATGAATTTGACAAATAGTTGGATATGAAGTGAGGAAAGGGAACCATTTATAATCTGAGAGAAGGTGAAATAAACTGTTTATTTGCAGTTGTGGGAAGAGGGTCAATGGACAGGAGGCTGATCAGGCAGAGAAAATAATTTCAGTAAGTAACAACAGATCATCTAGATTTGACACAGGAGTCAGATGGAGTTCAACTCCGAAGCCAATTTCTGTCCAGAACCCAGCACTGCAACAAACTAAAGCTTGGAGTTCAGCAGTGAAGTGAAGTCCAGTTCTGAAGACCAATTTCTAACAAGTTAAACTGTCAGTGATTGAGTGGAACCGCAGAGAGGACACAACCAACGAATGGTCAGTACTGCCGCCTCAG
Source organism: Scyliorhinus canicula (assembly GCF_902713615.1). NCBI lineage: Eukaryota > Metazoa > Chordata > Chondrichthyes > Carcharhiniformes > Scyliorhinidae > Scyliorhinus > Scyliorhinus canicula. The sequence continues at coordinate 11,883,846 of NC_052158.1, read as the reverse complement.
GGCTCCATGGTCCCAGGTTGGATTCCCGGCTGGGTCTCTGTCTGTGTGGAGTTTGCACGTTTTCCCCGAGTCTGCGTGGGTTTCCTCCGGGTGCTCCGGTTTCCTCCCACAGTCCAAAGATGTGCAACTTCGGCGGATTGACCGTGCTAAATTGTCCCTTGGAGTCCAAAGATGTGCAGGTTATGAGGGGCTATTGGGATAGGGTGGGGTGTCCGAGGGACTGGGCGCTCTCTCGGAGGGTCGGTGCAGACCCGATGGGCCGAACGGCCTCCTTCTTCACTGTATGGATTCTATGGAATACGTGGGTTGAAATCCGAGATTGGTGGCGACGCAAAACCAGTGGAATCGCAATTTCCGACTATTGTGTGACATGTCCGATATTCTGTTGTGCTGAAGCTTATGGAAGGGAATATCGGGCGCAGCGTGGAACAGCGACTAATGTCCGCTCCTCTGATCTGTTTCCCCGACCCTGTCCGATTTCACCCCGACATGAGAGGAAAGCATTCCGTCTTATCGAGATATCCATGAGTTCAGGAAAACTGACGTGAGCAGAATTGCAGGCACCTGAAGAGCAGAGAAAGGACAATGGGCTGGACAATGTGCTAGTTTTCATTCCTTCGTTTATTTCATTCATTGACGGGATGTGGGCATCGCTGGCGAAACCGGCATTTACTGTCCATCCCTAATTGCCCTTCAGAAAAATGCCCTTTTGCGCGTCGGTGAGGTTTTAATTTGCAGTATACTCTTGGAAGCGGGAATCTTAAATAGTGAAGGTGCAGAAGAGGGCGGGTGGAGGGTCTCCATCTTATTGTGCGGACAGTGTGGATTCTAATTGTGTATTTACCCCATGGATGTGCTTAACAAAGAGAACAATTCAGAAAGAGAATACATGTAACGTTACAAATTTTGGCCCGAATTCTGCATTTGATTCAATAGGAATATTGGTCTAAAATATAGCAGAGAAAGACCTGCATTTCATAAGGATAGTAAGAACTGTAAATAACTGAAACCAAACTGCTGAAAGTGACCGAGAGTCAAGGTTGGATTGAGTGTTAGTGAGTGTCCTCGTTAATATCTCCCCAAATAACAACTCGAAAATAGATTATCCGGGCACTATTTAACTTGTGCATTCATTGGTTATTGCGTTTCATTGATCACAGCAGTGGCCAGATTTTGAAAACAATTTAATGGCTACAATACGATAGAAATGCAAAGTTGCTTATTTTTGGTGTCTTTGTAACATTTTGTAACCTGGTGCTTGCATCTCGCCGCTCCTTGGTTCTTCACAGCGTGTACCTCCCTGCATCACCCTCTGCCCACAGCTCCCCACCCTACACTACACACACACACACACACAGACAAACATACTTTAAATAGAATCTACACACTTGCCTTCATTGTGAATTTGCCAATTTTGCTGTCTCTCGCCTCCCATGGATCATGGAGCACCATCACCCCAAATCAATGGATAACTCACCAGCAACATGACACTGAAGCCTAGCCCTGAGAAATAGATTGGGCCTCTTACAAAACTCACAGGATAATGTCCGAACTTCGGGTCACTCAAAATGGCAACGTTCACCCATTAAACATGTCTTTACCGCTCCAGACCACACTCATCAGCCATCATGGGGTCCATCATGCGAGATTATTGCTACTTTAGATCGTAACCCCGTTGAACCAGCGGGTGTGTATCTTCTCGCTGCGGTTTCTGATCCTCAATACTTCAATAAGATCACGCGCTAAATCCACTCTTATTCACTGCAAAGGCTGGTGAGTTCGACACTGAACGCGAGCATCAGTGATCACTTAACCCGGGAGCCGATTACCTTCTCATTTGGATTTATAAATGAGGAAATTGAATATATATATATATTTAAATAACTGGATTAATAGAGTCTATCATTTCTCTCCAAGTGGCGTACTGTAGCGGGCCTTTGAAGTTGCCGATGGACAGAGTTTTCGATTATACAGAGATTGTGAAGGTCCTCGCTAATCCTGTAAATCGTAAATAACTGATGCTACAGCCAGATCATAAATACTCTGCAGGGTTACTTATCAAATCCATGGCGTTTCAGCAATAAGGATTTCCTACCTTCTCTTCCGACCAGCACCATACTGAAAGAAACAAATAAAACACAGTGTAGAGGCTAGCTAGACATTTGCTGGACATAGGCTGATGAAATGAGCACAGAGCTGATGAAATGTTATACAGCGCAGTGTGAAATTAGCGTTTTAAAAGGCTGAGAGCCCTGGGGAATCAGAGACGCAAAACGTAATTCCCAAACCAAAGAGAGTGTGGGTTGTTTATCGCAACATCCCTTGCTCTGGAATTTACTGACTCGGGCGTTCCAGGAATTGACGTACACCGTGGTTTTTAAAAGGGAATCGGTTACAATTTTGGAAAAAAAATGAAATATAATGTGAATTATGCGGGAATATTGACATTTTGCAATGCGGAAATAACACAGGAAAAGCGCAAAGATCACCTCATCTCACTCCCGGGAGGCTGCAGGCCCGCTGTTAGCAGACGCCTGAACTGACCTCTCTAAGCACCTTCTCTACAGTTGTAACACTATCCTCCGTTCACCCGATGTCTATGTCTATATATTTACATTGTATATTTATCGTATTTCCCATGTAGTTTTAACGTAAGGAACGATCTGCCTGGACTGGACACAGAACAGTACTTTTCACTGCGCATCGGTGCACGCGAAAATGAATCGAAATATTCCAATGAAACTATAGTGTGAGAGTCGGTAAAAGGTGAAAACAGCAAAACACCCGGGAACAGACAAAGCGAAATGCTTGAATCCACTACTAATTTAATGTATTTTTCATCACATGTTGCATTTATATCAAAAATATTCTTTAGTTTGAGACTGTGCATGCTCCCCTCTATAGGTAGCACAGTTGTTAGCACTGTTGTTTTACAGCTCCAGGGTCCCTGGTTCGATTCCAGGCTTGGGTCACTGTCTATGTGGAGTCTGCATGTTCTCCCCGTGTCTGCGTGGGTTTCCTCCGGGTGCCCCGTTCCCTCCCACAACTCCCAAAAGATGTGCTTGTTAGGTGAATTGGACATTCTGAACTCTTCCTCTGTGTACCCGACTAGGCGCCGGAGTGCGTGGCGACCAGGGGATTTTCACAGTCACTTCGCTGCAGTATTACTGTAAGCCTAGTTGTGACAATAAAGATTATCATTATATTACCTCACCTTCAGAAATATCAGCTCGTCTTTTTGCTCCATCTGTTTCTGCAACTTGGAGAGTTTCTCCTCAATAGAATTTAAATTCTCCTGAATCTCTCGAAGGTTTTTCTCCATTGTTTCTAGAATCCTCTCCTCTTCTTCCCTGAGATCTCTGAGTAAACGCTATTCTTTCTCAGTGAAAATCTGGTGCATTTTACTGAACTCGGATGTGATGTGGGTCTGCAGACTGCTGGACTGTTCCTACCAAATGAAATGTGAAACATAATTAATGTCCCGCGATAAAGGGAACAAAACTAACCGAGATCCCAGAAAATCAGCACAGGGAGGCCTTGCGGTAACTTCAGAAATTTTCCCTTTCTGTTTCAGTTCCGTTTCTAGAACCGCCGATTTCTTCTCTGTGAGAGAATCTAAGGAAGATTTCAGCTGATCCTGGGATGGGGAGAGAAAATCACAGAATTAAAGTTTCAGAGCAAGAAATGGAAAAAAAACTATCAGGTAAAACTTGTCCTCTTTTATTTTATAAATTTCAACAGCTTCTTTAATCTGTAGGAAGTGGTGCTCTCTGTGATCCGGCGCAACTACACAAGTGAAACAGATCAATTTCTTGTCAGTTTCACAAATCAACTTCAGTTCCTCCTGAGGTTGCTCACAGTGAGGTTTACTTTCCTTCTCTTTCGGATTCAGCTTTAATTTTCGGGCTTTCTCGGCCAGATTCGCTAAGGCCCGATATATCCTAAGGTTTCTTTCCGGAAACTCCTCTCCACATTCCGGGCAGGAGTTTATCTCCTTATTTTCCCAACACTGGGAGATACAGAAGCGGCAGAAGTTGTGCCCACAATCCAGTGTTACCGGATCAGTGAAGAAATCAAGACAAATGGGACAAATTGTCTCCTCGGCCAACCTCTGGACCTGCTGTCTGGAAACCATGTTCACACTCAGCTCTTCCTGATTCAAACCGTTTTTAATTTGGATGTTATGGAGCTGCCGCGCGACCGTTTCAATTCCCGTTGACGCAATAAATTGGCGCCCTCCTTGCCCTACCTGCTGGTCAGTCCTGTAGTTGGAGAAAGTTTCAAACACGAGTGACGGATATCTCAGCAGCCATGGTTTTCAGCTGTGTCTCACATTGACTTTCGGTGGGAGGGGAAGGGAGGTGGGAGACCAGTTGCTGCTGTGATACTCAGCTGTCTTTATTTGGACTCGGGCAGTGAGCAAATGTCATTATTAAGCTGCCTGGTCTGCTGAATATTGATCATTTATCAATTGCATTTAGGAAGGGGGTTGGCATCGTGGTATTGTCAGTGGACAGACAATCCAGGGATCCAACCCAAATTTCAGGTACCCCAGGTTCAAATTCCGACATGGCAGATGGTGAAATTGAATTCAATAAAACCAATGGAATTAAAAGCCTCGCTGAAACTATTGCGATTGTTGCCCAAAAATATTCCACCTGGTCCATCTAACTTTAGGGAAGCAATGTGGCTGACTTTTAACTGCCATCGGAAATGGCTCAGCAAGCCATTCAGTTCAACAGTTGAAGCAATTCGGGATGGGTAATAAATGCTGGCAGCTAGCGACGCCAACATCCCATAAATATCTTGTGATAAAATCTAAGTCCTTTTGAGTTCAAACTCTCACCATAATTCAATAAGACGGGCCAATTGGATTAAATCATAGAATTTACAGTGCAGAAGGAGGCCATTCGGCCCATCGAGTCTGCATTGGCTCCTGGAAAGAGCACCCTACCCAAGGTTAACACTGCCACCTTATCCCCATAACCCAGTAACCCCACCCAACACTAAGAGCAATTTTGAACACTAAGGACAATTTATCATGTCCAATCCACCAAACTTGCACATCTTTAGACTGTGGGAAGAAACCGGAGCACCAGAGGAAACCTACGCACACACGGGGAGGATGTGCAGACTCCGCACAGACAGTGACCCAAGCCGGGAATCGAACCTGGGACCCTGGAGCTGTGAAGCGATTGTGCTATCCACAATGCTACCGTGTTGCCTGATATACAGGTTTGCAAATATTACTGGGTATTGCTCCAGTGGGTATTCTGTAATAAAATTGGAGGAAGGAAACTCCTGTATTCATGGAAGGTTTTTTAAAACATTATCAAGGGAACTTGTCATGAGACTAGGCAATAGGTGACACTGTTGCAACTGCTGATTTGTGTACGATGATTTTTCTCGGGTCTATGTTAGTTGATTGGGTGCTTATGCCATTTACAGAATTTTAAGCACCTTAAAACCAGCGCAGTTTACATATATTAAGGAGTCATAATTATGGTTTATCTCTGGTTTGTCTGATTCGTTACATCACCGTCTTCGTCAGTGAAATAGTCGGTAAATTACAGTGTAAAGGTAAAGTCGCCGTAGGCCCAGATGGCCAGAGGTTGCTTTCCCCTTTGAAGGGGAGAGCAGATTGATGGTGATTTAACGTGAGGATCACGACACCTCAGGTGAGGGGCAAGGTGGAGAAGGGTGAATAATCTCAGGGCTACTAGCCTCCCTCTTCATCACGAACCAGCTGTCCAGCCAACTGAGCTAAACCATCCAATGTTTATTGAATGCATCATTAAAACACGAAGCATGACATTCCTACATACTATGGCTCCAGGTTATTAATATATTTACTATTGGGGTGCCCACCATTATTATCAATGAAAAAAGCTATCTTTCACCAACGAATCTCTGAAAATGAAGTGTTTTTTTTCTGTAAAAGCGGTTCAGTTCATATTAAAACCAATAAACATACACTAAACATGTTGCTTAATTTGCAAATTACTCCAGAGCTTGCGTCCTGATTCAGCACCCTAACCGAATTCAAGTGGGTGATTTTAAGGGGGGGGGGGCAGCATGGTAGCATATGGTTAGCACAATTGCTTCACAGCTCCAGGGTCCCAGGTTCGATTCCCGGTTTGGGTCACTGTCTGCGTGGAGTTTGCACGTTCTCCCTGGGCTCCCTCCGGGTGCTCCAGTTTCCTCCCACAGTTCAAAGATGTGCAGGTTAGGTGGATTGGCCATGCAAAATTGCCCTTAGTGTCCGAAATTGCCCTTAGTATTGGGTGGGATTACTGGGTTATGGGGATAGGGTGGGGGTGTGGCTTGGGTCCGGTGCTCTTTCCAAGAGCCAGTGCAGACTCGATGGGCCAAATGGCCTCCTTCTGCACTGTAAATTCTATGAAAGAACCTCCAGTTGGAGTAAACAGTGTGATGCGGACACGGTTCTAAACTTTACTCTGGTACTGCGGCCATCGCCACTTTGGGTAGTCTTGAGATGGGCAGCGGGAACTCCTGCTCGTTTGATCGAGAGGGCAATGGGGGGGGGAATCATAAATTCAGGATGTGGAGATGCCGACGTTGGACTGGGGTGAGCACAGTAAGAAGTCTTACAACACCAAGTTAAAGTCCAACAGGTTTGTGTCAAACACGAGCTTTCAGGGTGCAGCTCCTTCCTCAGGTGAATGATTCGCCTGAGGAAGGCGCCGTGCTCCAAAAGCTAATGTTTGAAACAAACCTGTTGGACTTTAATCTGGTGTTATAAATTCAGGACGCACAGAAGGTGGTGAATCGGGTTCTCTGAAATGAAATGAAAATGAAATGAAAATCGCTTATTGTTACAAGTAGGCTTCAAATGAAGTTACTGTGAAAAGCCCCTAGTCGCCACATTCCGGCGCCTGTTCGGGGAGGCGATGTGTGTTCAAGATCCTTCAGACAGATATGTGTGGAGGGAAGTGGCAGTGTCAAAGCCGGATCCCTCCAGACAAATCCATTACAGACTCTGTGCTTAGTGGAGCATTACCATCTACGCTGGCCCAGACAATGAAAGCGAAGGATGTTAGAAAGCCCTTGCGCCTCATCTTCTCTCAAACATTAGGAGGAATATTTTGGCACTGAGAATTCCCACCATCTTCCGCCTGTGGAGCGACATTAGACAGGAAAATCAGCGGGTTCCTGCAGATCACAGCTCATTCTACCCAATAACTACCTCTCCGCAATTGAGTTCCTTCCCCCACCACCAGACCTCCTCCCCCCCGACACTGCAGATGTCATTGCTAAGCTACCAGTTCCCAATTTCGATTCATAAAGTTGAGAGAGTGAATGGTGGACGACAGTTCCTATATTTTACAGACTAGATGAGCCAATCTGATGAGGTGAAAAGAAAGGCCGCGCATCCGAATATTATTTCTGATCGCACGACAAAGAGGAGCAGGAAGAGACCACCAGGTATCCTGCATAACGTTCCTCCCTCAACCAATACCACCAAAGAGAGATTACCAACTCATTAGTCTCGATTCTCTACATCGGGTTGTGCTTGACATACAATGGCTGCAGTGAATGCACTTGCGAGGAATTCATGGTCCAAAGATGTGTAGGTCAGGTGGCTTGGCCATTCTAAATTGTCCTTAGTGTCCAAAAAGGGCAGATGGGGTTACTGGGTCACCGGGATAGGGGTGGAGGTGTGGGCTTAAGTACTGTGCTCTTTCCAAGGGCCGGTGCCGACTCGATGGGCCGAATGGCCTCCTTCTGCACTGTAAATTCTATGATGCTATGGCGGATGCAGTAGGTTTCTGGGCTCTGTGGACACAAATTGCTCATTGTTACAAAGTGCACCACTGCCACACTGACAAAATACCGGTACTGCGGGATCTAATTCCATGTTTAAAAAGGGCCCCAAAAAGTGGGGAAGACACATTTGAATTTAAGAACATAAGAACTAGGAGCAGTAGTAGAAAATTCAGCCCCTCAAGTTTGCTCCGGGGTAATCCCTCTCTCTGGATCTGTAAAGACTTAATCACCTGCAAATGCTCGCATTCAAAGCATTGTCTTGCCTGTTTGTTTTTGCCGATATATGTATATGTTTCTGGAACCTACCTCTTCATTCACCTGAGGAAAGAGCAGTGCTCCCAAAGCTAGTGATTTGAAACAAACCTGTTGGACTTTAACCTGGTGTTGTAAGAATTCTTATTTTATGAACAGAGGTTAAAGAAGTGTGAATTGTCTCAAGCCAGGACAGTTAGTAGGATTTTGCAAACCCAGGCCAGATGGTGGGGGGTGAATGTAATGCGACATGAATCCAAGTTCCTGGTTGAGGCCGTACTCATGTGCGGAACTTGGCTATAAGTTTCTGCTCGGCAATTCTGCGGTGTCGTGTATCCTGAAGGCCGCCTTGGAGAACGCTTACCCGAAGATCAGAGGCTGAATGCCCTTGACTGCTGAAGTGTTCCCTGACTAAAAGGGAACATTCCTGCCTGACGATTGTCACATGATGCCCGTTCATCTGTTGTCGCAGCGACTGCATGGTCTCGCCAATGTACCATGCTTCGTGCCTTCCTTTCCTGCAGCGTATGAGGTAGACAACGTTGGCCGAGTCACATGAGTATGTATCGCGTACCTGGTGGGTGGTGTTCTCACGTGTAATGGTGGTACCCATTTCGATGATCTGGCATGACTTGCAGAGATTGCCATGGCAGGGTTGTGTGGTGTTGTGGTCACTGTTCTGCAAACAATGGTTTGTTTGAGGTTGCACGGTTGTTTAAAGGCAAGTAGTCGGGGTGTGGAGATGATCTTGGCAAGATGTTCATCTTCACCGCTGACGTGTTGAAGGCTGTGAAGAAGATGTTGTAGTTTCTCCGCTCCTGGGAAGTACCAGATGACGAAGTGTACTCTGTCGTTTGTGACCTGTGTTTGTCTTCTGAGGAGGTCGGTGTGGTTTTTTGCTGTGGCACATTGGAACTGTCGATCGATGAGTCGAACGCCATATCCCATTCGTACTAGGGCATTTTTCAGTGTCTGTAGATGTCTGTTACCCCCTCCCCCCTCATCTTAGAAGATCGTGTGTATACCGAGGGCTTGTCCATAGGGGATAGCTTCTTTAATGTGGTTAGGATGGAAGCTGGAGAAGTGGAGCATTGTGAGGTTATCCATGACTTGCGGTAAAACGAAGTGCTCAAGTGACAGTCCTTGGTGGAATGAGTGTGTCCAAGAATGCAACCGATTTTGGAGAGTAGTTCATGGTGAATCAGATGGTGAAATGGAACTTACTGATGTTATCGTGTAGCTGTTTCAGTAATTCTTCGCCGTGGATCCAAAGGAAAAAAATGTAATTGATGGATCTGGTATATAACGTAGGTTGAATGCGCTGTGCGGTGAGGTCTTGTTCAAACTTATGCATGAAGATGTTGGCATATTGAGGTGCGAATTTGGCCCCCATGGCTTTTCCGTGTGTCTGTTCATAAAGCCAAATTTACCAGGTTCATTGTTTACAGCCACATCTGCAAATGTCTCCACATTTAAAAGGATGTGTTGTGTGTACAACCACTGTTCCTGTGCCCCCTTAAATTGTACCAATTAATTTGGATTGCCTCTCTCCAAACTGCCAGCCGAATGAAGCACTTCATGCTTCTTGTTACATTACACCTGCCACCTCGCTGTTCATTCCACTAGCCTGCCCCTGTCCCCTGAAGTGTCACTACCATATCCCACTACTAGTTACATTTCCAAGTTGTTCGTCAACTAAATTTGAATCAATCTGCAGCTTAATTGAATTAAACATGGAAATCAGCCAATACTAATTTAGCGGCGGACGTGACTGCGCTTTTTGCATGACAGCAGGTCAGAAGGTATTTCACTGACTGTAAAGTCAGGAGGTATTTCATTGGCTGCAAAGCCTCTTTCGGCGGGTCGGTGCAGGCTCGATGGACTGCACGGCGGGGATTCGATGGACATAAGCTTTTTTTTAATAAAGAGAACGATCCGAAACTGATAATGACGAGAGACGGTATTTGTGATTTATTTTCCTGTCACGACATTGGTAGCGAGAATGGGGGCATCATTGCGGTGTCAATGTTTTGATTCATGTTTCCAGTTAGACTGTGCACCAGGAGAGCGACTCCAGTAAACAATTCCTATTTTATACATATAATACACATTCCCAAGGAGCTCAGGTGAAATCCACTTAAGTTTCCAGCGATTGAATTTCCTGCCACACACACAATCCGATTGAAATGAAATTCAAATCACAGAAACACCTCAAGAGGAATGTTTACTCTCATTGCAACCATAGCAACGCTGAGACAAAGCGTTACTGATTGTTTCTAGTTACCTGTGTTGCTGTGGGTGGAGTGGTAGATATTTAATACCGAGTGCTGAGTGATTGTTTACAAACCAGATGGATTTGTGTCTGAAATGACACTGCTGGAACTGAGGTTATCGGATTCCCAGCGACTCTCGATCCCCTGTTCCCCTCCTGCGCACACTCCATATGAATTTTCGGGTTCAATCTGAGAAAAGTTTGTAAACAATTCGAAAGGTACAAGTCCAGCCGGAGTCTGGGAATTATATTTATGAGAGACAGAAATCCCTCATCCTGGTGATGCGCCAGAAGGTTACAAAATACAATGGGATAGAATTCCATCCGGCTAGAAGAGTGCCATCGCCAGTTTTCCCTTCTCTGGGAATGTCAGAGTAAATCGCTCTAGGGGTGACCTTCCCAGCCCTCCTCCCGCTCCCACACACACATTGTTCTGTCAGTGCTTCACACAGGCGCTGCTTAACTCCCAGGCAGCGGCAACTAAACAAACACTGAAGTTGGAAATTGTCATAGGCAAAGGAACGGTTCATACAATAGAATCACATAAATGGCGATGGAAACAAGTAATTTACTTCAGATCAATATTGCTCTATCTTCACCCCTTCCCCCGTTACTCTATTTTCACAGCCTATCTAGACTGCCCGGGTATCTCTCTGTCTGACAAAGGGAGAGATTAACGAGTATCTGCGTCAATGAACCCATTTAACCCTTTCACTCACAATTTCTGAAATTATTCTAAATGACACCCTTTCTGGTGACAGTAGGGATATTTTGTTCAGTCTGAGCAGAGCGTAACACATACCGATGTCGAAGCAGCAGTATCAAAGCATTCCCCTGGGTCGAAGAACGAGCTCCTTCTGACTGCCCAAGTGACCATGCCCCAGGTGCTCTCCTCAATCAATACAATCTGTGAACGTGGGTTCCCTTCGCTAATCCGTCTCTGCCTAAGGGCCCATCTGTAAAAGGGGCCTTGACCTCCTCTGGCGAATACCGTCTGTGCTCAGTAAATCCCCTGTTAAACTCCCTTTGTACAGCAAAGCCGATGGGCCAGAGTTCACCTCAATATCATCTCAATTTTACCTGAGCAGTCCAATTACAAAAGATGTGATGCCCCCATCAGTCAGTCCCAATCCAGTTCAGAGTGTCAGGATCTCTGACTTCCCACATACATCAGTTCATGAACATTGCAATGCAGAGCTTGATTAAAGCAACAATAATCTGCTGGCCTTGGTGGGACCTACACCAGGCCTAGAATTCTGGTAAAGTGCTTATCATGAAACTATCACACAATAAACAACCTGTTTTCGCACATTCTAAATTTCAGCTGAATTTTTTTGTTCAACCTGGCCCTGTCTGAACCTTCAGGGCCAATACCATATTTGTTCAATCGGATTCACCTGAGGAAGGAGCAGTGCTCCGAAAGCTCGTGTTTGAAATAAACCAGTTGGACTTTAACCTGGTGTCGTAAGACTTCTTACTATATTTGTTCAATGACAGACCAGCCCACAATGTCCCATGGTGTTACCTCGCAGCCGCTTTTAACAATCTATCACAATCAAGAGTGAACATGGGGTTCAGTGGAAGTGTTAACATATCAGTGCTGGTGAAGTCTCAAATTTACAATCTTCTAATAGTCATTCCAAAACACAGAGCAGTATGAAGTCACATACAATGGAATTTGAGAAGGGGGCTGTCAGACACAGTCACAGTATTCCAATTAGATTCTCTTCATTAACAAGAAACCCCATTGTAGGGATTTCAGACGTTTCTTGCAATGCTTGAGATATGAATCAATAGGTCTCCAAATTATTCACACACGATTGAGTTTCTCCAAACTATTTTCTCTATTTTGAAGAATAAACAATCTTCTGAAACAGATACAAAACAAGCTTCATATACATTCTGTGCGATGTAAAATCATCCTGGAATTCGAGGCTTCCTGTCAATGTATCAACTCTCTCCACCTCAACCATTCCCTGTGACAGCGAGTTCCACATTTTCACCGCTCTCTGTGGATAGAAAGCCTCTGAATATTGGAGGAAAGACAATACTCCAATATCATCCAGCACTAGTTGGCGATATTTTGTCTGGGCCAGCGTTCCTTGTGAAGGATACACTGAACACAGAGATTGTGATATGGAGTTGTCTGGCAGGGCCCGCCCTTAACAGAAATCCCACTGCATCATCTCTCTACACTTCCTCTGGAAACAAACCTTCCATAAACAGATGGATCTCCTTGGGTCAGCTGTGGCTCTGCCCCGAGACAGAATGCCCTAAAATCGAGCTCCTCTCCAGTCAATTGCCTCAATGATGTAGTAGGTACTCCAGCACATGATTGGGGAAGTGCTGCATTGTACGAAGGGCAATTTTGTTGAATAAGCTCTTAAACCGCTGTCCATTAATGTCAATGTCGAACATGAGCTGTGGACTTCTCTCTGGGATCCTGGATAACAGAAATCCCTCAAACAAACATGAAAATTCACCAAAGGTCCAGTTGTTTATTCAGTCGTTGTTGGCTGCATCTTGCTATGCTCAAAGGGCCAGATGTGTTTCCCTACATCATAGGGCATCCGGTTTGACCCAGGATCACTAATCACTAAATAAATTAATGTTTCTTTCTAGAAGTTGATGCAAAGCCAATCTCTCTATTGCTCTAATAGCTCTAAATTTTTACTTCCTATTGACAACTGAGACTGGTCATTGGGGCGACAGAGTGGTTAGCATTGCTGGATCACAGCATCAGGGACTGGGTTCGATTCCAGCCTTCGATCACTATCTATGTGAATTGTGGATGTTCTTCTCGTGTCTGCACGGGTTTCCTCCAGGTGCACCAGTTTCCTCCAACAGTCCAAAGATTTTCAGGTTAGTTGGTTAGGCCATGCTAAATTGCCCCTTCATGTTTAATTATGTGCAGGTTATATGACCCAACAGTGCTAACTTCTGTGCTACTGTGCTGTCACATTATTTATGCTAGAGGCTGCAATCATTAATACAACCCAGTTTCTCGTTCTGGACATTATGTGTTTAAATAATTGGGTTTGTAAATGGCAGCGAGTTCAGACTGCATCACCGACTATCTCCGCCTCCTCCATGTCACGATCATACTGGTGCCAAAGAAGAACCAGGCAACGTGCCTCAATGACTGCCATGGCCCTGACTTCAGTCATAATTAAGTGCTTAGAGAGGTTGGGCATGAAGCACATCATTCTATACTCCCAGATCGGCTTGATCCACTGCAATTCGCACACCACCACAACCGGTCCACAACAGGTGCCATCTCCCTGGTCATACCCTCACCCCTACAGCATCTTGACAACAAGGACTCCTACATCAGACTCGTATTTATTGACTATGGCTCCGCCTTCAACACCATAATCGCAGCCAAGCTCAAATCAAAGCTCCAAATCCTAGGACTTGGCTCCTCACTCTACAACTGGACCCTCAACTTTCTGACCCACAGACCACCATCAGTAAGAATAAACAACACCTCCTCCACAATTGTCTTCAATACCAGGGCCCCGCAAGGCTGCGTACTTAGCCCACTACTATACTCTCTGTAAACATACGACTGGGTGCAAAATTTTATTCCAACTCCACCTATGTTTGCTGACAATATGACCATAGTGGACCGGATCTCGAATAAGGGTGAATCAGAGTACAGGAGGGAGATTGAGAACCTATGAGTGGTGCAACGACAACAATCTATCCCATAATACCAGCAAAACTAAGGTCATTCACTTCAGGAAGGAAAGTACTGTACACACCCCTGTCAGCATCAACGGGGTAAAGGTGAAGATGGTTAGCAGCTTCAAATTCCTAGGGGTGCACATCACTTATAATCTGTCCTGGTCGATGCTACCACCAAGAAAGCATAACAGTGCCTATACTTCATCAGGAAACCAAGAAAATTCGACATGACCACATGTCCACACTGACTCTTACCAACTTTTACAGCTGCACCAGAGAAAGCATCCTATCTGGCTGCATCACAGCCTGGTATGGCAACTGCTCAGCCCAAGACCGCAAGAAACTTCAGAGAGTCCTGAACACAGTCCAGTCCATCACACAAACCTGCCTCCCATCCATTGACTCCATCCACACCTCCCGCTGCCTGGGGAAAACGGGCAGCATAATCAAACCCCTCCCACCTGTCTTACTCACTCTTCCAACTTCTTCCATCGGGCAGGAGATGCAAAAGTCTGCAAACACGCGCAAACACGTGTCTGAGAACACACACCAACAGATTCAAAAACAGCTTCTCCCCCGCTGTTACCAGGCTCCTAAACGACCCTTCTTATGGACTGACCCCACTAATACTGAGCAGCACGGTAGCACAAGTGGATAGCACTGTGGCTTCACAGCGCCAGGATCCCAGGTTCAATTCCCTGCTGGGTCACTGTCTGTGCGGAGTCTGCACATTCTCCCCGTGTCTGCGTGGGTTTCCTCCAGGTGCTCTGGTTTCCTCCCACAGTCCAAAGACGTGCAAGTTAGGGGGATTGGCCATGATAAATTGCCCTTAGTGACCAAAGGGTTAGATGGGGTTATTGGGTTAGGGGTCTAGGGTGGAAGTGAGGGTTTAAGTGGATCGGTGCAGACTCGATGGGTCAAATGGCCTCCTTCTGCACTGTATGTTCTATGTATCTATACTACACCCCTTTATGCTTCACCCGATGCCGGTGCTTATGTACTTACATTGTGTACCTTGTGTTGCTCTATTATGCATTTTCTTTTATTTTCATGCACTTAATGATCTGTTGAGATGCTTGCAGAAAAATACTGTTCACTGTACCTCGGTACACGTAACAATAAACAAAATCCAATCCAACCTCCCTCCCTGTATCCACTTTCTTTCTCTCTGTCCTACAGAAAACCCGATATCGATGTTCACTCTTCTGTCCTTTGGACAGGTTTTCCCAAGTCTCAATGTAAACATCGTCGGGACATGGATTCACATTAAGTAACCATTTGCTGGATTATGCAGTGGCTTTTATCCGAAATTGCGGCAGTGTATTCCTTTCAAATTAAAACCGGTTTGAATCAGGAAGTGCTGAGTGTGAACATGGCTCTCAGGCAGCAGGTCCAGAGTTTGACCGAGCAGACAATTTGTCCCATTTGTCTCGATTTCTTCACCGATCCGGTTTCACTGGATTGTGGACACAACTTCTGCCGCTCCTGTATCTCCCAGTGTTGGGAAAAGAAGGAGATAAACTCCTGTCCGGAATGCAGAAAGGAGTTTCCCGAGAGAAACAACAGGATAAATCGAGTCTTAGCGAATCTGGCCCAGAAAACTCGAAAATTAAAGCTGAATCGGAAAGAGAAGGAAAGTAAACTTCACTGTGAGGAACATCAGGAAGAACTGAAGCTGTTTTGTGAAACTGACAAGAAATTGATCTGTCTGAATTGTGTCGGTTCACGGGAACACAGAGAGCATCGCTTCCTGTCAATTGGAGAAGCTATTAAAATCTACAAGGTAAAAGGAGAAATATTTAATAAACTGGTCGTTTTATCACATTTTCTCGCTGCAACACTTTAATCCTGTGGTCTTCATTCCCAATCCCAGGATCAGCTAAAATCTTCCTTAGATTCTCTCAGTGTGAAGAAATCGGCGGTTCTGGAAACTGAACTAAAACAGAAACGGAAGATTTCTGAAGTTAGGGTAAGGTCTCCCTGTGCTGATTTTCTGGGATCTCGGTTAGTTTTGTTCCCTTTATCGCGGGACATTAATTATGTTTCACATTTCATTCGGTAGGAACAGTCGAGCAGTCTGCAGATCCACATCACATCCGAGTTTAGTGAAATGCACCAGATTCTCACTGAGAAAGAGCAGCGTTTACTCAGAGATCTCAGGGAAGAAGAGGAGAGGATTCTAGAAACAATGAAAAAAAACCTTCGAGAGATTCAGGAGAATTTAAATTCTATTGAGGAGAAACTCTCCAGGTTGCAGAAACAGATGGAGCAAAAAGACGAGCTGACATTTCTGAAGGTGAGGGAATATATTGCGGGTCAGTTCAGTGAAACTTCACAGTCACAAAATAACTGATAACTGCGAAACAAATATGGAATTTGATGAGAAATTAGAATCAGAATTAAACGTGTATGAACTAATGGCTCTGAAACTGTCTCCAAATTCCCGGCATACATTTTAAGTGCTCCCCGCCCCCGCCTCCAGCCCCTCACCCAGTCCAGGATAGAGGCCTCTTTCCCAAATGTAATTTCTCCTGGAACTCCCATTGTAATCTAGTTCCAGTTCCATGTTGTGAGTGTGTGGGTGTGTCTGGTACGGTGTGTGAGAGTCACTGTGTCTGTGAGCGGGACTGATGCTCAGTTCCAGTTTATTTGACTCTCCACAATCTTCCTTCCAAAATCCATCACTTTCCACTTCCGTGTGAAACCTCATCTGCTCTGAGTCTGCTCATTTCACCAGCCTGTCTAACTCCTCCTGAAATCTGTTACTACCTCACTGTTCCTCATTCATTTCTTTCAGGAGGAAGCTTGTCGGAAGAGAAGGTAGGACATGTTCTTTACTGAAACTCTGCAGTTTGATAAAATAACACGGTGAAGTGTTCTCGATATATTTGTTGGTTGTTGTCACAACTGTAAAAAATTGTTCTTCGGACGGTTCTTTGATATTGCACAAATGACAAGATGTCAGGTAAATAATACAACCTGGTTCCCTGACTGGAAGTGATCACTTGCCTGATGTTGGCTGATACTGTCTGTGACCTTCCGACTGACCCTGAGAGAGCCGCAGGGTCCATGTATCCAAGGAATGGGTCATCCATGTCCCTGCATGGAGCCTGAGCAACCCGAGAAAGTCAAACGTTAAAGGGGGAACGGGTTCTATTTCTATTCTATAACATTAACTGGCTCTGTGTCCTTAATAACCATAACAACAAAGACTTGTATTTATATAGCGCCTTTAATGTAATATAACCTTCACAGGAAGTTCACAGGAGCGTTAAAAAGCACAAATTCACACACAAGGAAATATTAATCCGGATGACGGAGGTGGATATTAGAGAGAGTGTTTGAGGAAGAAAGAGAGACAGAGAGACGGAGAGGATCAGGGAGGGAATTCCAGAACTGAGGATCTCGGCAGCTGAAGGTCCAGCTCCCAACGGGGGAGTGACTAAAATCAGAGAGATTCAAGATGCCAGTAGGGGAGAGCAGGATTCTCGGCGGGTTGTGGGATCAGTTATTACAGAGTTAAACATTAAGTTCCAGATGTTTTCAGCCTTTGTAAAACAGCAAGTGGACAGACTAAATGTTTCCCTTCTCCTGTGATTTGTGATATCCCGGTAAATAATCTGTTATCAGACTGTGAACCTTTTTCAGGGCATGGGGGTTTCCATTCTCTGCCTTTGCATTTCCAAGTTGCAGAAACGTGATTAATATGTCACTTTGAGGGCAGCACGGTTGTCTAGTGGTTAGCACAGCTGGCTCACGGCGCTGAGGTCCGAGGTTCGATCCCGGCCCTGGGCCACTGTTCGTGTTGAGTTTGCACATTCTCCCCATGTTTGTGTGGGTTTTGCCCCCACAGCCCAAAAATGACAGAGAAGGTGGATTGGCCACGCTAAATTGCCCCTTAATTGGAAAAAATAATTGGGTAATCTAAATTTATAAAAAAGAAAAAAAAATAGTGGACAATTCTTTGACATTGCACAAATGACAAGATGTCAGGCAAATAATACAACCTGGTTCCCTGACTGGAAGTGATCACTTGCCTGATGTTGGCTGTTAGTGTCTGTGACCTTCCGACTGACCCCGAGAGAGCCGCAGGGTCCATGTATCCAAGGAATGGGTCATCCAGGAGAGAGCCTGAGCAACCCGAGAAATGCGTGGAATGCCCTGCCTGCAACAGTAGTGGACTCGCCAACACTAAACGCGTTCAAATGGTCATTGGATAGGCATATGGACGATAAGGGAATAGTGTAGAGGGACTTTAGAGGGGTTTCACAGGACGGCACAACATCTAAGGCCGAAGGGCCTGTACTGCTCTGTAATGTTCTATGTTGTAAAAAAAATATGTCACTTTGTACATTTTTTCTATCATCTAAAAATTGGACCTTTTAAATCTGTGATAAAAATCTCCTGACAAAGACAAATTAACAACATTTTTTTTCACACACAGAATTGATGATGAGGATCACACACTCTCAGTATTTGCTGTCGCTCTGTCTATCGGAAAGTTCAAAGGTCCTTTACAGTACACAGTATGGCGAGATATGATAAACTCCATTAACCCCGGTAAAACTCCTATTAATTTTCCTAATTTTTATCCAGTTGTGACGGGACTAAAGGGTCTCCAAGGTCCCAGATTAAATATTCTCTCCATTCTCATATTTTACTCTCTGTGGGTTCCTCTGGGTGAGTGTCTGAAGCCATCAGCACCGTGTGTCAAAGCAGTGAAGGGATCTGTATAACCAGAGGAATAGAGCACCAATCTCAGGATGGGAAACCCAATTTATAGAGGAGACTGGACTGGTCCCGTCTGTCATTCTGGGAAACATTTTTTATCATTGTTTTTCGGGAAGACATTCAGACATTAGAGAGCAAGTGTTAAACGGCAGATAATCTGGTTGGTGGAATTGGACACCTTCATCAAGAGGAGGGGCTGCAGAAACTGCGAGTCTGCACTGGATAAAGAGGGAGTGTGGTGATCTTATTGAAATGTTCAAGCATCAAAACAGAAGGGAGAATGTAAAAATCCACAGGTTTAACACAGTCACAGAGTCCAGATCAAAGTAGGTATAGTTTTAAATCTAGAATAGGGAGTTTGGATTGAGTGAGGTTGATTTTTTGAGTGACTCCATTGATGGAGCAGGTAGTGAACCAGTGAAGCCACTGCTCACTCTGTGAATTTGCTCAGAGGCCCAGTCCATTCTGAGGGCTGATCTTCAGAACAATATCACTGTCCACTTTCCCAAGGGTTTGCAGTGTGGGAAGATGTTCTGAGATTCGTGAGGTGGGACAGGAGACAGGAAATCCTCCTCTGACTCCGGAGAGGATGACATGAATACACAGCGGGGGTGAGAGAGGGAAAAGAGCGGCGAGCAGCAGTAAGAAAAATCTCACCTCCTGGTCCCAGAGAAATCATTACAAAATAGGGGAAAATGGACCTTGAATTTGAAAACTACCTACATTCCCCCAGCGTGGCCCAAAACACTTCAGAACCAGTGGAATATTGATGAGGAACAGTCACTGTTGTAATGTAGGAAATGGGAAAACCAATTTGTTGGTTGTTAATCTTTGGGAGCCTCTCCATTCTCATATTTTACTTTCTGTGGGTTCCTCTGAGTGAGCAAGATCCCAGAAACAGCATTGTGATAATGATGACGTTTTCTGTTTGTGGTATAAATATTGGGCAGGACACAGAGAATGAACTCCTGAAATAATTTCCGATGATGTTTCCAGTGGTCCCTTTAAGACCAATGATAAGACCATTCGACTGACTGTTCCTCTGCTGGGGCTTGCACAACTCATGCAACACCATCTGATGGAAGATCAGTACTGTATTGAGTCTCCAGGTACATCAATGTCTCAATGAAGTTGCTCCTCATGCCTAGCATGGGGCTATTTTGCAGCAACTACACAATTGTGAGGGTGCAGTGACATTCGGGTAGCACGTACTGTGAATTATTTTGGTCTCCTCATTCCTGTTTCCTGTGTAAATCTGTAAATCACTGCACTTACGTGGAGGGTGTCAAAAGGAAGGGATGAGTTTTTGGCTGAGGATTTCTCTTTCACAAAACCATGTTGACTTCACGATTTGCCTTGATTTCTCCAGCTGTAACCTTGTCAATGCTTATCAATAGTCTCCCATTTAAGACAGAGATGAGAACATTTTTCTCTTCGATTTGTGTCTGTGGAACTCTCTTCCTCAAACAGCAGTGGGAACAGAGACACATAATACTTTTCAGGCAGAGATCAATGTGTTCTTGAAAAACAAGGGGGTGAAATGTTATAGGGAGTAGGTGGGAATGTGAAGTTCAGTTTATTTTTTTTAAAAAAATATTTTATTGAGGTATTTTTTTGACATTGTAACAGCAGCAATATAAACAATGTTCATGAAAATATAAACAGTGCAAATATCACCTCCCTCCCCAATAGGTCCCACCATTAATTAACCCCCTAATCTACACTAACCTAATCCCCCCCCCCCCCCCTCCTCTGCTGACGATTAATTCTCTGCAAAGAAGCCGATGAATAGTTGCACCTCCGGGCGAACCCGAACAGTGACCCTCTCAAGGCAAACTTAATTTTCTCCAGACAGAGAAAGCCAGCCATAGCCGATAGCCAGATCTCCGACTTCGGGGACTTTGAGCCCCTCCAAGCTAGCAATATCCACCTCCGGGCTACCAGGGAAGCAAAGGCCAGAACATCCGCCTCTTTCTCCTCCTGGATTCCTGAATCCTGCGACACCCCGAAAATTGCCACCTCTGGACTCAATGCCACCCTTGTTTTTAATACCTTGGACATGACGTCAGCAAACCCCTGCCATAATCCCGGTTGGCACATTTTGCGCACCTATTCTCCACCCCAAAGAATCTGCTCATCTGGAGCAGTCATGTGAGCGCGATGAATGACCTTGAATTGTATCAGTGAGCCTGGCACATGTTGCGGACGCATTGACTCTACTCAACATGTCTGCCCATAGACCATCCGCTATCTCTCCCCCCCCAGCTCCTCCTCCCACTTTCACTTCAGCTCCTCGGTCTGCCTCCCTTCTGATCCCTTATAAATGTCAAAAAAGCTCCCCTCACCTATCCATCCTCTAGAAACTACCCTGTCCTGAATCCCCCTTAGCGGCAGGAGTGGGAAAGTTGATACCCGTCAATGCACAAAGTCCCGCATCTGCAGGTATGAAAATTAGTTCTCACCCCACAAATGCAAACTTCTCCAGCGCCCTCATATTCGGAAAGCTCCCCTCTATAAACAAGTCCCCATCCTCTCAATCCACGCTCTCCGCCATATTCGGAACCCTCCCGTGATCCTCCCCAGGGCAAACCGGTCATTATCGCAGATTGGGGACCCGCTCCCACTATTCCCACATATCTCCTCCATTGCCCCAGACTCTCAAGGCCGCCACCACCACGGGGCTGGTGGAGTACCACACCGGTGGGAACGGCAGAGGCGCAGTTACCAGCGCCCCCAAACTTGTGCCCATGGAAGAAGCTGCCTCCATACGCACCCATGCCGACCCTAGCCCCCCCGCCACCAGCCACTTGCGAATCATGGCTATGTTAGCAGCCCAGTAATAATGACTAAAGTTCAGCAGCGCCAGCCCTCCCTCTCCCCGACTCCGGTCCAGCATTATCCTCCTCACTCGCAAGCACTTGCCCCCCCACCCCAATACTAAGCCCGCTATAACTTTATTGACCCGCTTAAAAAAGGACCGCGGAATGAAGATGGGGAGACATTGAAATACAAACAGGAATCTCGGGAGGACTGTCATTTCTACCGTTTGGAGAAAACGGGTGTGCATCCTATCTCTGGAAATCATCTTTCATCTGATCCACCAAGTTCAATTTATGTAGCCGGTCCCAATCCCACGCCACTTGGATTCCTAGGTACGTGAAACTGTCCCCAACCAATCTAAATGGCAGTTCCCCCAATCGCCTCTCCTGACCCCTCGCCTGGACAGCAAACATCCTCGCTTGTCTCCATATCAAGTTTATTCCCTGAAAACCGGCCAAATTCCCCTAAAATACCCATGATTTCTTCCATCCCCTCAATTGGATCTGAAACTGAGACTGTGCTCCACCCCCCAGCCCCTCCCCGGACCAGCCCTTTGAGGCCCTCAGACAATTGCCAGCGGCTCTGTAGCCAGCGCAAACAGCAGTGAGGAGAGGGGGCATCCCTGTCTCGTCCCCCGGTGCAGTCTAAAATAGTCCGAAGTCGTCCTGTTCGGTGAAGTTCAGTTTATAATCAGATCAGCCGCAATCTTATTGAATGGTGGAGCAGTCTCGAGTGGCCGAGTGGTCTACTTCTCCAAATTCGTATGTTCGTCAACATGTGTGCGTGTTTTTCTCTGACCAGTGTCATCTACTGGTCACCAGTCATCTACAGACAGGCCAGAAGGCTGAAGTTGGTCCTGAAAACAAAAAAGAGAAATTATTAACCCCAGTAACGATCCAGGAATTGATTTTTAAAATATAAATTTAGAGTACCCAATTCATTTTTCCCAATTAAGGGGCAATTTAGCGTGGCCAATCCACCTAGCCTGCACATCTTTGGATTGTGCGGGTGAAACACATGCAAACATGGGAAAAATGTGCAAACTCCACACGGTCAGCGTCCCAGGGCTGGGATTGAACCTGGGAGCTCGGTGCCGTGAGGCAGCAGTGCTAACCACTGCACCACTGTGTCGCCTAACATCCAGGAATTGAAAGGATATAACAAAATGGTGGAGAACTGTGAAACTACTCTTTGTGGCTCCAAGTCACCTTGAGAGTTGGTGATCTAGTGGTATTGTCACCAGACTAGTAACACAGAGAACAAGGGTAATCCTCTGGGGTGCCGGGTTCGAATCCCACCATGACAGATGGTGAAATTTGAATTCAATAAAAACAAATCTGGATTAAAATGAAACCCTGTTGCCGATTGTCGTAAAAAAAATCTTGTTCACTAATGTCCTTCAAGGGAGGAAATCTGCTGTCCTTACCCGATCTGGCTGGCATGTGACTCCAGATTCACACAGCGATACAATTGACTCTTAATTTCCCCCCTGAAATGGCTTCTCAATCCACTCAGTTGAAGGACAATTAGAGATGGGCAAAATACTGGCCCAGCCAGCGACGCCCACATCCCAAGAACAAATGTTATTAAAAGTCCGTTGAGAAGCAGTCAAGGTGGTCATCAAGAGGTTGGTCATCCTTACGGTTTTCAGGTCAGGAGCAGACAAGGAGAAATGTCCCGATGGCAGAAAAGCATATATAATTTACTCCAGCTGCAGTCGATGGTGATTGATATTAAGGCGGCTCCTCAAGACTCGTTCTATATTGCAGAGGCCTCCAAGGTCATTGTGCAGTCCAAAGCCCACTCCGTGGAACAGAAGTAGACATGCTCACATTTCAGCTTCCAAAAGATACACGTATTGAACTCAGTGGTCAACAGCATGAAGGAAGATGACTTAGTAACATCATCAGGGTCTGACATACTAAGGGTCAGCATATCCTTTCATGCCTTGCATGACATGAAGCTCACAGACAACAAGACCACCCTCTCCTTCGTGTATCTATCACAGAGATCTAAGATGACAGGATGGGAAGTGTCTGAGCAACCCATTAACTCTGGACAAGCCGACAAAGTCTCCTAGATCCTAGCGAGGAAGAATCAGTTCACCAGGTCAGTTGCATTTGGCTCTGTGGGATTGGATCAGACCAGACCTGCTGGGAGTATATTAGAGTATGCTTCTGTCTGGCAGGATTTCAGAATTGAAGAGGAAAGGCTTCCTCACTGTCATCTACAGGTGGAAGGTGAGAGAGAAGAATTAGAAATTGGTGACACATTTCACTGCATAATATGGACAACAGAATTCTGTCACACATCATCATCATCATCAATCCGGTCAAGCCTACTCCAGAACTGTGATCCACCATGATCAGAACTAATCTGTACCCAACAGGAAGTTCTCAGATAGCCTCCTGCAACTCAGTAACACAGACACCTCTGTGCGGGTCAGAGTGGTGGACACCTTCCTCATCAATTTGGATCAAGAGATGGCCTCTGAGCACGGTGGCGCACTGGGTTAGCCCTTTGTCTCATGGCGTCAAGGTCCCAGGTTCAATCCCGGCTCTGGGTCACTGTCCATGTCGAGTTTGTACATTTTCCCCGTGTTTACTTGGGTTTCGCCCCAACAACCCAAAGATTGTGGGCAGCATGGTAGCAGAGTGGTTATCACTGTCGCTTCACAGCTCCAAGGTCCCAGGTTCGATTCCTGGCTGGGTCACTGTCTGTGCGGAGTCTGCACGTTCTCCCCATGTCTGCGTGGGTTTCCTCCGGGTGCTCTGGTTTCCTCCCCCAGTCCAAAGATGTGTGGGTTAGGTGGATTGGCCATGCTAAATTGCCCTTAAGTGTCTAAAAGGTTAAATGGGGGTTATTGGGTTACAGGGATAGGGTAGATCCATGGGCTTGACTCGGGTGCTCTTGTAAGGGCCGGTGCAGACTCAATGGGCCTAATGGCCTCCTTCTGCACTGTAAATTCTATGATTCTATTCTATGTGCAGGCTAGGTGGATTGGCCACACTAGATTGCCCCTTAATTGGAAAAAAATTATTGGGTACTCTAAATTTATGAAAAAAAAGAGATGGCCTTTGACAAAATATTAAACAATCATAAGATGCAAATACGCTCTGAAAACGGGGTTTTGAGAGAGAATGCATAATTTGATCTAATCCCGTCCCCCTGAGACTCCAAGTCACTTGGGAGTCTCTTACTCAATCTTGACCACCTGCTGGGTGAGCAAATCAGAATTCATTTTGGCAATCAATGGCATTGTTATCGCTGCATCTCCCAGTATCAACATCCGGAGGATTAACATTGCCCAGAAAGTGAACTGGGCCAGCCACATAAACTCTGGTACAAGAGCAGGTCAGAGGTTAGGAATTCCACTGCGAGTAACTCGCCTCTTCACTCCCGAAAGTCTGCCCACCACCTACAAGGTTGAAGTTAGGACTATAATGGAATACTGTCCGCCTCCCTGCATCAATACAGCTCCAGCAACACACAACACAAATGGGGACCAGATAGAATGGCACTCATGAGGGTCTCCTGGCTTCCAGCCTGGCATTGCCCAGGTGGCAGGGGCACTGCCAGGGTACAAGGTTGGCATTTGTTTTGCACAGGTGTAATCAGGCTGGGGTGCCGTGTGTGGGTGAAGGGGGGTGTGGGGAAGTGCATTGGGGGGGATTGCTTTGGCGGCCTCGGAGATTAGGATGCCGTTTAAAAATATAATGGGCAGCGTGGTTGCACAGTTGCTTCACAGCTGCAGGGTTCCAGGTTCGATTCCCGGCTGGGTCACTGTCTGTGTGGAGTCTGCACGTCCTCCCCCTGTGTGCGTGGGTTTCCTCTGGGTGCTCCGGTTTCCTCCCACAGTCCAAAGATGTGCAGGTTAGGTGGATTGGCCATGCTAAATTGCCCTTAGCGTCCAAAAAGGTTGGGTGTGGTTACAGGGAAAAGGTGGAGGCTTGCGCTTAGGAGAGGTGCTCTTTCCAAGGGCCTGTCCAGACTCGATGGGCTGAATGGCCTCCTTCTGCACTGCAAATCCTATGATTCTAATGAACACACAAGAAGCTTGACACTAGCAAGACAAACCAGCCCAGGTGACTGGCACCTCATCCACAAATAAAATATTTCCTCCCTCCGCCCATGATGAACTGTAGCAGCCGTGTGTGCCATCTACAAGATGCACTGCAGGAAGTCACCAAGGGACAGAATGTATGGTAGTACATTTGCTGGCGATATAAAGATAGTTCGAAAATTAAGTTGTCAAGAGGGTATAAAAAGTTCCAAGGAATTTTGATAGTTTAAGTGACAGTTAAGCAAATGGAGTATAATGTGGGGAAATGTAAACTTGTCCACTTTGGCAGAAATGAGGAGAATTTGTTTGCTGTCAGAGGTTTGTTAGTGTTTGGGATTCTTTTCCCCAGTGAGCAGTGGTGACTGGATCGTGGAATATATTCTATCAGATCAGCCCTGATTTTATAAAATTGTAGAAAAGTTTGACGGGCCGAATGCCCTTCTTCAGCTCCTATTTTTCTGTGTTCTTGTAATTTGACATTTGTCTGCCTTACAGGCTCGGATTTTGTATAACTTGTGGGGTGGTATCTTAATGGGCATATGACCTCTCAGCCGTGCTCTCTCCCACTCTTTCACTCTCCACACTTGCCCATCCCTCCCCACCCACCGAACCCCTGTTCCGTCAGCACTCTCCCCAAAACCCTCCCCCCCTGCTGCACTCCTTCTCACTATCTGTCATCCCTTCTCTTACATTCTACCCCCCCCCCCCCCCCCCAGTTCCTCCGTCCTGCTATCTCACGCCTTCCACTCCCTGTCCCTTAACCTCTCCCCCGCTGACATCTCTCGCTCTTCTCCCCCATTTTGCACTTAGAATCATAGAATCCCTAGAGTGCAGGAGGAGGCCATTCGGCCCATCGAGTTTGCAGCGACTGTTCGAATGAGGACTTTATCCCTTCCCACTCTCCCCTATACCTGTAAACACACCAATAATTTATCTCTCCCCTTTTACCCTTTTCTCACTCCCCTCCCACTCTTCCTTTTTCTCTACCTGTTCCCTCGGTCTTACTCATTCGCCAGAATCTCTCTTTCCCACCCATGCATTCATCTATCACTCCTGCTCTCTATTCCTGTTCCTCACTCTCCCTCTCAGCCTCTTCCACCGACCCACAGTCTATCTCCACATCCTCCCCTTTCCCTTCCGTCATCATTTGGTTATACATCGCCCCTCACTCTCCCACTTCCAACTCGGTCTCCCCTCTCTTTCCCGCACTTTCTCCTCTGCCACCCCAACTGTCTTTCCCACGTTGTCTTCCACTGTCCCACTCTCCTCTATCCTCCCAATTTACCTCGCACTCTCTGTAACCCTCACCCTCCCTTCCTCCCACTTTTGTATTCGCTCTCTTTCTTTCTCTCTCCCAACTTGCCCTTATAATACGCTATAGTTGCTACCCTTCCACCTCGCAGCTTCTTACACTCTCTGCTACCCTCCTGCTTTCTATAACACACTCCTTATTTCTCATCCACTTTCCCAATCTGTCATCCTGCTTTCTTTCGCTCTCTTTCATTTTCTCAAAGTCTCCCACTCTCATTTGCCCACCTTTCCCTCTCGCTCACTCCATTCTCACTCTCCCTCCCTACAGTTCAGCTCTCTTCTCTCCTCCACTCCCTCTCTCTGCTGCCCTTTTTCTCTCTTCTCAACCTCACACTGATAATTCCTGGTTCTTTGTGGTCGGTCTGGACTCAATAAAATCTGAGATGGATTTGCAGGTATCATCGCATTTAATAATAACTAACTTGCAAGGCTGACTCAATCCATAGGACCTCAGGACACACACACTGGCTTCTGAGAACCCAGGATAAAGAGAACCTCAGAACAAACTAACACTGGAGATATACTTCAAATGAAATCAAGATTCGCATACAAACTTCCCATTGGTCATTTTACACACCTCCTGACCTGGTCATATATCCTAATTGGCTCACTTATCCTGGGCCTCTTGTTACCCAGCATCCTTTTCACTATTCTCTCCACGAGGCAAAGCTCCCCTCCCCCTTCCTAGCCATGCTGTGCTCATCCCTTTGTTCTCTGTCTGTGAACAGATTACCCTTAGGGTCCTACTGTCCATCATATTCGTTTGCTCACTTCCTCAACACCACTTCCCTCTCCTCTCCGACTATCTGTTTCTCCCATGCCCATCCGATTTACTCACTGTTCTCTTTTACTCGCTCTCCCACTTCTGCTACTCTCCCCCTCTTTTCTCCTATCCCCATCATGCTCCCACTCTCCACTCCTCACACTCTTCTCCCTTCCCCTCACAAATCCCACTTTCCCTTCCCTCTTTCCCCATCATCATCCCTCCTCCACCTCCCCACCAACCCTCTCTAAATCACTGACTGTGTTATTTTAACTTTCCCCCAGCTCCAGCCTCTCTGACTCTGGATCTGAACACAGCGAATCCCCGGCTCATCCTGTCTGAGGACCGGACCAGTGTGAGACTCGGAGACAAACGGCAGCCACTCCCTGACAGCCCAAAGAGGTTTGATCCCTGGGAATGTGTCCTGGGATCAAAGGGATTCACATCAGGGAGACATTACTGGGAGGTGGAGGTGGGAGAGAAAACTCGGTGGGGTCTGGGTGTGGCCCGAGAGTCTGTGAAGAGGAGAAGCATAGTCTATCTGAGACCAGAGTCTGGATACTGGATTGTGAGACTGGATCTGGAAAGTAACTATTTTGCTGCCACTTCCCCATCCCGAACGCCCATCACCCCGAGTGCGAATCCACAGACGATTGGGGTTTATTTGGACTATGAGGGGGGACAGATGTCATTTTACAATGCAGACAACATGTCCCATCTCCACACTTTCACCGACACTTTCACTGAGAGAATCTTCCCCATTTTCTATCCGGGACTCAATATTGATGGTACAAATTCCGCACCACTGACAATCTGCGGCATTAATGGTCACTAAGAGATCCATCCCAGAAATTTCACACCATCTTCCTGCCTCCTACCAGCTGTAAACTGATGGGTGTGGGTCTCGGTACAGGTGGAGAGAGAAACCAGGTTAACATTATGGGTATAAACTGCGTATCGTAACTGGGAACTGAAGGATCAGCAAGGAGCTCTGTCGGGCTTGGGGAAAGAAGGAGAGGGAGAAAAACAATTTTCTCATTAAAACGAAGAAACCAAAACTAAACATGTTGTTTGTTTTATATCCTCACAGCCCATTCCAAATCCAGTGCAAAGATGTGCAGTGTAGGTGGATTGGCCACTCTTTCAAGGTCAACCAAATAGAAGAAAGGAAACAAACTTAGGGACATAGCAAAAAGGGCAGCTCCTGTTCGGGGCACTGTCGCATGAATCAAAGATCAACGGAAACAGAAAATCATTAAATCAGAGTGCAATTAATGGGGTCAACAAAGCACCCCAACCCTCGTGATGCCTACTGGGCAAGGAAGGGCTCGATGGTGCCCATGGACACCGCATGCTCCCTTTCTAGGGACACCCAGCTGTGAATGTAGTCACAGAAGAGGGACAGACAGTCTGGTCAGATGGCGCCCTCGGTCACCCATTGCCTGGACCCAGAAATGCCGTGCTTCGCAAGGCACAGGAGCAGGTTCACAAGGAGGTCCTTGGCATACCCTGCCCCTCTATGCACCAAGTTCCCATTCCGCACCAAGTTCTCATAGATCAGGAGCATGGGGCTGAAGTGCAAACAAAAGATTGGTCAGAAAACTAAAAAGGGAGTGCAGCCTATCACGTGAAACACAGTTATGGTCCACGGACTCCACAAGGCCGCAAGAAAATGGCAGGCCTCTCATGAGTCCGTGAGCCAGTGCAATCAGTGATTGTACACTGCTGCATGCAACAGCCTCCACCCCAGGCCCTCAAGATTGAGGGGGAAAACTCCTCCATCAAGTCACCTCCAGTGATGACCTCTGCCACTAGATGGCAGTAAGGCATACCATGGGGTGTCTGGGTGAAATCAGAGGGTAAGGAAGTAAAGACTGTACAGTAGCAGCCTGTACAAGAAACCCCTCCATATAGTGCCAAAGAGGCATGGAGAGAATTTCTGTGAGGTGGATAGGATTGTGGGGTACCAGCCTGCGAGAGAGGGTTCTGCACCTGGCACCAATGTGGAATTCCATCTGAACAGGGGTTCACTCAGACAGGTTACTACCGCACACCTGGGTGTCCTCCAGACCACAAATGCCATTGGATCTGAGCACGACCATTTTGAGGTCTCAGATGGCATTGGCCGTGAGCCAGATGTCCACCGTCGCATGTTGTGCTAACTCGTGGGGTGTCATCCAGCCCACTCCTCCACCACCCAGTATGTCCCGGATCCTGGTCACCCCAGCAACCACAGCTCGCTCCTCCGGAAATGGTGGAAATGCGGATTCCTGACCAGCGGCTCCCCGACGACAGCCACCACGTCTGACGGGGGTGGCGCTGCGGGACGAGGCGACCATGTTCCAGACTTTGAGCAGCTCCTGATAAAAGATGGGCAGCGCCTGCAGAGGGTAATAAAGACCCTGCAAATCTGAACAAGAGCTGCGTCTCATAATTCTGCCGGTGCACCTGGCGGAAGAAATGCAGCGGGCTCAACGTAAAGATATCACTGTAGGGTCTGAAGGTGGAAGGTCACCACCTGGGTGCGAAGGGACACCAGCGCTTGGCCACCCTCCCTAAGTGGGAGACTCAGAACCTCAGCAGCGACCCACTGCAGTCTCTTGTCCAGAAGAACTCTGCAAGCATTCTCTGGATCTTTGTGACAAAGTGAGGGGATGGGGTCATAGTGACCAGCCGGTACCGCAACATGGAGGCTTTCAGCTGGTTTGTGTCAAGAACTCCAGCTCCTGCTAGTTACCCGGCCAGGAATCGTCAGTCGGGCAAACATAGATTCCTGTCAAGAAAACTGGTGCTGCTCCAGATGAAAGGCTTGTGCTCCTCTGGGAGGGGGTCCATCTGCCACAGACCAATCAGAAGTCCGGAACATTTGGCCCAATTGATCCTGGCAGAGGACGTGGCGGAGGCACTCTCGTATCCTCCGCAGAGTCGGTGAACATGAGGACCACTCATCAGAATAAGCCGAGAGAACCACCCTAATGCCCATCCTACACAGAACCAGTCCCAACAACCTTCTCTGCAGGAGGCGCAGGAAAGGCTCCACGCAAATAGAACAGAGTTGGCCAGACAAGGGGCAGCCATGACCCACTCCTCTCCCAAAATGAAGGGGCGCTGTCAGGGACCCGTTAACCTTAACAAGACGCTCCGCGGCAGTGTACAATAGCCGAAATGCATCCCAAACCCAAATGTTTGCAGAATCCCAAATAAATATTCATGATCCACCCTGTTGGGTCACTGCCTGTGAGGAGTCTGCACGTTCTCCCCGTGTCTGCGTGGGTTTCCTCTCACAGGTCCTGAAAGACGTGCTTGTTAGGTGAATTTGACATTCTGAATTCTCCCTATGTGCTGGATTGTGATGGTTAGAGGATTTTCACAGTATCTTCATTGCAGTGTTAATGTAAAGCTACTTGTGACAATAATAAAGATTATCTCTCGGAATACCTTCCAACAACTTACCCATCACAGACGTAAGGATCATTGGTCTGTAGTTCCGAGGCCTTTCCCTACGGCCCTTTTTAAGCAAAGGAATATTTGCTACCCTCCAATCTTCAGGCACCAGTGGTTGCCGATGATTCAAATATCTCTGCTAGAAGACCCTCAATTTCCTCCCTTGCCTCCCACAACATCCTGGGATACATTTCATCAGGTCCCGGGATATATCTACCTTGATGCGCTTTAAGACTTCCAGCACCTCCTTCTCTCCTCAAGACATCACTATTTATTTCCCTAATATCCATGCCTTTCTCAACAGTAAATGCCAATGAGAAATATTCATTTAGGACCTCCCTATCTCTTGTGAATCTGCACATAGATGACCTTGTTGATCCTTATGAGGCCCTACTCTCTCCCTAGTTACTCTTTTGCCCTTTATTTATTTGTAGAAGCTCTTTGGATTCTCCATTGCCTTATCTGCCAAGACAATCTCATGTCTCCCTTTTTGCCCTCTTGATTTATCTCTTAACTCTACTCCAACAACTTCCATATCTTTAAGGCATCTACTTGACCGCAGCTGCTTATGCATGTCATAACCTCCTTCTTTTTGACCAGGGCCTCAATATCCCGAGACATCCAGGGTTCTCTACTTCTACCAGCCTTGACCTTCACTCTAAAAGGAATGTGCTTACCCTGAACCCTGGTTATGAAACTTTTGAAAGCCTCCCACTTACCGGCCGTCCCTTTGCCTGCCAACAAACTTCCCCAATCAACTTTTGAAAGTTCCTGTCTAATAACATCAAAATTGGCTTTGCCCCAATGAATAATTGTAACTTTTGGGCCAGACCCATCATTCTCCATAGCTATCTTAAAACTAATGAAATTATGGTCACTGGTCCCAAAATGATCCCTCACGTCTGTCACCTGCTCTTCCTTATTTCCCAAGAGGAGGTCAGGTTTTTCCCCCTCTTGAGTCGGGCCATCCACATACTGAATGAGAAATTATTCCTGAATACACGCAACAAATTTCTCTCCCTCCAAGCCCCTAATGTTATGGCTGTCCGAGGCAATGGTGGGAAAGTTAAAGTCCCCAATTATTACCACCCTATTTTTCTTACAGCTATCTGTAATCTCCTTACATATTTGCTCCTCGATTTCCCGCTGACTATTTGGGAGCCTGTCTTATCAAAGTGATCTCTCCCTTCTTATTTTCTAGTTCTACCCATATAGACCCAGTGGGCGAATCGTTGGATATATTCCCCCTCAGTGATACATTCTATTAGTTTTCCCAAATTTCTGTACCTGTATATTAGCCTTTTGTGATTCATGCACACAGCTCCCTAGTACACAGAGCCCCCTCAGCACCTCAGAGATCAGCAATCTCTCACCATTTAGATAATATGAATCGTTTTTATTCTTCCTTGCAAAATGGACAATTTCACATTTTCACGCATCTGCCAGGTCTTTACCCATTCACTGAACTGATCCATATCTTTTTGTAGCCTCCTTATTTCCTTTTCACAACTTACTTTCCTACCTATTTCTGTGCCCTCAGCAAATTCGACAACCATTGCTCCAATCACAGCTACTGACGCAGCAGATAGTTCACACCATACAGCAGGGATTGGATTCTGTAGTTAATCCCACCCAGAAGTGAACCACGTCCATTCTTTAAAAAAATTTAGATAAATAAACGTTTTCATTATAACACAGTAAAATCACACCACATAATAAATACAACTCCAATCTTAATCCCCACCCAATAACTCCCCAAAAAGAAAACAAAATGTAACCAAACTACCCATTAACACCTGACTGTTACTAGCTCCTTGAAATAGGAAATGAATGACTGCCATCTCAAGTACAAACCTTCTGCTAATCAAGATGGTTTTCGAAAGACAAAAACTCCATAAGGCCACTCAACCAGGACGAGGCACTGGGCTGAACCAGAGTCCTTCCCCAAGAGAACTCGCCTCCGGG
Organism: Scyliorhinus canicula; assembly: GCF_902713615.1. Taxonomy (NCBI): domain Eukaryota; kingdom Metazoa; phylum Chordata; class Chondrichthyes; order Carcharhiniformes; family Scyliorhinidae; genus Scyliorhinus; species Scyliorhinus canicula. The sequence continues at coordinate 11,850,750 of NC_052158.1, read as the reverse complement.
ATATCAAAGAGGCGAAGGTGAGAACGTCCGCCTACATCTCTGTCTGCAGCCAAGGTGGGTCCAAGACCCGAAAATGGTCACCAACGGACAAGGCTTCATCACAATCCCAGGAACCCCTGACATGAAGAAGTAGTCCTGGAAGCTCACAAGTTTAGGACATGACCAGAACATGTGTGCATGATTCGTCAGCCCCCAAGAACTTTGCACACATCGGTCCTCCACCCGGGAAAACCCACTCATCCGCATCCTGGTCATATGTGTCCTATGCACCACTTTACTGAATCAAACTGAGCTAACACATGAGGAAGTGGGGCTGACCCTGTGAAGAGCCTCACTCCACATCCCCCACATCGAAAATCAGGCCCACCTCCCTCTCCCATTCACTTTTTACTTCATCTAACGTAGCCTGCTCCACCGACAAAATCCACCCATAAATATCAAAAATCTTCCCCTCCCCCCCAACTCAGCCATCCAAAGGACCGTATCCAAAAGGGTGAGGGCACTAGGAGAAAAGAAGCAAGAGCATTGCGCAAAAAGTAGCAGACCTTAAAAACCCAACTACGTTAGTCTTTGGGAGTTGGAATTTACCCAACAGCTCCTCAAAACCAGATAACCCCCTCTATAAACATGTCCCCAAACCTCTCCAGCCCCTCTCACCACCATGACCCGAATGACGAGTCCAAATCTGCCCGTACAAAGAGATGGTTTATAGAACATAGAACATAGAACAGTACAGCACAGAACAGGCCCTTCGGCCCTCAATGTTGTGCCGAGCAATGATCACCCCACTTAAACCCACGTAACCCGTATACCCGTAACCCAACAATCCCCCCATTAACCTTACACTACGGGCAATTTAGCATGGCCAATCCACCTAACCCGCACATCTTTGGACTGTGGGAGGAAACCGGAGCACCCGGAGGAAACCCACGCACACACGGGGAGGACGTGCAGACTCCACACAGACAGTGACCCAGCCGGGAATCGAACCTGGGACCCTGGAGCTGTGAAGCATTGATGCTAACCACCATGCTACCGTGAGGCCCAGTTTCTGCAGATTGGGGCTAACATTGACATGGTGCCCAGCTTAAAACATTGCCTGAACTGCCTCCCAGGTGGCCACCACTAGCGGACTTGAAGTAAATTTTCCAGAGGAAAATGGAAGCGGAGCAGTAGCCAAGGCCCTCAAACTAGTACCTCTACTAGCTTGTCTCCATCTGCCCCCTTCTGGAATCAAGATCCTTAAGCCACCCCTGTATTTTTTCAATATTCACAAACCAATAATAAAGTAACAGGCGAGCAGCCCAAGGTCCCCCGACTGCCTTCATCTCTGCAGAAACGACCTACGAATCCGAGGGGTCTTACCAGTCCAAATAAAGAAAGATATTATTTTATTAACCTTAACAAAGAAAGACTCGAGAAGGAAAATGGAGATACACAAACAAAAATAAAAAGCTCGGGAGGAAATTCAGTTTTACCATCTGGACCCTTCCCAAGGACAGACGGAGTATTTCCCATTTCAGGACAGACTTCACCTGCCCCATTCACCAGGCTATTAAAATTGAGTCTATGGAATGAGGCCCATTCGGGGGCCACTCGGATTTCCAGATAACAAAACCTAGACCCGGCAAAGCAAAAAGACAACATCCCTTAATCGATTCCCCTCCCCAGGGAATTCACCGGAAAATATTTGCGTTTGTCCAGATTCAAGTTATACTCAGAGAAGGAGCCAAAACACATAAGTAGCTTCATAATGTCCTCCACATTAGAGAGTGTATCTGTTATATACAATGGCAGATCATCTGCATACAAGGACACCTTATGATCTATTCCTCCCCTCTCTATCCCTCTACTCAGTGTAGATGATCTCAACGCTATGGCCAGAGGCTCAATTGCCAAGGCAAACAATAACGGAGACAATGTGTAACCCCGCCTCATATCCGTATTCAACTGGAAGTATCCCAAGCTCAAGACATTCATATGAACACTTGTGGTGGGTGCCCTGTGCAGAAGAGAGAGCCAAGAGCCAAGATATAAACTCAGGCCCAAAACCGAAATTTCCAAGGATCTCAAATAGGTACCCCCACTCTACCCTATCAAGCGCTTTTTCAGAATCTATTGAAATAATCATCTCTGGCTCTTGGACTTGAGAGGGGGACAGGAGGATATTAAGTAGTCGAATTATGTTGGCCGACAGTTGTCGGCCGTTAACAAAATCAGTCTGTTGCTCCAAAATCAGCCCTGGAAGGCAGGGCTCCAAGCACATTGCCGGAACATTTGCCAACAATTTAGAGTCGGTGTTCAGTAAGGAGAAGGGACTGTACAACCCACATTCTGACGGATCCTTATCCTTCGTCAAAATCAAGGAGATCGATGCTTGCGCCAGTGTGACTGGCAATACTCCCCGGGACATGGAATCTTTAAACATATCTAACAATGGGATCAGCTGACCTGCAGATTTCTTATGGAATTCAATTTGGAATCCATCCGGGCCTGGAGCTTTACCTGACTACATTCAACCTATACATTTTATGATTAACTCAGGGCTCAACAAGAACTCCAACTCCTCTCTTTCCTCCTGCTCTACCACTGGGATGGACAACCTGTCCAAAAATTCCATCATGGGCAACCTGTCCTCGGATTTATAAAAGGCCTCAAAATCAGCATTCACCTTCACTGGGGTGCAGACCAACCCACCACTCAAGTCCCTCTCCTGCACTATTCCCCAGGAGGCAGCCTGCAGTCTCAGCTGGTGTGATAATAGGCGACTTGGCCTCTCCCCATATTCATAAAATGTCCCTCTCGAGCGCCGCAGCTGGCACACCACCTTACCCGTCAAGAGCAGCTCAAATTCCATCTGAAACTTCTTCCTACTCACCAACAACTTTGGTTCCAGGCAAGCGAGTATTAGAGGTCCGCCTTTCAAGGATGGAATCCACCAACTTCTGCCTCTCCACTCTTTCACTCTTCTCATGTGACTTATAGGAGATCATCTTCCCACTAACGGCCTCCTTCAGTGCCTCCCACAATGTGGTAATCTCACTCCTTTTGAACTCAATTTACTCCCAAATGGCAAAGGACATCAACAATGCCATATCCAGCCTCCAAGCTGAGGGGGGCCCAGCTCCAACACCAATTCCACAAAATGTGAAGAGTGATACGAAATAACTATTGCCGAGTATCTCGCCCTCTTCGCCCCAGAAAGGAGAGACCTGCCCAAAGTACTCTGGAGGGAGCCACCTCATGTGCGACTGACTATGCTCCACATGCTGCTAGTGAGAAGTCGAGTCATATCCATTCTAACAGCTGGGGTTTGTTTCTGATGTTGTTCACAACCCCTCTAACAAGGCTGAAATTTCATATTCTGGATCCCAGTGAAATAAATCAGCTTTGGTTTTTTTCCCACCTGATTGTTTAGCATCAGCTGGCTGGAGCTCAGAACAATCTGGGAGAGGATTGTATGGTGTGAACAGAACTTCAGCCTGGTGGACACAGTCTAGGAGCAAGGTGACCCTCCACATCTTGTCCCTGTTGGATAAAATCAAACACAGCGTTAACACCTCATCCAGTTATCTGACCTTTTCATTAGTGCACTTCACACTGATCTCCATGGCTCCACAGATATTGTGCTTCCTCTCTTTCTTGATTGATTGATGGATATTTATTGTCACATGCACTGAAGCACAGTGAAAAGTATTTTTCTACGGCCAAGGGAACGTACACAGTACGTACATAGTAGACAAAAGAATAATCGACAGAATACATTGACAGTGGTGCATAAAGAAATAGTGATGGGTTACAGTGCGGAACACGGCCAAACAAGACCAGCATAGGGCATCCTGAATAGTGTTCTTACAGGGAACAGATCAGCCCAAGGGTGAGGAGTAGGATACGGATGGAGTCGTGCCGGATCATGCCAGGTTCGGGGGATCCTCAAACTTGTAAGAAAACAATTTAACATTTGTTCATGTTATTCTTTTTTTTTTTGAACAGTACAGCACAGAACAGGCCCTTCGGCCCTCGATGTTGTGCCGAGCAATGATCACCCCACTCAAACCCACGTATCCACCCTATACCCGTAACCCAACAACCCCCCCTTAACCTTACTTTTTAGGACACTATGGGCAATTTAGCATGGCCAATCCACCTAACCCGCACATCTTTGGACTGTGGGAGGAAACCGGAGCACCCGGAGGAAACCCACGCACACACGGGGAGGACGTGCGGACTCCACACAGACAGTGACCCAGCTGGGAATCGAACCTGAGACCCTGGAGCTGTTAAGCATTTATGCTAACCACCATGCTACCGTGCTGCCCATGTTATGCCCAGAACATCATGTGGATCATCCCAAGTGACCTCCCAGTGACTTCTTACATTACTCTAGACATTACCTGCTCCATGGCAGATAAAGTAATGGGGATGGAATCCTGGTGGATGTACAATCGGCAGTTGCTGACCTATCATGAGCTGAAATGCGTTGTGGCCTGGAGATGAACACAAATGGAGCAAATTGTCATTTAGATAATAGGAAAGGCAGTGACTAGTGATTGGCGATGACTAGGTCATCAACTCCCTCCTTGACAGTTTTTCTCAGTGCTATTTTAGAGTGACTGAACGTCCATCGCCCTAGACTAGGGAATGTGGAAATGTTGTTCCACACGGACAAGATGACAGAGCAGTTGCATTGCATCTGCTGTGAAATGTGAACCCATCTCTCTCTATCCTTTTTAGAAAGCACTACCTGGAAAATATTTGTTTGAACAATATTTTAGTTGTCGGGGCTGCATCATTATTACAGACCGAAAATACTTTATTCAACCAGATATACACATGTGCAACAACCAGGATATATTGGTCCCTCCTTTCCTTATGTAGTGGGCTTGCACATACAATCAATGTTTACCAACAATTTTCAGATGGAATGTGCCTGTTGGGAACTTTAATTTGACGAGGGGCGGATTAATTTGGGGAGCGATGAGACAGTTTCAGGTACTGGAAATCCTCTTGCATCACTGGCCACCAAAAGTAATTAAATATACCAGTGAGGAGTGTGATTGAATACTCTCCAGTTGACTTGTTGAGCACAGCTCCAATAACACTTGATGATACTGTCCAGGAAAAGCAGACTGCTTGATTGACACCCATCCATAAATTCAATTGCTCCACCGCTGAACAGCCATATGTACCGTTACTCACCAAGACTCCTTTCAACAGCACCTTCTGATCCCATGACCACTACCATCTTGAAGGACAAGAGCAGTAGACACATGGGAGCACTACTTCTGGGAAGTTTCCCTCCAAGTCACTCACCATCTTGACTTGGAAATATATCGCCGTTCCTAGAAATCCTGGAACGCCCTCCTTAACAGCACAGTGGGTGTACCTACACCATATGGACCACAGCAGTTTAAGATGGAAGCTCACCACCACCTTCTCATTGAATATCACAGAGCCACTAGTGTAGAAGGAGGCTATTTGCCTCATTGAGTCTGCATCAACCCTTTGAATGGACACCTTATTTAGGCCCAATCCCCTAGCCTAACCCTGTAACCCCACTCAACATCTGGACACTTTAACAACCTACCTACACATCTTTGGACTGTAGGAGGAAACCCACGCAGACATCGGGAGAAAGTGCAAACACCGCACAAGAAAGTCACCCAAGGTCGGATTCGAACCCGGGTCCCTGGTGCTGTGAAGCAACAGTGCTAATCACTGTGTCATCGTGCTGTCCTCAAGAGCAGTTATGGATGGGTAATAAGTGCTGGCCTAGCCAGCGACACCCACTTCTTGGAAATCAACATTTTTATAAGTTAGGACTTGGGAAATGGAAGTATATTCCAATTGTATCCATGAACAAACTAAATACAATACGAGATAATATTGTGCGATTGAATAAGTACAACTACTTCATGACCTCTTTTCCCCTCATTATCATTTCTAAGTACATTATACCCTGAAGTTTTTTTGAAATAAATTTAGAGTACCCAATTAATTTATTTCAATTAAGAGGCAATTTAGTGTGGTCAATCCACGTAGCCTGCACATCTTTGGGTTGTGGGGGCAAAACCCACGCAAACACGGGGAGAATATCCAAACTCCACACAGACAGTGACCCAGAACCGGGATCGAACCTGGGACCTCGGCGCCATGAGGCTGCAGGGCTAACCTACTGCGCCACCGTGCTGCCCTACCCTGAAGTTGTTAATCTTTGTTGCCCTACTCTATCTGCTTCCAAACAGTTCCTGTTTCAGTGTAGACTCTAATCAGGAACACAATTCAAAGATGGGTTCTACACATTTCATTAATCCTCCAACTTGTCCGATCGCCGAGATATCAAACACTAGACACTGTGCTTTATCAAAGCAGATTTTTTTTTCTCCAAAACATGAAACCCTTTCCTAGTTCAGACAGTTTATTAACAAACAAACTCCATTTATTTGAATAAACATGGTCCAGTCCAGGATGTGATTAACAGCAGAATCCAAAACACAGTCACTTGTGAACTCGGCAGTGCCTCTGCAGGTTGGATGAATAAGTGAATGGCTTCCCACACAGGGAGCGGGTGAATGGCTTCTCCCCAGTGTAAGTGCATTGGTGTCTCAGCAGTTCCCTTTTGCATTTAAAGCTCTTCTCACAGTCAGCACATTTAAATGGTCTCTTATCAGAGTAAACAAGTTGGTGATCAATGAGGGTGGATGAATTAGTGAATCCCTTTCCACACACTGGGCAGATGAACGGCCTCTCCCCTGTGTGAACCCGTTGGTGCCTAATCACATCATGTCTTCTTTTAAAATTCTTCCCACAATCAGAGCATTTAAAAGGTCTCTCATCAGTGAACCCTTTCGTGTTCGATGAGATGAGCAGACTGATTGAATCCTTTCTCACATAAGGAGCAGGTGAACAGCCTCTCCTCAGTGTGAATGTGTTGATGAGTTTCGAGCTCACATGGGTAATTGAATACTTCCCCACAATCCACACATTTCCATGCTTTCTCCATGGTGGGGGTGCTCTTGCGTCTGGTTGGATGATCATTTAAAGGCTCTGCCACTCACAGAACACGCAAATGATTTCTTCCTGCTCTGGCTGGTGATGTTTTTTCAGACTGGATAGCGAGTTGAAGCTTTTTCCACAGTCATCGCACTGGAACAGTCACACTTATTTGTGTGTGTGTGTGTCCAAGTGCTCCTCTGGTCAGACTGAAGTTTGAAATCCGTCCCCACACAAACATTGCTCCTTCCATATTCAAAGTTCAATGATATTTCGATGCTGACGATTTGATTAACTCTGCCAGATATTGATATAGAATTTGGTTTGAAATTCCGGTGTGCAAATCCTCTCCTTTACCCTGTAAAAGTTTACTAAAGCCATTATGGTCAGTACATGGGAGAAATTCAGAACAGAATTTGAGTTTCCATATCTTTACTGGCCTGTATTAAGGGAACTTAGAAGGATGAGAGGGGATCTCATTGAAATGTTTAGAGCTTCTAAAGGGCTGGGCAGATTGGATGCTGTGATATTGGTTCCTCTGCCTGGGGTCGAGAAAATGGAGTCACAGTGTCAGGGCATGGGGTAGACCATTTATGACTGAGGTGACGAGAAACCTCTTCACTCACAGGGTGGTGAATCTGTGGAATTCTCTACCAAATGGCAATGGAAGCAAAGTCACTGTGCTCAAATCCAAACCCATCTCCTACATTTCGTCCCTCTAGTACCAGCTGAATGTGACCCTAATAGATCAATCAGCATCGACCCTGCAATGCGGAAAATTGCCCAGGTGTATCCTGTACACAAGAAACAGGACAGATTCTATTCAGCCAATTACTGTCCGGTCCGTCTATTCTCCATCATCAAAATGATGGAAGGAGTCATCAGCAGTGGTATCAAGCGGCATTTACTCCACAATAAATTGCTCACGGATGCTCAGTTTGGATTCTGCCAGGGTCACTCGGCTCCTGACCTCATAACAGCCTTGGTTTAAACATGGACAAAAGAGCCGAATGTCAGAGGTGAGGCGAGAGTAACAGCCCTTTGCATCAAGGCAGCATTTGACCGAGTATGGCATCAAGGAGCTCGAAAAAAACTGGAGTCAGTGGGAATCAGGGGGGAAACTTTCTGCTGGTTGGAGTCATACCTGGAACACAGGAAGATGGTTGTGGTGTTGGAGGTCAATCATCTCAGCTCCAGGACATCACTGCAGGAGTAGGTTAGTGTTCTAGGCCCAACCATCTTCAGCTGCTTCATCAATGATCTCCCTTCAATTTTCAGCACCACTCATGACTCCGCAGATAATGAAACAGTCCATATCCAAATGCAGCAAGACCTAGATTAATATCCAGGCTTGGGCTGATAAGTGGCAAGTTTCATTCATGCCACACACATGTCAGGTAATGACCATCTCCGAGCCAGGATCCAACCATCGCCTTGACATTCAATGGCATGACTATCACTGAATCTCCCACAATCAACATCCTGGGGGTTACCATTGATCAGAAACTGAACTGGACCAGCCATATTAATACTGTGGCTTCCAGGGCAAGTCAAAGGCTAGGAATCCATTCGCAAATAACTCACCTCCTGACACCCCCCCCCCCCAAAAGCCTGTTCACCATCTACAAGGCACAAGTCAGGAGTGTCATGGAATACTCTCCGCTTGCCTGGATGAGTGCAGCTCCAACAACACTCAAGGAGTTTGACACCATCCAGGACAAAGCAGTCCGCTTGATTGCACCTCCTTCCACAAACATTCAAACCCTCCATCACTGACAAACATTGGCAACCGTGTGTACCATCTACAAAATACACTGCAGTAACTCACCAAGGTTCTTTCGACAGCACCCATGACCGCTACCATCTAGAAGAATAAGAATAGCAGATACCCGGGAACCCCAACACCTGGAGGTTCCCCTCCAATTATCACATCACCCTGACTTGGAAATATATCACCATTCCTTCACTGTCATCATCCTAGAACTCCCCCCCACCCCCTCCCTAACAGCAGTGGATGTACCTACACACATGGGCTGCAGCAGTTCAAGAAGGCAGCTAACCACCATCTTCTGAAAGACAACTAGGGTTGACTTAACCACCCACGCCCACATCCCATTAATTAATAAAAAGCTTCTCTCCAGGGCGTCTGGAGCAGTTGGGAACAGAGACCGGAAGCCCCGCCCACTCGATGTTCCTGTACCAAGATGGCGGCGAATGAACCTTTCTATCCTTTATCAGAATGGCGGCCGTTAACGCGGGCCTGTTATCAGGAAAAAGTCGGACATTTGCAAATGCTGCATCTATAAGTTATTAATCAGGACATATAGCCGCCACAATGTGTTTACGGAACCTCTCTGTCCACACACCGGTTGTATCGCTCCCTCCAATCCGGAGCTTCGCCGCTTCCCGACTGCAGTTGAAACAAAAAGCCAACCGCCAGTCGCCATCACTCACTGCGCATACGCCAAACGTTTGCCACCGCGCCTGCGTACTAACTGTCTGTGTTGTGCATAGAGGACATTCTCCTCCGCGTTGCACATTGGGTAATAGCATTACCATTGAATGGTTAAAAATATTAGATGGCCGTCAGTTTTTGATGATGGGGAGGGGGGGGGGGGTGAAGACAGGGACAGTAGGGCTAATGCGTAAAGATACACTTCCTTGCCCTTAGCATGATGTGGAGATGCCGGCGTTGGACTGGGGTGAGCACAGTAAGAAGTCTTACAACACCAGGTTAAAGTCCAACAGGTTTGTTTCAAACACGAGCTTTCGGAGCACGGCTCCTTCTTCAGGTGAATCTGCCCTTAGCAGTTCACGCACGATTAGCAATAAATGTTGGCCTAGCTAGAGAAGACCTTAAATGAAAAATATAGGTCAAAAATTGCAGAGAAATGTACTTACATGGACTCGCCATTATCTTTCAGGAATAATGTGAATGGATGTATGTGAGTATGTGGAGAATCAAGAGTCCCCAAAAGAGGAGAATCCAACTCCTAGTTACATGTGAATTCACTGGTGTGTCAGCAGGTGGAATGCACGAGTGAATTTCTTATCATAAACTAAAACATTTAAATACCCCCTCTCCAGTCAGAATGCCCTGATTTTGCACAAATAAATAATTTATAACTAGAATGATAACAGTTGGGAATATTGTGTGAATCACGGCACACGTGAAGTGTCTGAAAGGTTTGCTCCATCGTGACTATACTGGTGTGTATGTAAATGGGATGAGAACATTTCTTTCCTCCTGTGAATATCCTTTCCTCCTGTGAATATCCTTTCCTCAACATGACTATAGTTTTTTCAAGTTCAGTTGAGCAACTAAATCCCTGCTCACAATCAGCAACCTGTTTTTACATAGCACTTGTAGCATCATTAAAACGATACCAAGCATTTTCTCAGTAATTTTAACGATGTTAAATTTAATGTAGAAAAGTCAGAACTGAAGCATTAAAATCGTTTTCCTCTCCACAGATGCTGAATGAACAAACTGGCATTTCCTCTGTCCCACTCCCACGCTGACCTCTCTGTCCCACTCTGACCTCTTTGTCCCACTCTGACCTCTCTGTCCCACTCTGACCTCTCTGTCCCACTCCCACTCAGACCTCTCTGTCCCACTCTGACCTCTCTGTCCCACTCTGACCTCTCTGACCTCTTTGTCCCACTCTGACCTCTCTGTCCCACTCTGACCTCTCTGTCCCACTCCCACTCAGACCTCTCTGTCCCACTCTGACCTCTCTGTCCCACTCTGACCTCTCTGTCCCACTCCCACTGACCTCTCCGTTCCACTCTGACCTCTCTGCCCCACTCTGACCTCTCTGTCCCACTCCCACTCTGACCTCTCTGTCCCACTCTGACCTCTGTCCCACTCCCACGCTGACCTCTCTGTCCCACTCCCACGCTGACCTCTCTGTCCCACTCCCACGCTGACCTCTCTGTCCCACTCCCACGCTGACCTCTCTGTCCTCAGCCTCCTGAACTGTTCCAATGAAGCTCAACCTCAGCTGGAGAAACAGTCTCTGATATTCCCATTGAACATTTTACAGCTTCTGGATTCATCAATTTCAGATCAGAACCATCGCCTGCATTTTGTTCTGTTTCTTGGGGAGGTTTCAGGCGGCAGCTGTTGGTGAGGATTCTGCTCTCCATTTACATCATCTCCAGACACTTCAATTGTTTCTTTACTTCTCCCATATCCACCCCCTTTTACCTCTCACCATTACCCCTTTGCCATTTACTCACTCCTGTCTTCCACCCTGACCTTCTCTTCTGTTCTATTCTCCTCTCCTCTCTTTCTCTTCCTCTGTATTTGGTTTAAGCCGGTCACAATCACAGAGCCAGGGATCCAACCTCTCCGGGGTGCAAGGAAGCGGCTGCTGTTTATCTCCGTCTGCTGTTTATCAAACTGGTCTGCAGACAGCGGACCAAAGTTAGAGTCGGGTTTTGGGCGCGTTTGGCGTTGGGCGCAAACGGCAATGAACGTTAAAAATGAGCCCCACGAGATTCTCGCCATGAATTTGGCTCCCTCGCCATTTGATTCGCCCAACCGGCGCCTGCTAACAAGGGGAGGGGAGGGAGCTGCTTTTATAGCGTCCCCTCCCCGCTCCTTCCCCGGTGAACACACGAGCATGGCAGGATTCAGACCAGCTCCCAGGTTTCGCGATGCTGAGTTGACCAGGCTGCTGGACGCTGTGGGTGAGAGGCGGGATGCCCTCTTCCCCCCACCGGGTCGCTGGAACAATCTTAGGGTGAAGAAAGCTGCCTGGGAGGAAGTGGCAGCGGTTGTCAGTGCGGGCAGCCTAACCGGGAGGACTGCTATCCAATGTAAGCGGAAGACCAGCGACCTCCTCCGAGCTGCTGGGGTAAGTTACCCTCTGCTCTATATTTAAATGTGTTTCAGTACAGACCTGTATAAACAGTAACATGTAAAATAACCTACAGTTATTACACATTTAATAACCTACAGTTTATACCATTTATCCCCTCCCCCCATGAGGAACAATTGATCAACACCCCCACCGTGCCTCAAAAAACCCTCTTCCTTCCGCCTCAACTCCAATTTGATATTTTCTGATTGCAGAAAGTCATACAGGCTGCTCTCCCCAAAGCCCTGTTCAGTCTCTAGTTTAACAAGATCCTCTACTAGGCAATTAGAGGTGAAGGCCACATCAGCTCCTCTTTCCTCCCTTCCCCCTGGAAATACCTCGCCTTTCCCAATGTTCAATTTATACCCTGAAACGGTCCCCAGTCATCCCATAACCCCACACATGTGGCGAAATTCACTGAAGACCTACGTGATGCCCATTACCGGCGGGCAAAAGTGGTGCTGGTGACTCCGGTGTCGGGGCCTGCTTTTAAGCCCTAAATCTCCCGTCCGGAAAGGGCCAGCAGCGGATTGACGCTGTACGTGTCAATTTCACCCACTGCGGAAGTGGCGCATTGGAGGGGGGGTAGCGGCATTGAAGGGGGGGGAAGGGAGTGGGGGGTGGGTTGTGGCATTGGAGGAGGGGTGGGTTGCGGCGTTGGGGGGGTGGGAGGGGAGCATCATCCTTTCCCCCATCATTGCTGCACCCACAGCAGGGTTTCCCGAGAGGCCCTTCCCATGAGCCTCCCTTGCACCACCAACCTGACCCTACCTCTTACACATCAAACCTGATACTGCTCCAGCACTGCCCTTTGATTGGCACTGCCAGGGTGCCATGGGGCTGTGCCAGGGCATTGCCGGGCCATGTCCCTCAAAGCCCGGATGTTACCCTCCCCTCCGAGTCCCTGATGCTGGCAGGTGAAACTTCCTTTGACCCCAGAAACAACAGCGTTAAGCTATTTAAATTTAGTCAATATGGTTATCAGATTCACGCCCTTGAGCTCCCCATGGCATTAAACCCCTCACGTAATATTCTTACCTCACTGATGTGACATGCATGAATCAGTCGAGGGGATCCCCCCCCCCCCCCTGCAATTACTAAATATGAGAACCCAGCCTGGGAGTGGGGCGGGGGGGCAACATGACTGGGCTGTGCCATGGAATATCCACTGTGCCATGGGTTGGCTTGCCCTGGCCATGCCAAACTGGCAGTATCAACCTGTGCTGGGGGAAGTGCCAGGTGCAGATCATCTGGGGAGCCCCGTTTAGGGGGGGGGGGGGTGTTCCCATTATGTTTTCTGGTGGTGGGGAGCCCCTGATGATTGTGGTGTGGTGGGGGGGGGGGGTGTGAAGAGAGGGAATTGAGTCCTTCTGATGCTTGTGCGGTGGGAGTGGAGGGGTGGGGGGCAGAGACCCTGATGCTTGTCCTCTGCCATTTGAGGGTGGGCAGTTACTTCTAGTTCAGATTGCTGTGCCCATTAAAGGTGGCGCCCTGTGGAGCCAACCTTTCAGGCTCTGTCACACTGCATGCCCCCCCAATGCTGCAACCCACCCCCCAATGCCGCAACCCCCCCCCCCCCCCCCCATCAATGGTTGACGCAGTTGTAAACCTACTTTGATTTTCGCCGACATGACCCGTGGCCACTTCGGCCCATCCAGGCCGGAGAATTATTCACCCTAAAAATTAAATGACATCCTGCCTGCGCCAGCTGTTCTCCGAGGCGGGCGGCGGGATTTGAACAACGCCGTTTTATGGCAGGTCGGATAATTCCTAACATGGTGGGAGCGGGAATAACGCTGCCGCCGGCTGATTCTCCGACCCTGGGTGGGGTTGGAGAATTTCGTCCATGCTCTCCAGTGGGTCTGACACAAAACAACTGGTTGTCTGCGTATAGTGACACCTGGTGTTCTTGACTACCCCCCTTGCGTTCCCCCGTCACTCCATTAACCCCTTGAGGGACATTGCCAAGGGTTCACTTTCCAATGATTTGTACCTCTCTGTAGCCCAAACTACGTTCTATTTGTGAATGTTCCATTGAAACTGTATATAAACCGGCGAACCCAAAATGCAGACTTTGTTCCAAACCCAAAATTTAAAATAAATGCGTCTACTCCAACCAATTAAAGGCCTTCTTTACAACCATGGCGATGACCTCTGGCTCCTGCCCCCTCGATGGTGTCATTACCACGTTCAACAGCCTCCTGAGATTACTGGAGAGCTGCCTGCCTTTTATGAAACCTGATTGATCCTCGGGCAACATGCCTCCATTGTTCCCACCATCAACTTAAGCCGGCCCCTTCACATGAGTGTTCAACAACGAATGATGGGCCTATCTGACCCACACTCCAGTGGATCCTGCCCTGGTTTTGGGATGAATGTAATCAACACCTGTGTCAGTGTGTCTGGCACCTCCCCCTTCTGTGCTTCATGAAACATTCCCAATTTCCCTGGATGCAGCCTGTCTCTTCAGCTGATGTTCTGGCATGTGACTCTCCTTTTCCCCATCTTTGTATTGAACTCCCCCTTGTCCTCCTTATCTGCCCCACTACCTTCCCCATTGTCAGCCTATCAAACTGTCTCTGCAACCTGTTCCTCTTTGCCAACAACTCCTTTTGTGGGAGCCCCTTTGTATCTCATCCAACAACCTTCTATACTCCTCCCTCCATCACCTGACCCCGTGTGCCTTAAATGACCACCCTTGGACCACTACCTCTAATACCTCCGAAAATGTGGCTGCTGACACCTCTCCATTTGGATTGATTTCCACGTACCTCACCTCTTCTCAGACCTGTCTGCCAACAGACCTGGAGATCTCCTCCAGTCTGGCCCCTGCGCTTGCCCTGAGCTGAACCCACCCCCCCTCCACCCAGTGCGGTGCATGATCAGATATTACAATTCCTGCATGCCCCACCTCCACCGCCCTCGATACTGCCTTGGTCACGATGAGGAAATCCATTCTCGAGTATGCCTTACACACATGAGAAGGGGTACTCTGCCTAATCTAGTCTTTCACTCTGGTGAGTCTCCTGTAAAAAGATTACCTCTTCCTCAGACCCCATAAGTTTGGGGGGGGGGGGAGGGAGGAGGAAAGGGGTGCCAATATCCCTGTACAAACTTGTAACACCAAAAACTACTACAATATAATAAAAAGTTATCAACAGACAAGACCAAAAGAACCCCCCTGACAATGAACATCAGCTATATCCTTCATCATACAACAACTTGGCTCTCCAACTTCATGGTCTCATAAAATCATTTGCCTCTTCTGGCAATTCGAGATAATATTTTCAGCCTGCCTTCAAATGTGACCCACCATTAATTTGCTGGGTATAAAACCCAAACTAATTTTCATGCTACAATGCTGCCTTGGCCCTGTTGAATCCTGTGTGCCTCTTTGCCAGCTCTGTCCAAATACCTTGCGCCCCCCCCCCCAAATTTGCAGACCTGGGGCGAAATTCACCGAAGACCTGCGTGACGCCCATTACCGGCGGGCAAAAGCAGCGCCGGTGACTCCGGCGTCGGGGCCTGCTTTTAAGCCCTAAATCTCCATTCCCGAAAGGGCCAGCAGCGGACTGACGCTATACTTGTCAGTTTCACGCGCTGCGGAAGTGGCGCGTCGGGCGACATCATCAACGCCGCCCGGCGAAACTGGATATAAATAGTGCAGGACAGTGCGACAAGAAGATTAACGACCTCGCCAGGGTGAGTCCCCCTCCCCGTGACATTGACACCTACCTTGACCTTTCATTGTGAACTTGACCTTTCATTGTGAACTTGACCTTTCATTGTGAACTTGACCTTTCATTGTGAACTTGACCTTTCATTGTGAACTTGACCTTTCATTGTGAACTTGACCTTTCATTGTGAACTTGACCTACACCCTAATTTGGTCACCAACCCTAATGTGTCGTGACCTTTGCCAGGGGATATTGGGTGGTGACTCGTATGGACCGACCCAAGGACATTGGGCTGATTATTCCTGCACTGCTGACGAGTCCTTGGAGTGGGGCCCGTGGCGCTTAACCTCTGACACCGGCTGGTGTCTGTCTCCTTCCTTGTCCAGGGAACAGGTTGTCCCAACTCTCCTGCGTGGCATTCAGCAGTGTCTCGAGCTCTACAGCTGCGAATGTCGGTGCAACTCTTTAAGGTACCATCTTCCTGGCTGCAGTGAAAGTGTGTGGAGAGGAATGCTTATAGGCAGCACAAACTAATCAAGCTCTCGGGTGCCAATCAGAACAGCACCAAATCCAATGGTTGCTTTAGTTAGATTAGCTCGAGTTCCACTGGGCACCGGTGCTGGCCCCTTTGCACGTCCTGAAAGGCTCCGACACTGCCGCTGCTATCAGGACACTACATCAACACCAATTCAGTTCCAGCATCTGCTCTTAGACTCCAGGATGAGGTTTACATTGCAATTTATATTAATGAGAGAAGTGAAAGTGCTTCTGCCATAATCGTGGACGACACATAAATTGGTGTGATGGCACAAGTCTACAAAGGAATATGGACAGATTAAGTTAGTTGGAAAAACATGGCAGACGGAATATAAACAAAGAAAATATGAAGTTCTGAACTATGGTAGGAAGAATAAATGAGCTGCATATGATTAACATGGAGAAAGAGTGCTGAAAGCTGCCAAACCGTTGGATTTGGGGGTCTCCAAGCATCAATGAAAAAAAGCTAGCATGCAGTTAACTAGTTAATTAGGAAGGCAAATTGAATATTGGTCTCGTGTCTAACACTGTTGTTTCTACATCTGCTACCCACATGCCCCACCTCCAACAGGACAAGCGATACTACAACAGGAGGTGTCAAAGGAATGGTGGGGGCATTGCCGAGGAGAGACCACTCACCGTCCATGAGGAAAGGGCCCTGGAAATGGCAGGACCTGAGGACCGGGAGGTTGCCGAGGCAGAGGTCGGGGGCCCACCAGCAAGTGAGCCACCCACGGCCCTTCCCCCTCTCCCATATCCACCCTCCCCCATATCCCCGATCTGAGTGTTTAACCATGTACGCTGTCTTGTGTAATGCAGGTCCAGACATCGAGGTACCCGTCCCCGCTGATGCCCACCGCCCGCAGGATGCCCCAGGGCGGCCACGGGAGAGGGAGCGACCCGGCCCCTCTGGCCTGCAACGGCCGAAGGATGCCCCAGGGTTGGAGAGGAGACGCGCGGCTAAAGCCAGACGACGCCTGCGTCTCATGCGCATTCCGCGACGCAAGGTTCAAAGACGCCGCGATGAGGGGAGAAGCCAGAGGCCCCCATCGCACCTAACAATGGACCCCCAAAGCCAGGACACTGCCACCCAGGACAATGGACGGGCCGAGCAGATGGGTGAACCCCAGGGGACCACTGACTTTGACCATGCGCACAGTTCAACGGCACAGCTTTCTCCAACACCCACCACCATCGCAGAGACACTCACCCCGGCTGGGCTTTTTAGTGATGAGTCATCTTGGTCACTCGCTGGTGCGCACAACACTGTCGTCCCAGTACAGCAGGTGGAGGTAGGAGCGGCAGAGGGGCCGGGAGGTCGGAGGGCATCCTGGCGCAACCAAACATCTGCCGCCCAGACTGGTCCCGGGTTCCTGGAGTTAACGGGCCCACCCATAGACCCAATGCAATCAACAAACCTGGGTCGATGGAAGAGGGTGACGGCCGGCTTGCAGCTGATGCAGACGCAGGTGGAGGAGTCCACCCATGTCCAGGAGCAGGAAGTCGTGCCGGTCATGCATGCCACCCAGGCCGAAACCGCACGGGTGGCGTCCGCGGTCGAGGCAATGGGTGCAACGGTGTCCGACATGGGTCGCAGTATGCAGGCTCTGGGGCTGTCCATGCAGGTGGCGTCCGTGTCCCAGGACATGGCTTCCCACTCACAGGAAGCCATGAGCCAGACCCAGCGGCTGATGGTAGAGGCGTTCAACGTTGTGGCCCTGTCTCAGCAGGCCATGGCCCAGTCTCAGCAGGCCATCGCTGAGGGCATCGGTGCCATTGTCCATCACCTCGCCGGCATCGCCGAAAAACAAACCGGGATGGTCGACTCCCTGAGCTCCATTGCTGCAGATCTGAGGACCCTTGTCGGTACCAGCACGGGCCTCCAGGACTGGCAGCGCCAGGTGTCGGGGGAGCGTCGGATGGCCGGTCCGTTCGCACCCCCGACCCATGTAGAGGCCCGGGGGCCACCGGGCACCCCGAGGGAGGAGGAGGTGCTGTGCTCTGTACCGGGTCCCCCTGTAGGGGAGGTCCCGGAACACCGCGCCACCTCAGACTCTCCCCCTTCCATCCCAGGTGCATCTGGTGGGCAGCGGGTAAGACAGGCTGGCAGCTCGCCATCCCAGTCGCCCGAGCCGCAGCCTGGCCCATCTAGGCCGGGCCGCCCCAGGAAACGTCCGCTAAAGGGATCACAAGTCACAGGGCATGATTCGCAGGAGTCCACCTCCAGTCCTGCTGTACTGTCTGGGGAACCACCTAGGTGTAGTAAAA
The DNA here is from genome assembly GCF_902713615.1 of Scyliorhinus canicula. Classification (NCBI taxonomy): domain Eukaryota; kingdom Metazoa; phylum Chordata; class Chondrichthyes; order Carcharhiniformes; family Scyliorhinidae; genus Scyliorhinus; species Scyliorhinus canicula. The sequence continues at coordinate 11,832,410 of NC_052158.1, read as the reverse complement.
GGGTCCGTATGATCAAGAAATTAGACACTTAGTAAGTTGGCACGGGTGAAGGGCACAGTAGTTTCAGGGTCTAGGGCACATGTATGGACTGTCTGTCATTAAAATCACTTGCACACCTACAGAAGCTGCCTTTGTGTTCTGTCCGAAGCATGTGGGGGTGTCATGTAGGTTGAGTGCCAGTGTGTGTGGAGGGTCTGATGTCAGCCTCAGGTGAGTGTGCCCCCCCTTCTCCTGGCCCGCCCTCTCAATCCCTCCGGGCAGAGGATATGACCGTGCGCTGCAGTGTGACGGCCGCATGCAGGGATGGTCCGGAAGGTTGGTGGTACTGTGGCCATGGGTCAGACATTGTACAATGATTTGGAGCCAGGAGCTCATCGCAGTGCGTGACATCATCATCCTCCATGGACTGCAGTAGACACGCTTCCATCGGCAACCGTGTGATGACGGCCCATTGTGTCGCAGTGGATGTGCAATGGAGGGGTGTTGTGCTTTCAGGTGGGGTGGAAATGGTTGGTGAGGTGTTGGGTCTTGGTGCAGGGTTCGTGAGGGGGGAGTGAGGGTGTTGGGAGGGGGGGGGTGGTGGTCGGATGTTGCCATGGTGTGTGGAACGTTGCCATACTCGCCGATTCGCTACCTCCCTAGTCTGTGAACCGGCCGGCTATCAGCCTGTCCCGTGCTCGCTGGCCCAGACGGTGATGTTGGGCAGCCACCCGCCAATGACCTGCCCGTCTGCCCTGACCATTGCCCCCATCTCCCTCGTTTGGGGAGGTCTGCGCCTCTTCCTCCTCTCCACCCCCCCTCCTCTGGCTGCGGCACATCACCCCTCTGCTGGGCGATGTTGTGCAGGACACAACACACCACAATGATGCGGCCGATCCTATCTGGCGGGTACTGGAGTGCCCCCCCCCCCCCCCCCCAGAGATGTCCAGGCACCTGAATCGCGACTTGAGGATCCCAAAACACCTCTCAATTAGACCCCTGGTCGCTGCATGGACATCGCTGTATCTATTGTCCGCGTTAGTCTGTGGCCTCCGTATAGGCGTCATCAGCCACGACCGCGACGGGTAACCCCTATCGCCCAGCAACCAGCCCCTCATCCGGCGGTGACATCCCTCGAACATTCCAGGGATTTTCGACCGCGACAACACTTATGAGTCATGAACACTTACCGGGCGCAGACGTGCATGATTATCATGTGGTGGTCGCAGACCACTTGTGTGTTCATAGAATATGTCCCTTTCCTGTTTGTGAAGACGGCCCTGTTGTGACTGGAAAAGATATAGTTTGAGTACATTAGATGGGTCGTTCTTTGTACAATGTGTGCAGGAGGGTTTCCTGACACAAAATGTTGACAGGCCAACAAGAGGTGAGGCCACATTGGATTTGGTTTTGGGTAATGAACCAGGCCAGGTGTTAGATCTGGAGGTAGGTGAGCACTTTGGATGACCACAATTCGGTGACCTTTACGTTGGTGATGGAAAGGGATAAGTATATCCCGCAGGGCAAGAGTTATAGCTGGGGGAAGGGTAATTATGATGCCATTAGACATGACTTAGGATGTGTAGGTTGGAGAAGTAGGCTGCAAGGGTTGGGCACACTGGATATGTGGAGCTTGTTCAAGGAACAGCTATTGCGTGTTCTTGATAAGTACGTACCAGTCAGGCAGGGAGGAAGGGGTCGAGCGAGGGAACCGTGGTTTACCAAAGAAGTGGAATCTCTTGTTAAGAGGAAAAAGGAGGCCTATGTGAAGATGAAGTGTGAAGTTTCAGTTGGGGTGCTTGATAGTTACAGGGAAGCGAGGAAGGATCTAAAGAGAGAGCTAAGATGAGCAAGGAGGGGATATGAGAAGTCTTTGGCAGGTAGGATCAAGGAAAACCCAAAAGCTTTCTATCGGTATATCAGGAAAAAAAGAATGACTAGGGTAAGAGTAGGGCCAGTCAAGGACAGTGGTGGGAAGTTGTGTGTGGAAGCGGAGGAGATAAGCAAGATACTAAATGAATACTTTTCGTCAGTATTCACTCAGGAAAAAGATAATATTGTGGAGGAGAATGCTGAGACCCAGGCTATTAGAATAGATGGCATTGAGGTACATAGGGAAGCAGTGTTGGCAATTCTGGACAAGGTGAAAATAGATAAGTCCCCGGGGCCTGATGGGATTTATCCTAGGATTCTCTGGGAAGCCAGGGAAGAGATTGCAGAGCCTTTGGCTTTGATTTTTACGTCATCGTTGGCTACAGGATTAGTGCCAGAGGACTGGAGGATAGCAAATGTGGTCCCTTTGTTCAAGAAGGGGAGTAGAGATAACCCCGGTAACTATAGGCCGGTGAGCCTAACGTCTGTGGTGGGTAAAGTCTTGGAGAGGATTATAAAAGATACGATTTATAATCATCTAGATAGGAATAATATGATTAGGGATAGTCAGCATGGTTTTGTGAAGGGTAGGTCATGCCTCACAAACCATCGAGTTCTTTGTGACGGTGACTGAACAGGTAGACGAGGGTAGAGCAGTTGATGTGGTATATATGGATTTCAGTAAAGCGTTTGATAAGGTTCCCCACGGTCGGCTATTGCAGAAAATACGGAGGCTGGGGATTGAGGGTGATTTTGAGATGTGGATCAGAAATTGGCGAGTTGAAAGAAGACAGTGGTGGTTGATGGGGAAATGTTCAGAATGGAGTTCAGTTACTAGTGGCGTACCACAAGGATCTGTTCTGGGACCGTTGCTGTTTGTCATTTTTATAAATGACCTAGAGGAGGGCGCAGAAGGATGGGTGAGTAAATTTGCAGACGACACTAAAGTCGGTGGAGTTGTAGACCGTGTGGAAGGATGTTGCAGGTTACAGAGGGACATAGATAAACTGCAGAGCTGGGCTGAGAGATGGCAAATGGAGTTTAATGTAGAGAAGTGTGAGGTGATTCACTTTGGAAAGGATAACAGGAATGTGGAATATTTGGCTAATGGTAAAATTCTTGGTAGTGTGGATGAGCAGAGGGATCTCGGTGTCCATGTACATAGATCCCTGAAAGTTGCCACCCAGGTTGATAGGGTTGTGAAGAGGGCCTATGGTGTGTTGGCCTTTATTGGTAGAGGGATTGAGTTCCGGAGCCATGCGGACATGTTGCAGTTGTACAAAACTCTTGTACGGCCGCATTTGGAGTATTGCGTCCAGTTCTGGTCGCCTCATTATAGGAAGGACGTGGAAGCTTTGGAACGGGTGCAGAGGAGATTTACCAGGATGTTGCCTGGTATGGAGGGAAAATCTTATGAGGAAAGGCTGATGGACTTGAGGTTGTTTTCGTTAGAGAGAAGAAGGTTAAGAGGTGACTTAATAGAGGCATACAAAATGATCGGAGGGTTAGATAGGGTGGACAGTGAGAACCTTCTCCCGCAGATGGAGGTGGCTAGCATGAGGGGACATAGCCTTAAATTGAGGGGTAATAGATATAGGTCAGAGGTGGGTTTTTTACGCAAAGAGTGGTGAGGCCATGGAATGCCCTACCTGCAACAGTAGTGAACTCGCCAACATTGAGGGCATTTAAAAGTTTATTGGATAAGCATATGGATGATAATGGCATAGTGTAGGTTAGATGGCCTTTAGTTTTTGGACTTCCCATGTCGGTGCAACACCGAGGGCCGAAGGGCCTGTACTGCGCTGTATCGTTCTATGTTCTATGTCTGCAGGTGGCCGCACGGCTGCATGCATCCCTTCGACCATGGGAAAACAAGCCATGGCAGAGAACCCCACGGCCTGGGCATCCTGGTTTGCCTGGTCCATGGGGAAGCGGATGTTGCCGTCCGCAATGGCATATAGGGCGTCTGTCACGGTCCGGATGCATCGATGCCTGTGAGATGCCGGACAGGTCCCCACTTGGCACCTGGAATGAGCCTGTGGCATAAGATGAGGGCCACTGTAACCTTGACAGATGCGGGGAGAGGGTGTCCTCCCCCAGTGCCACGCGGTGCCAGGTGAGCCATTAGGTGGCATATGTGTGCCACGGTTTCAGGGCTCATCTGGAATCTCATCCTGCATGCCCGGTCTGTGAGTTCCTGGTACGATGAATGTGGTCTTGCCACACGGGGCCTCCTTGGACATCTCCGTCACTGTGCCGCCACAACGTCCTCCACCCTCTCCTCCTCCTCCTCCTCCTCCTCCAGGGCGACTTGTACAATCGCGGATGTAACCACGGCGGCCAACATCACAGGCTGAACGGAAAACATGATTGCCTGTGGGGGGTGGTGGCAGGGAAGACAACATGTAATCATTTCCCTTATCCCCCCCAAACCCGCCGACTTTTTTCTTTTTTTCTTTTTTTCTTTTTCTTTTCTCTTCTTTTTTCTTTTTCTTCTCTAAATGACATCGCGCCGGCTGTTCTCTGAGGCTGCCAGCGGGATTTGAACTACGCCATTTAATGGCGGTTCGGAAAATTCAAAACATGGCGGGAGCGGGAATAACGCCACCGCCGGCCGATTCTCCGACCCTGCGTGGGGTCGGAGAATTTCGCCCCTGTTTCTCCCTGGCCCATCGCAAAATTCTTTCCTTTTGTGCTTCACAGAAGTGGTGGCTCCCCCGTTTTCTGCCTTAGAGACCTCCACCTCTCTCAACTTTGCCCTTGAGGCACTTTTCCACTCAGTCCATCGCAGGGGTGCTATTGCACCCTTGATGGCCTTAAACCTGTCCTCCTGCATCTCTTTCCTCTGCTGCCAAAGTTAATCTCTGAAGTCCATCAGCTGCTCCATCTGCACCTTTCCTAGTGGCATCTACCCTTCCCCTCCCATCATTTTTCTCAATTACTTTATGCTGCAAGTTCCCTCCAATCTCTTAGCCAGGTTTGTGACTTTTTTTTGCCAGGTCTGGTAGCTAGCCAGCATGGTAATTCTGGGGAGACTTTGCCTCCACTGCCTCTTTCCTGCCAGAGTTACCCTACCAATGGGCTTAAGGCGCCAAAACCAATTGAGAGCCAGAACTGCCCTGGGGATGATCACTCACTCCATGGCTGCCACTCAGTTACCATCTCTCTCCTGGCATCAATTGCGCCTGCCACCCTTCAAATTCTCAAGCCTCTCTCTCTCCCAATCGACTGGCTGACATCTTGCAGTCTCCCCACAGCCAAACTTTGTGCCTGATCCTTAGGACACCCACCAGCACAACTCCATGTCCCGATGTGTGGTGCCCATGCATGAAATCTGCCATAGACACCCCCCCCCCCCCTCCCCCCCACCCTGCTGACCAAGCAAGCATGAAGCTCACAATGCCCTTTTTGTCCCTGCAGGTGAAGATAGCTCATAATAAATGGCTAAGGGCCAAGAGATGGGGAGGAAATGCAGAAATTCTAAGCCTCACCCCCTATGAGGAACTGGCCTGGAAGATCGTGGCATTGCCGGAGTTCAGCAGAGTCATGAACGTAGAGGTTGACGGGTGTCCCCGAGGTGAGGATTGACTGCCCTTTCACCCAGATGACCGATCTCGAGTGTGTTGTTTTTGTCAACCGATAACCTTTCCTTCTCACTGACCACATGCCCATTGTTGCGCAGGGTCTCCATCTGATGAAGCCGGGCCATCCAGAGTCCTATCTCTCCATGCCACCCAAGAGAACACCTCTGAGGAAAGCTTGAAGGAGACCACCGGTGATGCGTCACAGCTGTCAATTGCACCTTCCAGTACAGACACACTCACCTCGGTGGGCGATATTAGTGGACAGGCTTCTGGAGCACAATCTGAGCACAGCACAGTTGCTGATGCACATCAGGTGGAGGCAGGAACATCCAAGGCTGACAGCACCTGCAGGTCTGGGTCCTGGTCAAATGTTGAACCTCTGGACACGTTTCTCCCTGAGCTGATGCAGATGATGGGTCAGAGCCATGAGAGTCAGGAGAGGATGTCTGTGACATTCCAGCGACTGCTAGGCCGATTGGAGCAGTCCCAAAGTTTGCAGGTGCAGACAATGCATGAGACAGAGGCTAAAACTGCTAGGGTGGTGACTGCAGTGGAAAGCCTGGAGCACAATGTTAGTGTCTTGAGTGGTAATGTCCAAGGCATGGCTCAGTCTGTGACAGCTGTGGCTAAGGGTCTTGACAAAATGTCCGAGTCACTGGGGTACATGTCCCAGACACAGATGGACATTGCTGAGGCACTCCAGAGCATGGCCCAGTCACTAAGAACCATCGCTGAGGGTGTTGACACCATGGCCCAAACAATGGGGAGCCTCCAGGACTGGAAACTCCAGATTACTCGGAGGCTTCTGGAGCTTGGTCCAGACGTCTCTCCATCCCCTGGAGACCTCCAGTGTCCTATGGACACCATCAAGGAGGAAGTGCTGGAGGCCAATCCGGGGTCTTCCACCAAAGAGATGATGGCCTCCATTTCTTCCAAATTCCCCCCTCCTGACACCAGTGCATCTCGGGGGCAGTGGGTTGAACAGGGTGGCATAGCAATGCCAGTGACGGCCTTAAGTGGGCCAGAGCCCCGTGGACACCAGCACAGGGCACCAAAGGCCACAGGGCATGGCAAGAGGCAGGCTGCCTCCTCCTCTGATGTGCATCCTGGGGCTGCACCTAGATGTAGAACTCTATCACAGAAGAGTGAGGAGCACTGAGTGGGCACTTTGTGGGAGGAGTGGGGGCTCACTATCGGTACCTAGGTGAATGGAAATCTGTCAACATGAAATGTTCACTATTAAAATGGCAGGGGGCTCACTATCTGCAGGTTGGGAAATGGAAAGCATGAAACAATGAAATGTTTGCTATTAAAACATGTCACACCTCATTATGTGTGAAGACTGACAAGTTAATCTTCACAGAAGGCTCACCTGCACTGCTGCCCTCCACTCCCACTGCCCATTGTGTCTGCACCGACCCACCCTATCCCTGTAACCCCTCCTAACCTTTTTGGTCACTAAGGGCAATTTATCATGGCCAATCCACCTAACCTGCACGGCTTTGGACTGTGGGAGGAAACCCAGGCAGACACTGGGAGAATGCTGAAATGAGAAACAGCAAAACATACAAATCGGGAGTCGACCATTCAGCCCTTCAAACCTGTTCTGTCATTCGCAATTGTGGCCTTAACTCCATATTCCTGCCTGTGTCCGATTATCCTTTTACTTCCTCATCCTTTTACTTCCTCATCTTGTCTATCACTGTCTTTAATATAGTCAATGACTCTGCTTCCACAGCTCTCTGGGGAAGAGTTTCAAAGACGAGCGACCCTCTGAGAAAATGTTTCTCCTCGTCTCAGTCCTAAATGGAAGACCCCTTATTTTTGAACTGTGCTCCGCATGCAAGTCGCTCCCCTGAGTGTAAACATCTTTCTTCATCCACCTCATCATGTCCCCTCAGGATCCTATATTATTCAATAGGTTCACCTCTCAATCTTCTAATCTTCAGTGGATACAAGTCAAACCTCCACAGAATCCCAACAGTGCAGAACGAGGCCATTTGGCCCACTGTGTTTGCACCAAACCTCTGAAAGAGAAACTTACCCTGGCCCATTCCCCTGCCCAATCCCTGTAACCCCACTTTACCTGCACATCTTGGGACTGTGGCAGGAAACCGGAGCACCCGGAGGAAACCCCCACAAACACTGGGAGAACATGCAGACTCCACATGCATAAAGGCTGGAATGGAACCCAGGTCCCTGATGCTGAGGCAGCAGTGCTAACCACTGCCAAGGTGCAACCTCGTTTAACCTTTTCCTCTCAAGATGTTCACCCACCCCCGCAAATCACAACCACCCCAATCCCACGTAGCCATCCACCACAACACACTTGTATTACTAAAGAGCAAGAAATGGATTTGAAGGGTGTGGAACATGAGGAAAGTTGAAAATATTTAATAACCAATTAGAGTAAATTAGACAGCAGTGGCTGATGTGTGGAATGTGTTCAGAAAACCTACAGGAGAGAGAGTTAGAGATGAGACATGAGGCCTGAATTTTTTCATCAGTGTGATCTCGGTGGTTGACTGATACCCAAAAGGAAGGATTACGGTGTCGAGTGCTCAGTGGTGGAGTTTCCCCACCGCCTGTCCTTTACCACCGTGAGGTCCTGGTGATGTTTCTGGGATGTAATTACACATCAAACCCTCTTTTCAGAGTAAATGCTGCTTCTGTTTTATAATTTAATAACGGGGCTCGGCAGTAAAGGTGTTTGCACTGATTCATCTCGGACACAACGACGATTATCCAGCACCTTCTGACATTACAGGACCCTTTGTACATCAATGTTTCCCAATCTGTCACCATCTCAATTTTTTGCCATTCTGTTTTTTCCTACTGAAGTGGATAACGTCACACTTATCCACGGTATACTGCAGCTGCCATGTATTTGCCCACTCACTCAACCTGTCCAAATTGTCTTGAGGAGTCTCTTAACATCCTCCTCGCCAATCTCATTCCCACCAAGTTCCGCGTCATCGGCAAACATGGATATATCACATTTGGTTCCTCATTGGGCTTGCCTAAAATTCAACATAGACGTCAATGCCTGGGAGATTTGCTCAGGCGAGACCGACTTGGATGAACCTTCTGATTGACGGGAAACAATTCTTCCGAGGACAACCAGTGGCAAGAGGAAACCTGGAAGAGGAGCTGGAGAAAGAAATACCATTAATCTAGAGTCCAAGGACTGATCCCACTTCCTGGAAACACCTGCTAATTGCAGTTGAAGATGTGGCTCTAGGATCGGGCTCTTCAGCCACTCAAAGACCCACAGAACCCATGACCAGTAACTGTGTTCTTAGGAAAGCTTTCTGAAAATCCAAATTCACCACATCCACTGGTTCTCCTTCATCTATTCTGCTGGTTACATCCGGAACAAATCCAGTAGGTTTCTCGGAGCATATTTTCCCTTTCAGAAATCCATGTTGGCTTGGTCTAATCCTGTTGTTATTTACCCAGTGTCCTGTAACACATAATTTATAATAGACTCAAGCTACCTGCTACTTCCCTGCAGCAGCAACTTCAGTTCCTTGATTTCAAGATGAATTTCACTGCAATATTCGGGAAATTATAGTTCTAAACTAATCTGATTACATAATGCGATTGTCTCACACAGGGTGGCACAGTGGTTAACACCAGGGACTCAGACTAAATTCTGGCCTTGGGTCACTGTCTATGCGGAGTCTGCACATTCTCCCCATGTCTGGGTGCTCCGGTTTCCTTCAGTCCAAAGATGTGCGGGTCAGGTAGATTGGCCGTGATAAATTGCCCCTTAGTGCAGGTTGGGTTCGGGGGTTATTGGGAGAGGATGGGGGAATGGGCTTGCGTGGAGTGCTCTTTCAGAGGGTCAGGGTAGACATGATGGATGAATAGCCTACTTATGGACTGTACGGATTCTACCACATAAAACCAAGCAAAGTATGAAGGGGAATCGGGGCAGGTGGAGAGAGGGAGACTGAGGATGCAATTCTCCGGAAAGATTTGTTAGTATGCTCGCAAGCGGGAACTGCTGCAAGCTTCCCAGCAATGCTGGCAATGCTATTCAACATTAATTGGTCCACTTAACGAAGCCTTGAGGGCTTCTTCCTGAAACTGACGGCTCGCCAGCTGATTCCTCATGACCACGCTCACCAGCCGACCCCCACTAACGAGGTCGACTAGCAGTATAGCTGCACTTGCTCCGCCGACCCCAGCCAGGCTTGGGAGGCTGCTAAATGCTGTGGAGGCCAGGGGGATGTACTGTTTCGCAAGTGTCCCGGAGAGTCAGCCATAGGGCTGCCAGTACTGCCTGGGGTGAGGTGATGGCATTGTGAGCGCCGAAATGTGACCAGGAGGACTGGCCTCCAGTGCAGGAAAAAAGGTCAACGATCTACACCAGGTAACAAGAATGAATAGACACCAATGCTCACGCCACAAGAGCATCCACCCCCCCCCCCCTCCAACTCTTCATGTGACGCCCGACCCCTCCCTCAACCTCCCCTTCCATCACTGTGAACTGTTGCTCTCTTTATTTGGTTCTAAATATGGCGGTCAATATGGTCGCCTTCCTTAATCCAAATTCTGCTCGCTTTAGAGTCGCCAGGTTCAAACCCGGATACTGATCAAAAGAGCCAATACACCAGTTAGTTAGTTCAAAATCAATACTATTTATTTACACACACAGCAATATCTACTCATGCACACAATAAACTAAACTATCTCTAATGCTAAAGCCTATACTTAACTTCGGGTGCCCACTCAGTCAGAGGAACAATGGCCGTTGTTCGGATCTGAGGCTGCTGGGGTCAAAGTGGTAAAGGGGAACATCTAAGGTCGTCCGCCTGGTAGCGAGCATTGACTTTGGACTTACTTGATTCTGGTGCAGCTGCTGGATGGGTCTCTCTGCTTTAAGAGCCGAATCCAAGACAGCGATTCTCTCTTGGGGCCTTCTTCTTATACCCGAAGGGGCTTCGCACTCTTTTGGGCTGGCCTTGAACTTGGCCCCAATCAATTGGACCATATCTTGATCATTCGGATTGATCTTGACCAATAAAGGGGTGGGTGCCCTGATGGCTGGACGTGTCCTAGGTGGTCGTTGGCCTTGCTTTGTTTATGCTTTTGCTTTTGGTGCTGGGGTGTCTGAGGCTGGATCGGTTACTTGAGTGTCTTTCCTTTGTTCCCAGAGGTAGGCCATCAATATGCTAATGGACTTCAGTTTCAGTCTCAGCTGGGAGTGTTCTTCAATATGCATACAGGCTCTGTGCCTGCCTGCTTTCTTAACATTGTCCATAGTTCCTAGACTTTGCAAACATCCATTTTTGTATTCTGGAAGTGGCCATACCAAATGGCTACAGAACCACGCATGTGACTAATGATGACCACTCTCTCCTCAGGAAAAGCTCTCCCACAATCGCCAGGAAAGGGCCCAGACTAGCGGTGGTGCAGGGCATCAGAATCCTCGCCTCCTTCGAGGAGCGAGTCCTGGAGGTGACTGGTGTAGCCGAGGAGAGGGCACTCCAATGCCTGAGGAACCACCAGTTTCCCGATGGAACTGTCAAACATGAGTTGTTATTTGACTGACCAAACACTCCCACTGACCACATTCGTTTGCATGTCCTCCAGCCGACAGCGCCCCCCTCTCCTGCCTGCCAGGAACACCTCTGAAGAGAGCTCCGTGGATGTCACCATAATAGTCTCAGGTGTCATCGTCAGCCCCCACCAGTGCAGATACATGCACGTCGGTGGGAAATGTAAGTGGTCAGGCTTCTCAAACACTATCTGCTGAGCACCACCCAGCTGCTGCTGTACATCAGCTGGACGCAGGAGCCCCCAAGCGAGGAGGTCTGCTGGGTCCCAGCACCCTGGAGTGATGTGACACACACTGGGAGGGTGGGAAATGGGAGTGTGGGGTGACGGACCAGGCCACGTCCAAAGTGAATCGAGGGAGTATGAGGGCCTCTCTGGGCCTGCCGGACCTTTGCCGCTACAGCCTGTCCTGCAGCCTCTGACTGGTCCTCTGGTTCCTCCCCGGCCTTGGGTTCTAGCCCCTGCTGGTCTGGCACCAGCTCATCATCCTCGCCCTTCTCCTCCTCCTTCTCCTCCTCCTACTTGATGGTGGCCACATGTCCCTCATCGCCAACCTCCAGCCCATGGCGTCACTACTGTGTGAGGTTGTGGAGGGCACAACAGATCACCACAGCGGGCGACCCTGAAGATGGTGAACTGGCACCATTGGCGCAGTTGAGGCATTGAAGCCACCATGAAGACCAATGCACTGCTCAATCACAGCTCGGGTGGCCACATGGGCGTCGTTGTACTCGGTCTCCATTTCGGTCTGGGTCTCCGCTTCGGTCTCCATCCTCCATACTGAAGTTCCTCAGCGGGTACCCCTTATCCTCCAAAAGCCAGCTGCCCATCCTAGGGAGGGCCTCAAAGTAGCTGGGGATGACTGACTGCCCCAGAATGTAGCAGTTGTGCACACTCCCCGGGAAGCATGCGCGCACGTGCATTCTCTTCACCTGGTGGATGCACATGAGCTGGATATTGAGGGAGTGGAACCCCTTTCTATTAATGGAGGGCACTCTCAGCCCAGTGAGCGCAGGGCAACAGGTACATTGCATCTATTACTGTGTGGACCTGGGGCATCCTGGCAATGGTGGAGAAACCTGCCCAGGCATCTTGCTGCCTTGGTCTATGTCAAAGATGTTGTTCTCCACCCGGGCAGACAGGGCATCTGTGACCGGTCAGATGCACCTGTGGGCAGTGGCATGTGAGATACCACACAGGTCCCTGCTCGAGCCCTGAAATGATCCCAGGGCTGCGGTGACCTTGACGGCCACTGGGAGCGGGTGTCCTCTTCCTCTGCGGGACGTCAAGCCTGCGAGAACATGGCGTAGGGGCCGCACCATCGCCCTGTTCAGACAGGCTCTCTTTTTTTAGCTTTGTTTTTAAAAAATTTTTTTAAATTTAAAACAAATTTGTAACATTTGCAGAAAAAAAAAGGCATTAAGCAAAGAACCTTTAACATGGGGAAAACAAACATTTTAAGGCTCTTCCCCGTCGGCTCTGTTTGCACAGCACACCTATGGTCATCTGAACTAAAGTGGCACTCCCCCCCCCCCCCCCCCCCCCCCCCCCCCCCCGGATGCCGCTGCTGCTGGTATCCTAGACTTCTCCCTAAAAGTCGGCGGGTGACTTCCCCCTCCGGGGTACGCCTGGTCCCCACCACTGACCGATTTGTGCCTCCCCTACCCTATATCACAGCAGCCCTCTCCCCAGCCCCAAAAGCCTGAACACCCTGGTCAACCATCTGCTTGGCCTGAGCTCCTCCTCCCTCATGCCCCCTGACCTACGCTAGCCTCGCTGACCCCTCCCCTTGGTGCCTGTCTGACTCCCACCTGACCACTCGGAGGGCCCCCCCACCTTGTCACACAGAAAAGACCCATGATCCTGATTGCATTCCTTAGTGAGTAAACAGCTACTCTCTGAAGGACATTTACATAGCCCTTAACCAGCCCAGAACCAGTCCCCCAGAACAGAGGCCTCTCCCGCCGAGAAGATACTGACTGCAGGGCCCCTCTTCCCCCCCCCCCCCCCCCCCCCAATCGTGCAAACTCCTGAAACAATGCACCCCCCAGTCCCTACTCTCTGCCAAGACCTAGGTACCTTATTGAATGGAGCAGTACAGTACAGATTAAATTACAGATCAATACAGATTAAATTAACAAACTGCCACATTACATCTCTGGAAGCCAAAAGTCCTTCAGTTCAAGTCCAGTTTCTTCTCTTAATAAAAGTCCAAACCTGATCTGGCGACTGGACGTTACCCAAAGCATCGCAGGATACAGCATTCCAAACCTCCCCTCCTTTTTAAAGATGGCTGCCTTTAATTCAATGAACCCCGCACACCTCTAGGCCAGCTCCACTCTCAGGTCCTGGTATATGCGCACCTCACAGTTCTCCCACCTCCTACTCCGCTCCATCTTGGCCCACCGCAGCACACGTTCCTTGACTGAAAGCCGGTGGAAGCAAACCACCAGGGCCCTCGGTCGGCTGCCCGCCTTGGGCTTCTGCAGTGTTGAGGTAGAGTGTGCAGGCATCAGGATGTGATTGGGATGCTTGGCAATGAATCCGACATGTACCCCATCCAGCTCCAGGGGTCAAGGGAAGGCCCCCAGCCTCATCAACGCCTCCAGCATACTCGACGCATATGCTCCCTCGTCCAATCCCTCACTGCCTTTAGGAAGGCCAACGATCCTTAGGTTCTGTCTTCTGGCCCTGTTTCCCAGCTCCTCATGCTGCTCCTGCATCCTCTTTTGGCAGGCGTTCAGTTCTTCCACCTTGTGCTCCAGCACCGTTATCGTGTCTTCCTGGTTGGAAAGCTTCGACTTAACCTCCTTGATTGCCTTCTAGTGGACCACCTGTGTCTCGACCATTCGGTCCATCACCGCCCTCATCAGGTCCAGCGTGTCTCTTTTCAATTCGGCGAAGCAGTTCTTTAAAAACTCCATCTGCTTCTCCCTAGGCCAGTGAGCCTCCACTTTCTGGTCCCTGCCGTCCGCCATGCTTCACTGCCTGGTCTGCTGTCCTCGATGCTCCCGCTTTGATCCTAGCCACTTCACTTGACCACTTCTGGTCCAGCCGTCCATACCCGGGGGGGAGAAAACCTCTTCCCTGTTGTTTCCTCCACCAATTTTAGGTCACAAAATCCGGTCGAAAAAAGATCCATTAGCCCATCACCGGTGGGGATGATCGGACCTGCGACCTGTCCACTTCTGGCCGCCACCGGAAGTCCCCAGGCAGACTCTCTTGTGGCACACGCTGTCAGTCATCTACTCGAAAGGACTCGCTTTATGGTCGGCTGGGTCCTCGGTGTTGGGTGGGTGCTGACATGTGGTCCGCCGCTTTGAGCATCTGCTGCTATCGCCGCCGTCTCCAGTGTCTGGCCACCCAGATTACCAGCAGCACCAGTAGGGCATGTTCTGGGTCCAAATTCCCTGCAATAACATTCAATATCTGTAAAGCATTGGAAGATGATGTTCGACTGACAAACAGCGATGGCTCTTTCCACCCCCTTCCCCACACTCCTGGCCACAACAGGCCCACTTCACTGGACCTCAGATCCTGTATCCCAAACACCCGCTCATAACATCTCCTGGACCGGGCGTTAGTCCGCGCCCCATGGTACTTATCCACAATCCTGCCATGGACATGTCCCTGCAGCTGTGTCCCATCCTCTGTATATTCAAATGTTGGCTGCTGCGTGTGTGGTGTTGCCTTCCGCAGTGTTGAGGTACAGTATCCAGGCATCAGGGTGTGACTGGGATGCTCGACAATGACTCCGACATGCTACATGGCCTGCCCACCCACGAGAATCCACTTGGTTGTGCAAAGTGCGCACTTAACCAGGATTCGTAGAGGCTACTGCCTTCAGCAGCAAAGCCAGAGGCCTCAGCAGTCACTGGGGGTTATGGGTGGTCAGAGGGACAGACAGGACAGGTCGCTGCTGGAACAGGTACACAATCCAAGGGTTGGCATGATGGTCCTGCGAGTGTTTGCCCCAGGGTGGCCCACTCCTGTGGAGGGTGTTCTCCCCTCCCCACGCCCCCATCCAGCCAAGAGTTCCCTACTCCCCCTGCCGAGCACTGGGGTGACAAGCCCAGCACCCTCAGGCTTTTTGCCTGCAAGCAAAGATGGCTACTCACCACCTCCGCTCCCCACAGAAGCCCTTCTGCCAGGTTCATGTTTTTCAAAAGGAGTACTAATCAGCGTCAGCACTTGCTGGGGAGGCTGCTGAATGATGGGGGACTTTGAATACAGGGTGGCTCCTGTTAAATGTATGGAAATAGGGTTTAGGTGGTGATGATTGATTTCTCACCATGCTACGGCCAATGGAAAGAGACCATTCGGCCCATCGGGTCTGTGAACCTTCAAAGACACTCCCCATTTCTCGGGCTATTTTTAATGGGGAATTCTTTCCTGCAGCACTGACATTCCGTCAGCAGGTGGCAGCGGTGCTCTTTGTAACTGTGGAAGATTTGAGTTCAGATGAAAACAGTGAACATACAGTGCAGAAGGAGGCCATTCGGCCCATCGAGTCTGCACCGACCCACATTAAGCCCTCACTTCCACCCTATCCCCATAACCCAATAATCCCATCTAACCTTTTTTTGGACACTTGAGGGCAATTCAGCATGGCTAATCCACCTAACCTGCACGTTTTTGGAATGTGGGAGGAAACCGGAGCATCCGGAGGAAATCCACGTAGGCACTGGGAGAACGTGCAGACTCCTCACAGACAGTGACCCAGCGTGGAATCGAACCTGGGACTCTGGCGCTGTGAAGCCATAGTGCTACCGTGCTGCCCCTTAAAACGCAGCAACTATTTTACTCATGAAACAACACACAAAGTAATAATGACTCGAATGGCCAGTTAATCTCTCTTCGGTGGTGTTTGCTGAGGTGGGGTGAAGGGAAGGGGGTGGTTGGTGGGGGAATGTGGGATGGTTGCTGGTGTGGTCCAGTCGACCGGGAAAAGCCAGAATAGAATACTGTCTGGCTGGAAATCTGAAATAAACACAGAAAATGCTGGAAATGCAGGTCAAACAGCATCGGTAGAGAGAGAAACAGAGTTAGCGTTTCAGGTAGTTTATTACTTAGTTACACCCAACACATACAGAACATTTCATTACAAACACACAAGATGTAAAACCTGCCCTTTAACCTCCACCATTCTCAGTGTAAAGTTCTAAACACTCCTTCCAAATGAAACACTGATTAATTTATATTTATTTCAATTAAATGTCCTGCATTTGCTGCTCAGGATGTGTCTCCTCTACCCTGGGGATATTAAACAAAGCCTGGCTGAGTGTTTTACAGACACCTCCATTCAGACTGTAAGTATGATCGTCAGATCCCACTCACCAGTGATTTTAATTCTCTACCTTCCACCCACTCTGACCGTTCTGTCCTTGGCCTGCTGCAGTGTTCCAATAAAGTTCAACACAAACTCAAGGAACAGAGCCTCATCTTCCCACTGGGCACTCTACAGCCTTCTGGACACAACACTGAATTCAACTATTTTAGATCACAATCTCTGCTCCCATTCTTCCCATATTCATTTAGTTGATTTATGGGGCAGCACAGTAGCATAGTGGTTAGTACTGTTGCTTCATAGCTCCAGGGTCCCAGGTTTGATGCCCGGCTTGGGTCACTGTGCGGAGTCTGCAAATTATCCCCATGTCTGGGTTTCATCCAGTGCTCCCGTTTCCTCCCACAGTCCAAAAATGTGCAGGTTTCGTGGATTGGCCATGCTATATTGCCATTGGGGTTCCAGGGATGGGGTGGTGGTGTGGGCATAAGTAGGGTGCTCTTGCCAAGGGCCCTGTGCTGAGCTGATGGGCCGAATTGCACCATTCTGCACTGTAGATTCTATGAATTACTTTTCTCTGGTTTCGTTCTTAATTACTTTACCTTGTATTTGACAGGCTGCTAATATATCTTTTATACCCCTCAGTCACATCTTTTATTTTGTCGCTTGTCCCTTACCACTCCTTCTGGCCTTTCACTATGAAACCTTTGATCTGTCCTGTTCTCCATCCTATTACAGACCGTTCCTTTTGATCTTCTGTCCACTTTCACAACATCTAGAATGTTACCATCAAACCCTCACTCTAGCCCGAAATTTAACCCTAACCCTCATCCGCACTCTGGCCCTAAACTTAACCCTCATCCTCATCCTCGCTTTAAACCTAATCCTCACCCGGACACTAATCCCAATATCTTTAACTATTCTATGTTCTGATGAAAGGTCCCAGTCTGAAACATAAACTCTGTTTCTCTCTCCCTAGATGCTGCCGGATCTACTGAATATTTACAGTATTTTCTGTTCTTGTTTCAGTTTTCCAGCATCCACAGTATTTGATTTTTGTTCTCCCTCCCTCTCCCCCACTGCCATATGCCCACGAAGCTTCCCTCTTCAACTACTTCCCTCCAAACATTAAACCTGTTTGTCCTTCGTGCTCCTGTAAGTGTATCAAAACTGAGGTTTATGAGTTTCTATTTTGAGACTGTGTCTTTAATTTAGGGTACGATGAAGTGGGTCACACAACCTATTCTGAAGTTTATTTGACACCAGCCCTGGGTGAGGTGTATGTTAATGATGAATGTGAGACCCAGATTGTTTTGTTAGGAAACACCTGGAGGTAATTTCAGCAGTGCCTGTGTTTACAGACTGCCAGTCTTCAAGGTCTTGAGAATATCAGGTTGTAAAAGGTTATACTTTAAACTGTTCACTTAATTCAAAAAAATAACAAAGTTGGGGTCTGAGGAATTGCTAATCAGCGTCTCTACTTGGATACAAGGCTCATGTGATTCATGTTGCCATGGAGACAAACAGTGGGAGAGGGACATTCCAAAGGAAACCATTCTGGGATCGGGATGCCTGGATTTAGTAAATTTCCATGAATCTCACAGACATTGGAGTCTGCCGGGATCTGGGTGATGGGGAGCAGCGAGAGGCTAAAAGTCGATCTGGTTAAATACAGGAATGTGGGTGGGAATTCACACTCAGATTGAAATTCATGAGGATTTGAAATGAGGCTGGAAGATTAGCCTGAGAATCTCTGGGAAAGATGCTCACTGTGAAAGGCAGTTCTGGGGTTAAAAAGGTGCACAAACGGGAAGGGAAACATTGAAGTAAACCCTCAGGAGCTACGGATAATTTCATTGATTCCAGGAGAATTCAATGCTTTTTCCAAAGGGACAGTGTAAAGTCCAATCAGGAAGTGGGATATTCAGTTGTGTTAAATTAAGAGGGGAAAGTTCTTCTGTAATTTAGAGTGTAAGTTGCCCAAAATAGTGTTTAGTCAAAGTTAAAAAACAGTTGATGGTTTATAGACCAATATATAAATGTCAATACAATTAAATTTCTCACATATACAATCTCCTGATCACTCGGTGACGTTGTTCAGGCGAGTCAGCAGCGCAATAACATTGAAACTGAAAGCAGTTTGAATCAGGAAGTGCTGAGTGTGAACATGGCTCTCAGACAGCAGGTCCAGAGTTTGACCGAGGAGACAATTTGTCCCATTTGTCTCGATTTCTTCACTGACCCGTTTCACTGGGTTGTGCACACAATTTCTGCCACTCCTGTATCTCCCAGTGTTGGGAAAAGGAGGAGATAAACTCCTGTCCGGAATGTAGAGAGGAGTTTCTGGAAAAAAATCTCAGGATAAATCGGGCCTTGGGGAATCTTGCTGCGTAAACTCGAAAATTAAAGCTGAATCCGAAAGAGAAGGAAAGTAAACTTCACTGTGAGGAACATCAGGAAGAACTGAAGCTGTTTTGTGAAACTGACAAGAAATTGATCTGTCTGATTTGTCGAGATTCGCGGGAACACAGAGAGCACCGCTTCCTGCCCATCGATGAAGTTGTTAAACCTCCAAGGTAAAATGGGAAATAATTTATAACCTGATAATTTTCTCTCATTTCTAAGTTCTAACACTTACATTCTGTGATTTTTCTCTCCCAATCCCAGGATCAGCTGAAATCTTCCTTAGATTCTCTCACAGCGAACAAATCAGAGGTTCTAGAAACGGAACAGAAACAGAAAGGGAAGATTTCTGAAGTTAGGGTAAGGTTTCCCTGTGCTGATTTTCTGGGATTTCGTATAGTTTTGATCCCTTTATCGCGGAACATTAATTATGTTTCACATTTCATTTGGTAGGAACAGTCGAGCAGTCTGCAGACCCACATCACAGCCGAGTTCAGTAAAATGCACCAGATTCTCACTGAGATAGAGCAGCGTTTACTCAGAGATCTCAGGGGAGAAGAGGAGAGGATTCTAGAAACAATGGAGAAAAACCTTCGGGAGATTCAGGAGAATTTAAATTCTATTGAGGAGAAACTCTCAGTTGCAGAAACAGATGGAGCGAAAAGACGAGCTGATATTTCTGAAGGTGAGGGAATATATTGCGGGTCAGTTCAGTGAAACTTCACAGTCACTAAATAACTGATAACTGTGAAAGAAACATAGAATTTATTGAATAAATATAAACAGAATTAAACAAAAAATTTTCCCTTCTTGAATTTTTCTGCTGTTGGGAACTAACGGCTCCTACACTGTCTGCAGATTCCCGGGAATATCTGTAACCTCCTGAGAATGAATTTTCTAGATCTTTTGCCCAAGTTTAATTTTCTCCTGGAACTCCCATTTTAATCCAGTTCCAGTTCCATGTTGTGAGTGTGTGGGTGTGTCTGGTACGGTGTTTGAGAGTCACTGTGTCTGTGAGCGGGACTGATGCTCAGTTCCAGTTTGTTTGACTCTCCACAATCTTCCTTCCAAAATCCATCACTTTCCACCTCCGTGTGAAATCTCATCTGCTCTGAGTCTGCTCATTTCACCAGCCTGTCTAACTCCTCCTGAAATCTGTTACTGTCATCCTCACTGTTCCTCATTCATTTCTTTCAGGAGGAAGCTTGTCGGAAGAGAACGTAGGACATGTTCCCTACTGAAACTCTGCAGTTTGACAAAATAACTCAGTAAAGTGTTCTTATAGATTTATTTCTTGGTTGTTGTCACAACTGTAAAGGATTGTTCTTTGGACGGTTCTTTGATATTGTACAAATGAGGCAATATCAGTAAATAATACAACCTGGTTCCTAGGCTGGAAGTGATCACTTGCCTGATGTTCGCTTTTCGTGTCTGTGACCTTCCGACTGACCCTGAGAGAGCCGCACGGTCCATGTATCCAAGGAGTGGGTCATCCATGTCCCTGCATGGAGCCTGAGCAACCCGAGAAACTCAGACGTTAAAGGGGGAGCGGCTGTTTTGATTTGATTTATTGTCACATGTACCGAAGTACAGTGAAAAATATGTTTCTGCGTCCAAGGGAACGTACACAGTATGTACATAGTAGGCAAAAAAAGAATAATTGACAGAGTACATTGTCAAATGGCACATCAACAAGTTGGTTACAGTGCTGGAGAAGGGGCCCAAACAAGGGTAGAACAAGCGTTCTATTTTATTCTATAATATAAACTGGCTCTGTGTCATTAACAACCACAACAGCAAAGACTTGTATTTAAATAGCGCCTTTAATGTAATGTAAAGTCTAATGGAGTTTACCAGGAATGTTAAAAAATCACAATTGGACACAGAGACACATAAGGAAATATTAATCCGGATAACGGAGATGGATTTTAGAGAGAGTGTTTAAGGAAGAAAGAGAGACAGAGAGACGGAGAGGATCAGGGAGGGAATTCCAGAGCTCAGGACCTCGGCAGCTGAAGGTCCAGCTCCCAATGGGGGAGTGACTAAAATCAGAGATATTCAAGATGCCAGTAGAGAAGAGCAGGAGTCTCGGCGGGTTGGGGGATCAGTTATTAAGGGTTGAACATTAATTTCCAGATGTTTTCAGCCTTTGTCTTTGTTCTACAAACTTTGTTTGTAAAACAGCAAGTGGACAGGCTAAATGTTTCTCTTCTCCTGTGATTTGTGATATCCCGGTAACTAATCTGTTATCAGACTGTGAACCTTTTTCAGGACATGGGGGTTTCCATTCTCTGCCTTTGAATTTCCAACTTATCCCTTTCTCAGTTATAGAAACGTGATTAATATTCCACTTTGTACATTTTCTCTAACATCAAAAATGCTGAAAACTTTTACATATGTTCTATATCTTCTGACAAAAATTAATTTATTGCATCTTTTTTAACATCTAGGATTAATGATGACCATTGCTCGTTCTCAATATCTGCTGCCGCCCTGTCTATCGGAAAATTCAAAGGCCCTTTACAGTACACAATGTGGAGAGAAATGATCAACTCCATTAACCCCGGTAAAACTCTTCTATTCATTTCCCTGATTGGGGTGGGGGGGGGGGGGGGGGGGGGGGGGGGTGATGAGAAGATTGACAAAGATTTTTGGACAGAAAGCCTAAGGGAATGTGAATGGGGGTGATCAGGGTAAGAACGGTTCTGATATTGACACATAAAGAGCTTCGAATGTTTTAACGGCCGAACAAATGTAAGCAGTGTGTCAAAGGACAACTTGGAACAGGGACCAGGTGGCCCAAGTGGTGTGTGGGCGGGGGAAAGGGGGACAATGGTGAGGGAAAAACAGATCAATGGAAGAAATGAAAATAAATCAATAGAAATAAAACTGTGGAAAAGGTGGAGGATAGAGTTCACAGTCTGAAGTTGTTGAACTCAATGTTAAGTACCTGGAGGAAACCCACGCAGTCACGGGGAGGATGTGCAGACCCCACACAGACAGTGACCCAAGTCGAAATCAAACTTGGGACCCTGGAGCTGTGAAGCAATTGTGCTATCCACAATGCTACCGTGCTGCCCTTAAGGAGTTAACCTGCACTCCATTATTCTACCTTAATCCATGTACCTATCCAATAGCCGCTTGAAGGTCCCTAACGTTTCTGACTCAACTACTTCCAGGCAGTGCATTCCATGCCCCCACTACTCTCTGGGTAAAGAACCTACCTCTGACATCCCCTCTATATCTTCCACCATTTATCTTAAATTTATGTCCCCTTGTAATGGTGTGTTCCACCCGGGGAAAAAGTCTCTGACTGTCTACTCTATCTATTCCCCTAATCATCTTATAAACCTCTATCAAGTCGCCCCTCATTCTTCTCCATTCTAATGAGAAAAGGCCTAGCACCCTCAACCTTTCCTCGTATGACCTACTCTCCATTCCAGGCAACATCCTGATAAATCTCCTTTGCACCTTTTCCAAAGCTTCCACATCCTTCCTAAAATGAGGCGACCAGAACTGCACACAGTACTCCAATAGTGGCCTGACCAAGGTTTTGTACAGCTGCATCATCACCTCACGGCTCTTAAATTCAATCCCTCTGCTAATGAACGCTAGCACACCATAGGCCTTCTTCACAGCTCTATCCACTTGAGTGGCAACTTTCAAAGATCTATGAACATAGACCCCAAGATCTCTCTGCTCCTCCACATTGCCAAGAACCCTACCATTAACCCTGTATTCCGCATTCTTATTTGTCCTTCCAAAATGGACAAACTCACACTTGTCAGGGTTAAACTCCATCTGCCACTTCTCAGCCCAGCTCTGCATTCTATCTATGTCTCTTTGAAGCCGACAACAGCCCTCCTCACTATCCACTACTCCACCAATCTTCGTATCATCTGCAAATTTACTGACCCACCCTTCAACTCCCTCATCCAAGTCGTTAATGAAAATCACAAACAGCAGAGGACCCAGAACTGATCCCTGCGGTATGCCACTGATAACTGGGCTCCAGGCTGAATATTTGCCATCCACTACCATGCTCTGTCTTCTATCGGTTAGCCAGTTTGTTATCCAACTGGCCAAATTTCCCACTATCCCATGCCTCCTTACTTTCTGCACAAGCCTACAATGGGGAACCTTATCAAATGCGTTACTAAAATCCATGTACACTACATCCTTCATGCTTTACTTTCATCCACATGCTTGGTCACCTCCTCAAAGAAGTCAATAAGACTTGTAAGGCAAGACCGACCCCTCACAAATCCATGCTGACTATCCCTAATCAAGCAGTGCCTTTCCAGATGCTCAGAAATCCTATCCCTCAGTATCCTTTCGATTACTTTGCCTACCACCGAAGTAAGACTAACAGGCCTGTAATTCCCAGGGTTATCCCTATTCCCTTTTTTGAACAGGGGCACGACATTCGCCACTCTCCAATCCTCTGGTACCACCCCTGTTGACAGCGAGGACGAAAAGAGCATTGCCAACGGCTCTGCAATT
Source organism: Scyliorhinus canicula (assembly GCF_902713615.1). Taxonomy (NCBI): domain Eukaryota; kingdom Metazoa; phylum Chordata; class Chondrichthyes; order Carcharhiniformes; family Scyliorhinidae; genus Scyliorhinus; species Scyliorhinus canicula. Next base: position 11,809,220 of record NC_052158.1, on the reverse strand, counting down.
TCATTTCTTGCTTCCCATAGAATCCTTGGATATATCCCGTCAGGCCCAGGGGACTTGTCTATCCTCAAGTTTTTCAAAACGCGCAACACATCTTCCTTCCTGACAAGTATCTCCTCGAGCTTATCAGTCTGTTTCACACTGTCCTCTCCATCAATATGGCCCCCTTGTTTGTAAATACTGAAGAAAAATACTTGTTCAAGACCTCTCCTATCTCTTCAGACTCAATAAAAAATCTTCCGCTACTGTCCTTGATTGGACCTACCCTCGCTCTAGTCATTCTCATATTTCTCACATATGTGAAAAAGGCCTTGGGGTTTTCCTTGATCCTACCTGCCAAAGATTTTTCATGCCCTCTCTTAGCTCTCCTAATCCCTTTCTTCAGTTCCCTCCTGGCTATCTTGTATCCCTCCAGCGCCCTGTCTGAACCTTGTTTCTTCAGCCTTATATAAGTCTCCTTCTTCCTCTTAACAAGACATTCAACCTCTCTTGTCAACAATGGTTCCCTCACTCGACCATCTCTTCCCTGCCTGACAGGGACATGCATATCAAAGACACGCAGTACCTGTTCCTTGAACAAGTTCCACATTTCACTTGTGTCCTTCCCTGACAGCCTATGTTCCCAACTTCTGCACTTCAATTCTTGTCTGACAGCATTGTATTTACCCTTCCCCCAATTATAAACCTTGCCCTGCTGCATGCACCTATCCCTCTCCATAACTAAAGTGAAAGTCACAGAATTGTGGTCACTACCTCCAAAATGCTCCCCCACTAACAAATCTATCACCTGCCCTGGTTCATTACCAAGTACTAAATCCAATATGGCCTCCCCTCTGGTCGGAAAATCTACATACTGTGTTAGAAAAGCTTCCTGGACACACTGCACAAACACTACTCCATCCAAACTATTTGATCTAAAGAGTTTCCACTCAATGTTTGGGAAGTTGAAGTCACCCATGACTACTACCCTGTGACTTCTGCACCTTTCCAAAATCTGTTTCCCAATCTGTTCCTCCACATCTCTGCTGCTATTGGGGGGCCTATAGAAAACTCCCAACAAGGTGACTGCTCCTTTCCTATTTCTGACATCAACCCATATTACCTCAGTAGGCAGATCCCCCTCGAACTGCCTTTCTGCAGCTGTTATACTATCTCTAATTAACAATGCCACCCCCCCGCCCCCCACCTTTTTTACCATCCTCCCTAATCTTGTTGAAACATCTATAACCAGGGACCTCCAACAACCATTTCTGCCCCTCTCCTATCCACGTTTCCGTGATGGCCACCACATCGTAGTCCCAAGTACCGATCCATGCCTTAAGTTCACCCACCTTATTCCTGATGCTTCTTGCATTAAAGTATACACACCAACCCATCTCCTTGCCTGCAAGTACTCTCCTTTGCCAGTGTTACCTTCCCCACTGCATCACTACGTGCTTTGGCGTCCTGAATATCGGCTTCCTTAGTTGCTGGACTACAGATCCGGTTCCCATTCCCCTGCCAAATTAGTTTAAACCCTCCCGAAGAGTACTAGAAAAAAAACTAGTCCCAATATTTCTAACTTTTCTCCGTTCTGATGAAAGGTCCCAGTCTGAAACATAAACTCTGTTTCTCTCTCCACAGATGCTGCCGGATCTGCTGAGTATTTACAGTATTTTCTGTTCTTGTTTCAGATTTGCAGCATCCACCGTGTTTGATTTTTGTTCTCCCTCCGTCTCCCCCACTGACATACGCCAACGAACCTTCCCTCTTCAACTACTTCCCTCCAAACATTAAACCTGTTTGTCCTTCGTGCTCCTGTAAGGGTATCAAAACTGAGGTTTATGAGTTTATGTTTTGGGACGGTGTCTTTAATTTAGGGCAAGGTGAAGGGGTCAAAAGCCCTGGGTGAGGTGTATGTTAATGATGAATGTGAGGCCGGGATTGTTTTGTTAGGAAACACCTGAAAGTAATTTCAGCAACGCCTGTGTTTACAGCCGTTAGACTGTCAGTCTTCAAGGTATTAAGAATATCAGGTTGTAAACGGTTATACTTTAAGCTGTTCACTTAATTCCAAAAATAACAGAGAAAGAACATTTCTAAGGACATACTGATCAGCATCTATTCTTGGATACAAGGCTCGTGTGATTCATGTTGCCATGGAGATAGACAGTGGGAGAGGGAAATTCCAAGGAAACGATTCTGGAATCTGGTTGCCTGACTTTAGTAAATTTCAGTGAATCTCACAGGCAGTGGAGTCTGTCAGGATCTGGGTGATAGGGAGCAGCGGGAGGTGAAAAGTCCATCTGATTAAACACAGGAATGTGGGTGGGAATTTGGAGTCGGACTGAAATTCATATGGATTTGAAAGGAGGCTGGAGAGAATCTCTCTGTCTCGCACAAAGATGCTCCCTGTGAAAGGCAGTTCTGGGATTAAAAAGTACACAAATGGGAAGGGAAAAATAATTGAAGTAACCCCTCAGGAGCTAAGGATAATTTGGAATGTTCCAGGAGAATTCAATGTTTATCTCAGGGACAGTGTAAAGTCCAATCAGTAAGTCAGATATTCAGTTCTGTTCAAATTAAGAGGGAAAAGTTCTTCTGTGATTTAAAATAAAGGTTGCCCAAAATAGTCAAAGTTAAAAAACAGTCGACAGGATATGGAGCGGTATATTTTAGTCAATACAAAAAAATTCTCAGATACAATCTCCTGATCACTCAGTGAAGTTGTTCAAGCGAGTCAGCAGCGCAATAGCATTGAAACTGAAAACAGTTTGAATCAGGAAGTGCTGAGTGTGAACATGACTCTCAGACAGCAGGTCCAGAGTTTCACTGAGGAGACAATTTGTCCCATTTGTCTCGATTTCTTCACTGATCCGGTAACACTGGATTGTGGACACAACTTCTGCCTCTCCTGTATCACCCAGTGTTGGGAAAAGAAGGAGGTAAACTCCTGCCCGGAATGTAGAGAGGAGTTTCCAGAAAGAAACCTCAGGATAAATCAGGCCTTGGGAAATCTGGCCGAGAAAGCTCGAAAATTAAAGCTGAATCCGAAAGAGAAGGAAAGTAAACTTCACTGTGAGGAACATCAGGAAGAACTGAAGCTGTTTTGTGAAACTGACAAGAAATTGATCTGTTTCACTTGTGTAGTTGCGCCGGATCACAGAGACCACCACTTCCTGTCGATTAAAGAAGCTGCTGAAATCTACAAGGTAAAAGGGAAAAAATATTTTTCAACCTTACAATTTCATCACATTTTCATGGTCTCAGACTTCCATTCTGTGATTCCCTCTCCCAATCCCAGGATCAGCTGAAATTTTCCTTAGATTCTCTCAGTGTGAAGAAATCGGCGGCTCTACAAACGGAACAGAAACAGAAAGGGAATATTTCTGAAGTTAGGGTAAGGTCTCCCTGTGCTGATTTTCTGGGATCTCGGTTAGTTTTGTTCCCTTTATCGCGGGACATTAATTATGTTTCACATTTCATTTGGTAGGAACAGTCGGGCAGTCTGCAGACCCACATCACATCCGAGTTCAGTAAAATGCACCAGATTCTCACTGAGAAAGAGCAGCGTTTACTCAGAGATCTCAGGGAAGAAGAGGAGAGGATTCTAGAACCAATGGAAGAAACCCTTCAGGAGATTCAGGAGAATTTAAATTCTATTGAGGAGAAACTCTCCAAGTTGCAGAAACAGATGGAACAAAAAGACGAGCTGATATTGCTGAAGGTGAGGGAATATATTGCGGTCAGTTCAGTGAAACTTCCCAGTCACAAAATAACTGATAACTGTGAAATAAATGTAGAATTTACTGAAAAAAATACAGAATTAAACTGAAATTGTTTCCCATCCTGAACGTTTCTGCTGTTGTCTCTAAACTAACTGTCTGCAGAGTCTCCTGAGAATGAATTTTCTTGATTTTTACGCTTCCTTTGTTTTGCCCAAGTTTAATTTTCTCCTGGAACTCCCATTGTAATCCAGTTCCAGTTCCATGTTGTGAGTGTGTGGGTGTGTCTGGTACGGTGTGTGAGAGTCACTGTGTCTGTGAGCGGGACTGACGCTCAGTTCCAGTTTATTTGACTCTCCACAATCTGCCTCCCAAAATCCATCACTTTCCACTTCCGTGTGAAATCTCATCTGCTCTGAGTCTGCTCATTTCACCAGCCTGTCTAACTCCGCCTGAAATCTGTTACTGTCATCCTCACTGTTCCTCATTCATTTCTTTCAGGAGAAAGCTTGTCGGAAGAGAAGGTAGGACATGTTCTTTACTGAAACTCTGCAGTTTGATAAAAATTGTTGAGGCCGTTCGCTCGGTCGTCTCTATTGCATCCTATGGCAGTCAGAACAGCCGCCTTCATTTGCGGCAAGGTTCCCCCTGCTACATTTTGGGGATTGGGTCGGGCAGAGCAGATTGAGGGCCTTAGGCACAGGAGGATGAGCTTGACCTCGTCTGCCTCGTCTGACCCATTTAGGACACGGTATTGGCCGATGTTCTCGAAAAGAGCATTTGTGTCCCCGGTGGGTTCGAACACCCTAATCGCTTTTGCAATGTCAGTGAGCTGAGTTACCATGTAGGGCAGGGGTGTCAAACTCAAATACACCGTGGGCCAAAATTTTAAAATTGGGACAAGTCGAGGGCCGGACTGGTTCAATGTGTTTTTGCAAAACTTATTGAAATGAACTTACTGAACCTGGAACTAATAAAGCTTAGGTTATTGCCTATAAAAACAACATTAAATATTAAATAAATAAAAAAATTAGTTGCATTTATTTCTTATTGCTTTATCTGGAGCTTTTCCAGAGTAATTTCTAATGAAAACATTTTTCCACAGGCCAACACTTTGTGATTCACACTATACCTGAATAAACTCGGCATCAGCCATATCATACGCCATAGGCGCTTCAATTGCTGGGGCCAGCTTTAATAGTAATTAGATATTATTAGGGCAGCACGGTGGCCTAGTGGTTAGCACAACCGCCTCACGGCGCTGAGGTCCCAGGTTCGATCCCGGCTCTGGGTCACTGTCCGTGTGGAGTTTGCACGTTCTCCCCGTGTCTGCGTGGGTTTCACCCCCACAACCCAAAAATATGCAGAGTAGGTGGATTGGCCACGCTAAATTGCCCCTTAATTGGAAAAAATAATTGGCTAATCTAAATTTTATTTTAAAAAAATTAAAATTAAAAAAAAAAGTAATTAGATATTGTCTCGCGGGCCAAAGATAATTCTACCGCGGGCCGGATTTGGCCCGCGGGCCTTGAGTTTGACATATATGGTGTATGGCGCTATGTAGGTGACATTGGGGTTCTGTCCCTCCTGTCTGCGGGTGGTGACTGGATTCATTGAGACGGGGGTCGGTTCCGGGGCCTGTTCAGGAGGTGCGGTTGGTTCTACCTCTTGGAACGCGGAAGGGGCCCCCAGTCGGCAGTGGGGCTTGCCGTCGCATAATCAGAGGCATCCTCTTCTTTTTAACAGAATTTACAGTGCAGAAGGAGGCCATTTTGGCCCACCCGGCTCTTGGAAAGAACACCCGACCCAAGCCCATACCTCCACCCTATAATCCCGTAACACAGTAACCCCACCTCACACTAAGGGCAATTTGGACCCTAAGGGCAATTTTATCACAGCCAATCCACCTTACCTGCACATCTTTGGACTGTGGGAGGAAACCGGAGCATCCGGAGGAAACCCACGCACACACGGGGAGGATGTGCAGACGCCACACAGTCAGTGACCCAAGCCAGGATTCGAACCTGGGACCCTGGAGCTGTGAAGCATTTGTGCTAACCACAATGCTACCGTGCTGCCATTCTACCCCTGGGTCACTGTCCCTGGAATTTGTGGTGAAGGTGCACATTACTCCTGTAACTGCCAATTGGGACTGTAATCTGCCTATCCCACACAGGCATTTGGTATGGTCCACAGCGCGGCTCCTGTTTTCTTTCCCTGTTCGGTGTAAGACTTTTACCGCAGCCTGCGGGTCGCTGCATTTTAATTTCAGTTCCTCTAATTGGGTAACAGCGACATCTTTCTCACCGATAGCGCGCTGTGTTTATTGATGGGCCTTGTCACACTGGGCCTGGTATTCACTCATATGTATGAGGTTGACACGGTTCTGCTCCTCTCTCATTGCTACCTCGGCTTCTAGCTGGTGAATGCATCCAGCAGAGCCCACTAGGTCCTGCTGTAATCTTATTATTTGGCTATCTGTCTTCTTTAATTTGATTAAATTTACGGCGACCGACCACAACAGTGGCCATCACCAGCAACAACCCCAAAGAAGGAAGGAAGAGCAGAAGCTGAGTATGACTCCAGCTATATTCTCCTTAGGATCCCAGATCTGGTTTAGGGGTTTCGCCCCACTGTACCCACTTGGGCCATTTACTGTTTTTATATACATGGAGGAAGTGTGACTAGGGGTATTACGGTACCTGGAAGTGAGCTGCTATTGGTGCAGAGGACTCGCTGCCAATTGGCCCGGGTAAGTCATGTGCCTCTCAGCCAATTGGCTGAGAGGTAGGTAGCTCCCCTTACGAGGTGGGATATAAGAACCCGTGCTTCCCGACAGTCGGCCTTTTTTCTGTACGCCTGCTGCCGGGCACACATCATGTGCATTAAAGCCGATCGTTTGGATCTCATCCATGTTTTGTGTCCATTGATTGTGCATCAGAGGACATCAACCAACTCGGCACGACTGGCCATCACTATTCTGCTAGAATTTGGTGGGGGTGGAGGGAGAAAACAATTGGGATAAGGGTCTGGTTTCCACTAAATTCCCTCCCACAAAGTTCTTTCAAGTCCCGCAACTATCCTAGATCTTTTCTAAAGTTTGTACTCCTCACCTTCCAGACTCCTGGTTTATGGCCCAATCAGCTGGTCGAAACTGTATTAGTCCTTCACTCTCTTACGACTGGCCACTTGGTGGGACAATCTGTCCCCTTATTTCAGGCTCAGACAGTGTTGGAGAATACTGGGTTGAAGGTTCGACTTTGGAGCAACGTATCGCTTCTTATCCAAGGACTGTCTGAGGTGCCATAATGTTGTTGCTGTCCAATTCAGATACTTCAACCAGCTCCTTAATTAAAGTTTACCCAGATGTCTTCATTTATGACTGGAACAAAGTATGGACATGGACAAAATACAACACACTTTATTAAATAAACCGTAAATTACCCACGGTACATACGAGAAACACCCAGGATTCGACGAAATTACCCGAAAAGGTAAGTTGTAGATCCGATCCCTGAGACCCTCTGGTTCCTCTTTGCAAAGGTGATTCTCGCTGGCTGTTTCATGCTTGCTTCCTTTTGGCCTGGTCAGGGTCACCTCACACACCCAGTCTTTGCTTCGAGTCTTTGCTGCTAGTCCTTTGCTTCTGGTGTCTCTGAGATGCCTACTTTTATTCCCCTCCCTGCCTTTCCAGAAACCTTTCTGGCTTCCAGCCAATGAGGTCTCGGGAGCGGGTCCCAGCAGCCAATGGGCCGCTTGATGACCGTTTGACAGGCCACCTGAACCCGCCCCAGGTGTCCCATCTCTGGTGGTGTGGGCTGCACATGACCTGTTCCCATATAAGGTAACAGTGGATACTCTCGGTATCGGAAAAACTGGCTCAATCTGGGCTACGAGCAACAAGTTATACATTTCTCAGTTATAGAAACGTGATTAATATTTCACTTTGTACATTTTCGCAATCATCAAAAATGCTGAAAACATTTACATACGTTCTAAAATCTTCTATCAGAGAAATTTATTGCATTTTTTGAACATACAGGATTGAGGACTCTCTCAAACTCTCAGTGTCTGCTGCCGCCCTGTCTATCGGAAAGTTCAAAGGTCCTTTACAGTACACAGCCTGGAGAGAAATGATCAACTCCATTAACCCCGGTAAAACTCTTCTATTAATTTTACTGATTTTAAATCCAGTTGTGACGGGACTAAAGGATCTCCAATGTCCCAGATTAAATATTCATTTTGCCAGTTGATAATCCTCGGGAGCCTCTCCATTCTCATATTTTACTCTCTGTGGGTTCCTCTGGGTGAGTGTCTGAAGCCATCAGCACCGTGTGTCAAAGCAGTGAAGGGATCTGTATAACCAGAGGAATAGAGCTCCAATCTCAGGATGGGAAACCCAATTTGTAGAGGAGACTGGACTGGTCCCGTCTGTCATTCTGGGGAACATTTTTTAATCATCGTTTATCGGGAAGACATTCAGACATTAGAGAGCAAGTGTTAAACGGCAGAGAATCTGGTTGGTGGATTTGGACACCTTCAGCAAGAGGAGGTGCTGCAGAAACAGTGAGTCTGCACTGGATAAGGGAGGGAGTGTGGTGATCTTATTGAAATGTTCAAGGTTCAAAACAGAAGGGAGAATGTAAAAATCCACAGGTTTAACACAGTCACAGAGTCCCGATCAAAGTAGGTATAGTTTTAAATCTAGAATAGGGAGTTTGGATTGAGTGAGGTTGATTTATTGAGTGACTCCATTGATGGAGCAGGTAGTGAACCAGTGAACCCTGGCCGGCCAGTGGGACATGGCGGACTTGCCCCTCGGAGTGGCAGCAGAAATGAAGGAACTCCTGAGATTGTGTGGGCCCGCGGGTCCATGACGCACGGTCGCTCCCCTGGCCGTCCATGAAGGCCCATGGTGAACGATCCCCCCGCCCCCCACCAGGGCGGCCGTGGACTGAGACCGCAGCCACCACTGGACGTTCCCCTCGGCCGATAGGTGGTTTGAACTACGCCGTCGGGAACTCGGCCAGTTTTTCACGGAGAATCGCGGTGGGTCCTCTGTCAATGGCCTCCTACCCGCGCTGCGTAGTTCGCACGCGAGAGACTCCCGAGCGATTGTCCAGGGACCGGAGAATCGTGGACCCTGAGCCGGTGCCGATTTCGGTGTAAACGGCCATCCTCCGCCCCGCGCCAATCGCGATTTCGGTGTGGAGGCTCGTAGAATCCCGTCCATGGGGTTGGATTCTCCGCAGCTCCGCTCCGAAATCGCGAAAAGCGATCGGCCGGTGAATTGCTTCCGATACCCAAACCAGCTTTGGCGCTGGTTTGGCGCCGATTCCCGATTTTCTGGACCCCCCAAAATGACGGATTCGCAATAGGTGCCCCGACGACCGATACTCCGGGGTCTGAGCGATTCTGCGGCCTGGATGGGCCGAAGTCCCAACGGCGTGGTTCTAACCACGTGTAAAATATCGCAATGCCGGCGTGCTGGCTGATGCGGCGGTGGGAGGAGGTAGGAGTTGGCGCGGAGGGACTGCGGGCTCCCGTAACGGGCACCGGCCATGTTTCCTGCAGGGGGGGAGAGAGGAAGGGAGGGGAAACAGGCCAAGCAGTCGGGGAGCCCCCGACATGACAGGGCGGTGCTCACGCAACGGGCGCCATTATGCCGGCCATCCTTTGCCCACCCGCCCCGGCTCCCTGTGTGAACGCAGAGTTAACGGCTGTATGGTTAGGTGCCCACCCCCTCCCTGGCCACCCAACCCAACCCAACCAGCGACACCCACAGGAGGACCACCCAGGGCCACACCGACGGCAGCCCGTAGTGAGGCAGTGCCACCAAACAGCGGCCCTGGCAGCGGGGACGGGTGCCAGCAGCGGGGCACCGACGGGGCCGGGGTGGGGAACATGTGAGGCTAGGTGCGCGGTGCCAACCGGGGCCACCATGTAGCCCAAGGTACCTGGCTGTGCATGGGTGTATGCGCCATGGTAACATTGTGTCCCCTCACCCCCTGCAGATCAGAATGTTTGGGCACCACCCAGCGACGCTGGCCGCCGTGGCGGGGGCCGCTGCCCTGCATGCAGCCCTGTGGCAGCATCAGCACAGGCGGCTCAGAGAGGTGGCGAAGGCTGCAGCAGAGGATCGGGCTGCAGTGGGGCAGGTACCAGCCACTCAGGCTGGAGGGCCGCCTGCCCGACAGGCCGAGGAGGAACGGGACGAAGGGGAGGAGGAGGAACGGGATGAGGGGGAGGAGGAGGAGGAACGGGAGGAGGAGGAGGAGGAGGAGGAACGGGACGAGGGGGAGGAGGAGGAACGGGACGAGGAGGAGGAGGAGGAGGAAAGGGAGGAGGAGGAAAGGGAGGAGGGGGAGGAGGAGGAACGGGATGAGGGGGAGGAGGAGGAGGAACGGGACGATGGGGAGGAGGAGGAGGAACGGGATGAGGGGGAGTAGGAGGAACGGGACGAGGGGGAGGAGGAGGAGGAAAGGGAGGAGGAGGAAAGGAGGAGGGGGAGGAGGAGGAACGGGACGAGGGGGAGGAGGAGGAGGAATGGGACGAGGGGAGGAGGAGGAACGGGACGAGGGGGAGGAGGAGGAGGAACGGGACGATGGGGAGGAGGAGGAACGGGATGAGGGGAAGGAGGAGGAGGAGTTGGTGGTGATAAAGGAGTCCCCACGCCTACCGGCGCCGCCAGGAACTCCCGGACCGGGCCGGCAGGAGGAGGCTGCGGATGAGCCGGGAAACCGTCGCTCACATCTGCCACATGATGGCAAACCTGGCACCGCATGGGACTGGGGGAGGATACCCGCTACCGGTGGCCATCAAGGTGACGGTCGCCCTCAACCTCTACACCACGGGGTCGTTCCAGTTGCCGAGTCGGGATCTGTCCGGCATCTCACAGGCATCGGCACACAGGTGCATCCGTGCCGTCACCAACATCCTGTATGCCCTGGCATTCAGTTCCCTGTGGGCCGTGCCCACCAGGATGTCCGGGTAGCGGGGTTTGCTGCCATCGCCAGGATATCCCAGGTCCAGGGGGGCATCGATGGGGTGCATGTCGCCCTATGGGCACCGGCGGATGAGAGGCCGATGTTCAGGAACAGGAAGGGGCACCACTCCATCAACATACAGATGGTCTGTGACCACCAGATGAAGATCCTGCAGCCGGTACCCAGGCAGTGGGCATGACTCGTTTATCTTGGCTCAATCATTCATACCCGGCATGTTCGAGGGATGCCCCCCCTCCCCTCGGCTGCGGGGCTGGTTGCTGGGCGACAGGGGTTACCCGTTGCGCTCGTGGCTGGTGACGCCTATACAGAGGCCACAGAGCGACGTGGAGAACCGCTACAATGAGGCCCATTGTTCTACCAGGCGTATGTGGAGAGGTGCTGCGGGGTATTGATGATGCGCTTTAGGGGCCCTCCAGTACGAGGCAAGGAGGGTCGGCATCATTGTTGTGGTCTGCTGCTTCCTCCACGACATCGTGCAGCAGAGGGGCAATGTGCTGGAGGAGGATGAGGGGCAAGGGCAGGCCTTGTCAGACGAGGAGGAGATGGGGAAGAGGGACAATGGGCGGGGCATGCACGGGAGGCTGCACTACGCCACCAGCAGGGGCAGCGAGCGTGGGATGCTTTGGTCGATGCACACTTCACCAACTGGGGTGGGGGTGGGATTGCTGGGCACGGGCACCACATTACCGCAGCCCCTCACTACCGAACACACCCACCTCCCCCACCACCGAACACTCACCACCCCACCACCTCCCCCACCACCGAACACTCACCTCCCCCACCACCGACCACCCCCACCTCCCCACCACCGAACACTCACCTCCCCCACCACCGAACACTCACCTTCCCACCACCAAACACCCCCACCTCCCCCACCACCGAACACTCGCCTCCCCCACCACCGAACCCGCACCTCCCCCACCACCAAACACTCACCTCCCCCACCACCGAACCCTCACCTCCCCCACCACCGAACACTCACCTCCCCCACCACCGAACACTCACCTCCCCCACCACCGAACACTCACCTCCCCCACCACCGAACACTCACCTCCCCCACCACTGAACACTCACCACCCCCACCACCGAACACTCACCTCCCCCACCACCGAACACTCCCCTCCCCCACCACCGAACACTCACCTCCCTCACCACCGAACACTCACCTCCCCCACCACCGAACACTCACCTCCCCCACCACCGAACACGCCCCTCCCCCACCACCGAACACTCCCCTCCCCCACCACCGAACACTCCCCTCCCCCACCACCGAACACTCACCTCCCCCACCACCGAACACTCACCTCCCACACCATCGAACCACCCGCATGCACACCACCGAACCACCCCTCCATTATATATATACCTGAGCACAGTAAGAAGTCTTACAACACCAGGTTAAAGTCCAACAGGTTTGTTTCAAACACGAGCTTTCGGAGCACGGCTCCTTCTTCAGGTGACCTGAAGAAGGAGCCGTGCTCCGAAAGCTCGTGTTTGAAACAAACCTGTTGGACTTTAACCTGGTGTTGTAAGACTTCTTACTGTGCTCACCCCAGTCCAACGCCGGCATCTCCACATCATATATACCTGAGGCACTGGTTTGCCAGGTCTGGTCCACGGGATGGAGGATGATGTCAGCCCGCTCTGCGATGAACTCCGAGCTCCACATCGTGAGACAATGTCTGACTCTCATGGACACAGTAGCACCTCCCAACTGGGTGATCCCTGCGTCCGAGCTGGACAGTCCATCCCATGGCCCTGTCGTATCTCTGGGGACGGGGTGATGGGGATGTCTGCGGGGGGGGGGGGGGGGGGGGGGGGGGGTGGCTGTATGGTTCACCCACTGGGACACACTCTTCCACCACCCCTCACCCACAGTGGACATCACTTACCGCCCCACCCCCTGCACCCATCGGACAGAGCACCAGAGGCAGCTTTCATCGGTGATAACATGTGTTTAATGTGCAGAGGTATATACAGTCTGTGCCCGAGCCCCTATAACTAAACATTGCACTCCACCCATGCCAACCTAACTGGTGTCTATGTTTCTGGCCTTATGGGCCCTATCACTACACCTAGGTGGTTCCCCAGATGGTACAGCAGGGGTGGCGGTGGACTGCTGTGACCCCTGCCCCGTGATGATGGTCCCCATTGGCGCACGTCTCCTGGGTGGTCCAGGCTGCTCCGGCCGTCCCGGCTGGCGTACTGCTGCCCTGTTCTGCCTGCTGCCCACTAGATACACCAGGGACAGGAGGGGGTGTCTGAAGTGCTGCGGTGTTACGGCACCTCCCCTGCAGTGTATGGGCCCCAGCACCTCCTCCTCCCTCGGGATGCCTGATGGACCCCAGCTTCTCAATGGGATGGGGGTGTGCGCTGCCATTCCTGGAGGCCCGCTCTGGTTTCGGACCAGGGTCTGGCCATGGGGCTCAGGGAGTGGCCATCCCTGTGACGCCAGCCAGCACCTGGGCAATGGTGCCAATGCTCTCAGCCATGGCCTGCTGAGACTGGGCCACACTGCGGAGTGCCGCTGCAATCTGTGAGTGGGCAGCCATGTCCTGGGCCATGGCCCCCGCCTGCACAGAATGCACAGGCCTTGCACAGCCTGACCCATGTCCAACACCTTCGCCTCCAGTGCCTCCACCGCGGACGCCACCCGTGCGGTTTCAGCCAGGGTGGCACGCACGGCCGGCACCATTCCCTGCTCCTACACGTGGTTGGATTCCTCCAACTGCGTCTGCAGGGGCTGGAAGCCGGCCGTCATCCCCTTCTCTGGTCCCTGGCTCTCTGACTGCACCTGATCTATGGGTGGGAGTGGATATTCCAGGAACCCGGGACCCGTCTGGGTGGCAGCTGGTTGTTGGGCCCGGGCTGCCCTCCGACCGTCCGGCCCCTCGGCTGCTCCTCCCTCCACCTGCTATACCGGAGCGGCTGTGTGGTTCGCACTGGTAAATGTCCCAGAAGCCTCCTCACTAATGAGCCCAGTCGAGGTGATGGTGGAGGGTCTGGGAGATTGCAGTGACGGAAAATTCCTCATCGGACCCGAAGTCCGGGGTCTCCTGGGTTGTGGTTTCCTGGCTCGTCTCGGCCGGAGGGCTGTTGTTACGGCTGCCCTCCCCGTCGGTGCTTAGGGCCCTGGGGGGCACCGGCCCTGGCACTGGCTGGGGGTGGGGGGGGGGGGGGGGGTGGGGGGGGGGCACCGGCCCTGGCACTGGCTGGGGGCGGGGGGGGCACCGGCCCTGGCACTGGCTGGGGGCGGGGGGGGGCACCGGCTGGTCCGGGACCATCGCCGGCTGGTCCTGCCAGACACAAGACAGCATGTATGGCCAGACAGACGGACGGGAGTGAGGCATCAGGTAGTGAGTGGGTGGGGTGAGTGAGGGGGGTGACGGGGTTGGGGTGAGGGGTTGGGGTGAGGGGTTGGGTGAGGGGGGTGGGGTGAGGGGGTGGGGTGATTGGGGTGGGGGTAGGGGGTGAGGTGGGGTGGGTGAGGGCCGCATACACGTAGGGGGCTCTCACTTGGTGGCGCGCCTCCGACCTCCGCATCAGCAACCTCCCTCTCCTCCGGCCCGCCAACGTTGTCCCGGGCCCTCTGCTCGGGCACGGTGAGGGGACGCAGTTCAGGTCCTCCCCCTCCGATCTTCTCCCGCTCCCGGCGGTTTATGCGCAGCCTCGTCCTGGGTGGGGTGGGTGTGGGGGTGGGGGGAGAAAGACAGAAACAGCAACATTGTCAGACGGTCGACGCATGCAGCCCAGGGGTTGGGTCTCTGATGGCATCAGTGCACAGGGCACCCGGCCATTGCGGCTGGCATGGGTGGGTGCAGCCATGTGGGTCACGGTGGGCTTGCGACTGTCCCCCTGAGGGGTGGGAGTGGCGGGTCACATGTGTGTGGGGGTAGGGGGGTTGGTGCCAGGGGCACAGTGCTGGGTACTCACCCTGGCTGCCCTGAGGAGGTTGTGCAGCTTCTTCCTGTTCTGGTCTGCAGTCCGGGCCACCACCCAGACGGCGCTGACGGCGTCTGCCACCTCCGCCCAGGCACACCGGACAATGGAGCCTGCGACCTTCGACCCGGCCCAGGGTACAGCACCACCCTCCTGCCCTCCACAGCGTCCAGGAGGGGGTCCAACTCGCTGTCTGTGCCCGAGCCCCTATAACTAAACATTGCCCGGCACCCATGCAATCGCGGAACTGCTCTTCTGGCGGCCATCTTGCCTGCGACGCCGTGTGTGTCTGTGTGTGTGTGGGTGTGTGTCTGTGTGTGTGTGTGTGGGGGGGGGGGAGAATGGTTATGAGCAGCCGTGGCGTATCGGCGGCCGCTCCCGGGTGCTTCACGTTCCGCCCGTGCTAGCCCCTGTGGGCCGGTGAATAGCTCCACCTGGAGGCCCGTTGATGCCGTCATGAAACTCCACCATTTTCACGACGGCGTCAACACTTAGCCTCAGTATCGGAGAATCCAGCCCAAGATATTAATTACATGGAGAGGGTGAGGAAATATATATTTCTGGAGATTGTCTTGCGTTGGTTTTAAGTGAGGAACACCTGTGGGAGGGACCTTTGAGTTGACTGGAGATTGTAACATTTAAGGTTCAGAATGTCCCGAGGGTTGACACATTCAGATCCTGTCTCAGGGCAGGAAGCTGAACCCTGATGGGACGTCACAGGTCACAGGTCAGCTCAAGGGTCAGTGAACAACAGTTTGTGTTCGGTTGTGTTTAGTTTAAGGAGCTGGGAGCAGCAGTTGTTGGCAGCAGCTCAGCTGAGGAGCTGGGACTGTGGGACCGACAGGGCCAGGGGTGAGGGGATGGGGGGGGGGGGGGGGGGGGGGGGGGGGGGGGTGGATCCCGCAGTGCAAATGGCATATTGGATATTGGAATTCAACCAGCAATGGTGGCCTTCCTGCTGGTCGCCGCCGCCCCCCACCCACCCCCACCTGCAGCCCCCTCCGTGACACATACCTGCCGCACCGCGGGGTGGGGACCCTGGGATGGAGGATGATGACAACCCGCTCTGCGATGAGCTCTGCTGCTCTGCATCGTATGACAATGTCTGACTCCTGCCCACGGTAACACTTTCCACCGTCCACCTGGGTGATCCCTGCCTGTGAGCTGGTCATTCCTACACACGGTCCCATCGAATCCCTGGGGTGGCGGTGGTCGGGGCGGTCAGGGTGAGGTGAGGAGGGTGGGGATCACGGGCCACCCACAGGACTTCACACCATTCCCCAGATCCTCCCCAACATTCACCCATTCTCCCACCCCCAGCCAGCCCAGGCTAGCCCACCCCACACACCCATCAGACAGAGCACCGAGGCAGGTTGTAACAGTGGTAACAGGCTGTTTATTGTGAACAAATATATACAGGTTTATTCCCTCGTCCCAATAACTAAACTTTTTTTTTTAGATTATTTATAAATTTAGATTATCCAATTATTTATTTTTTTTCCAATTAAGGGGCAATTTAGCGTGGCCAATCCACCTACTCTGCACATTTTTGGGTTGTGGGGGCGAAACCCACGCAGACACGGGGAGAATGTGCAAACTCCACACGGACAGTGACCCAGAGCCGGGATCGAACCTGGGACCTCAGCGCCGTGAGGCGGTTGTGCTAACCACTTGGCCACCGTGCTGCCCTCCCAATAACTAAACTGTGACCTGCACCCGTGCCAACTTAACTGGTGGCTACTTTTCTGGCCTTGCGGGCCCCAACACTATGTCTAGGTGGGTCTCCAGAGGGTACAGCAGGGGCCGGGCCCATCCAGGCCCGGTTTCTCCAGAAGACGCCCGTCAACTGTGATTCCTGCCCTGTGAACTGGGTCCCCGTTGGCCGGCGTTTTCTGGAGAAACCGGGCCTGGATGGGCCCGTCCCCTGCTCAGGTGTCCCAGGTGGCGTGGTACCGCCATGTTCTGCCCACTGCCCACCAGATACGCCAGGGACAGGAGGGGGGAGTCCGAGGTGCTATTGTGATCAGGCACCTCCCCTGCGGGAGTCACCGACATGGGCCTCATCACCTCCTCCTCCCTCAGTGTGCCCAATGGCCCCTGGGCTTCTCTCTGGGACTGAGGGGGCAAGGGGAGCTACGCCCTGAGGCTCCCCCGCCACCTGGCACTGCCACTCCTGGAGGCCCGCTCTGGTCTCGACCAGGGTCTGCTGGAGGCCAGGGAGCACAGGGAGTGGACCATCTCCCTCTGGGACTGGGCCACCTCCCTCTGTGTCTCCGCCATGTTGGTCAGTGCCTGGGCAATGCTGCTGACGTTCCCAGCCATGGCCTGCTGTGACTGGGCCATGCTCAGGAACGCTGCTGCAATTTCTAGGTGGCTCTGGGACATGTGAGGCAGCGAACCCTGTCCTGGGCCTCGGCCAGCGCCTGCACAGAATGCCCCAGGCCTTGGGCATCGTCGATCCATAGTCCAAACCATCGCCCCAATGCCTCCACTGCGGACGCCACCCATGGAGTGTTGGCCGGGGTGACAGGCATGGTCGGCACCACCTCCTGCTCCTGCACGCGGTTGGACTCCTCCACCTGCGCCTGCAGGTGTTGGATGCTCACCGACATCCCCTCATGTAGTCCCTGGCTCTGTGACTGCATCTCCACTATCGATGGGACTGTCTGTTCCAGAAGCCCCAGACCAGACTGGACGGGAGCTAGTCCCTGGGATCGACCCTCCGACCGTCCTCCCCCCTCGGGTGCTCCGACCTCCACCTGCTGTCCCGTGTCAGCTGTGTGCTGAGCACCAGAGAGAGTCCCAGGAGCCTCTTCACTAACATGGCCAACCGAGGTGAGTGTCTCTGGGATGGTGGAGGGTGTTGGAGACGCTGTGACGGGGAGTCAGTGTCATCCTCCGACCCGACCTCCTAAACTTTCTTTCTCATCCCATCTTGTACATTCTCTCCCCCACTCTCTCTCTTACCCTCCCATTTCCCTCCCACCTTCCTACTGTTGCAAACATCCCCTCTCTCTTTTTCACACCCTCCAACTTTTGCATTTATTCCTCTGCACTCTCTCCCACCCTCACACTCTCCCTGCTAACCTGCTGTCTCTACTCCTCCACCTCAGTCTCTCACACCCTCCTACACTCCCTGTCACTTCCTGTTCTCCCTGCCACACCCTCTATTTCTCAACCCTCTCCCAATCCCTCTGTAATTCGGCTTCCACACTCTCAAACCCTCCAGCTTTCCGTCACCCACTTCTGCCTCACTTTCACTCCATTCTCACACTCCCTCTCTCCTTTCCTGCTCTCTCCCTTCACCCACTCCCTGGCTCTGCTGCTCTGATTTCTCTCCTCTGACCCCTCCCCCTCCCTCACTATCCTCTCCCTCACCTACCCCGTTTGCCCCTCTCTACCCCTCCCTCTCTCTTCCCTCCCCCTCTCTCTCTAAATCACTGACTGTGTTATTTTAACTTTCCCCCAGCTCCAGCCTCCCTGACTCTGGATCTGAACACAGCGAATCCCGGGCTCATCCTGTCTGAGGACCGGACCAGTGTGAGACCCGGAGACAAACAGCAGACGCTCCCAGACACCCCGGAGAGGTTTAATCCCTGGCTCTGTGTCCTGGAATCAGAGGGATTCACATCAGGGAGACATTACTGGGAGGTGGGGGTGGGGGGGAAGACAGAGTGTTGGCTGGGAGTGGCCCGAGAGTCTGTGAACAGGAAAGGGGTATTCATCCCGAGCCCTGAGTCTGGATTCTGGGTTGTGTGGCTGATTCCCGGATGTGGTTATTTTGCCGCCACCTCCCCCTCACCGACCCCCCTCACCCCGAATGTGAATCCCGGGAAGATCGGGGTTTTCCTGGACTATGAGGGGGGACAGGTGTCATTTTACAATGCGGACAATATGTCCCATCTCCACACTTTCACCCACACTTTCACTGAGAGAATCTTTCCCATCTTCTGTCCGGGATGGAATTCCGACGGGAAAGACTCGGCCCCGCTAACAATCTGCGGGATTAAAGATCACTGACAGATCCATCCCATAATTTCACACCATCTCCCTGCCTCCTGCCAGCTGTAAACTGCTGGGTGTGGGTCTCAGTCACAGGGGGTGCGGATGTTTCAAATAGTTCAACTGCCCAACGCTGTTATTAAACTCGACAAAAAAACTATTTATTTGAAAAAGGTCTAATTTGTTAATGATTAGATCACAGAGCATGGAAGCAAAGTGTGTGTTTCATTTTCTGCTGGCTCCAGACTCCAGCGTTTTAAAAATCCATCAAGAATTCATTGACCCTGATTCGGAAATTACTGCCCTGGACAAACAGAGTGATTTTCACCCTGAAGTGAAGCGAATGTTTCCACTGGCCCCTCATCCCTCAGCACCGAGGGTAGGTTCTGAATGGACAGCGGCATCTCCCTCCTGTTTCAGATGGGAAACCGTGTCGGAGATTACACAGCCCATCCTGTCCATGCCAGCTCTTTGAAAAGCTGTCCAGCTGGTCCTACAATAATGTTGACCTTCAAATATCCTTTCAATTCCCTTTAAAAGTTACTGTTGAAGCTGCTACCCCCTCCTTCAAACAGTGTTTTGCAGATTATAACTTGCTGCATATTCCACCCTCTTCATATCTCCTCTGCTTCTGTTGTCAAGTCTGTCTGTCTGCTTAAAATAGTGCATCTCAGTGAAGGATGTCTCTGAACACATCCAGCAGTAATCGGGAACACTTTTTTTTTCAAAAAATATACTTTATTCATAAAATTTATAATAAACTTTACAGAACATTTCAAATTGTCTTGACTGTACATTTCCATCTGAGTTACATTCATTTGTCTTTCTTCAATTCAATTGGGATAACGTTACACACGTATCCTACTTTAAGTTACAGTTCTTTCTTAAATATTTATATTGCTTTGTTTCTATCATACATTGTGGTATTGAAGACTCGGACCGAGGGGCTTTACACTGTTACCAACCCCTCGGTGTACATTTGCTGGTAAGACCTTACACTGGGGTCTTTCCCCTTTGCGCCTTGGCGGCAGCTGCCCCAAGCTTGAGTGCGTCCCTCAGCACGTAGTCCTGGACCTTGGAATGTGCCAGTCTGCAACACTCGGTCGAGGACAATTCTTTGCAATGGAAGATCAGCAGGTTTTGGGCAGACCAAAGAGCGTCTTTCACCGAGTTGATGACCTCCCAGCAGCAGTTGATATTTGTCTCGGTGTGTGTCCCTGGAAACAGTCCGTAGAGCACAGAGTCCTGTGTTAC
The DNA here is from genome assembly GCF_902713615.1 of Scyliorhinus canicula. Classification (NCBI taxonomy): domain Eukaryota; kingdom Metazoa; phylum Chordata; class Chondrichthyes; order Carcharhiniformes; family Scyliorhinidae; genus Scyliorhinus; species Scyliorhinus canicula. Next base: position 11,789,317 of record NC_052158.1, on the reverse strand, counting down.
AGAGCTGCTCGGGATGAACCTTGACAAATACCACTGCATCTCACTCCAGACCTGCTTTGCAAAGGCACATTCCACAAGGAGGTGTGTGACTGTCTCATTTCCCCCACAGCCACTCCGAGGGCAGCGTGCATTGATGCTGAGCCTTCGGGTGTACATGAAGAATCTGACAGGGAGGGCCCTTCTCACCACCAGCCAAGCTAGGTCTTGGTGCTTGTTTGAAAGTTCTGGTGATGAGGCGTTCTGCCAGATGACTCTGACAGTCTGCTCAGGGAACCATCCAACGTCCTCCACAGTCTCCTTTTCCCTGAGAGCCTCGAGGACATTACGTGCTGACCACTGCTTCATTGCTTTGTGGTCAAAGGTGTTTTGCTTCAAAATATTTTCCACGAAGGACAGGTGGTACGGCACGGTCCAACTACTTGGAGCGTTCCACAGCAATGAGGCTGGCCCATCCTTTGTAACACCGGGGACAGGTAGAACCTCAGTATGTAGTGACACTTGGTGTTTTCATACCTGGGGTCTATGCACAGCTTGATGCAGTTGCACACAAAGGTGGCCATCAGGATGAGGGCGGCGTTGGGTACGTTCCTCCCTCCTTTACCTAGAGGCTTGTACATTATGCCTCTTCGGACCCGGTCCATCTTGGATCTCCAAATGAATTTGAAGATGGCCCGGGTGACTGCTGCGGCGTAGGTCCGAGTGATGGGCCAGACCTGCGCCACGTACAGTAACACCGAGAGTACCTCACACCTGATGACCAGGGTTTTGCCCGCAATGGAGAGGGAGCGTTGCACCCACCAGCCCAGTTTCTGTTTTACTTTAGCATTGCGCTCCTCCCAGTTTTTGGTGCATGCCCCAGCCCCTCCGAACCATATTAGGGGCAGCACGGTAGCATGGTGGTTAGCATAAATGCTTCACAGCTCCAGGGTCCCAGGTTCGATTCCCGGCTGGGTCAATGTCTGTGCGGAGTCTGCACGTCCTCCCCGTGTGTGCGTGGGTTTCCTCCGGGTGCTCCGGTTTCCTCCCACGGTCCAAAGATGTGCGGGTTAGGTGGATTGGCCATGCTAAATTGCCCATAGTGTTCTAAAAAGTAACGTTAAGGGGGGGGTTGTTGGGTTACGGGTATAGGGCGGATACGTGGGTTTGAGTAGGGTGATCATGGCTCGGCACAACATCGAGGGCCGAAGGGCCTGTTCCGTGCTGTACTGTTCTATGTTCTATGTTCTATATCCCCAGCACTTTCAGGTAATCTGACCTGACCGTGAAGGGGACAAAGGATCGGTCGGCCCAGTTCCCATAGAACATGGCCTCGCTCTTGCTGCGGTTTACCTTGGCTCCTGAGGCCAGTTCAAACTGGTCGCAGGTTTCCAAGAGCCTGCGTACAGACGCGGGATCCGAGCAGAAGACGGCGACGTCGTCCATGTACAGGGAGGCTTTGACTTGCACGCCTCCGCTGCCTGGGATCGTCACCCCTCTCATACCCGGATCCTTCCTGATGGACTCGGCAAAAGGTTCTATGCAGCACACAAACAGAGCCGAGGAGAGAGGGCAGCCTTGCCTGACTCCAGATTTGATCTGGAACTTTTCTGATTCCCACCCATTGATTGAGACTGCGCTATAGATGTTTGTGTAGAGCAGTTTGATCCAATTGCAAATTCCCTCCCCAAACCCCATTTTGGAGAGCACATCCATCATGTAGGTGTGCAATATTCTGTCAAAGGCCTTCTCCTGGTCAAGGCTGATGAGGCAGGTGTCCACCCTCCTGTGCTGCACGTAGGCGATCGTATCCCTGAGCAGCGCGAGGCTGTCAGAGATCTTCCTGCCGGGTACAGCACAGGTTTGGTCGGGGTGGATCACCGACTCCAGAGCAGACCTGACCCGATTGGCGATGACTTTGGCTAAGATTTTGTAATCCACATTTAACAGTGAAATGGGTCGTCAATTTCAAATTTCTTCCCTTTCCCCCTTTTGCTTGTAGATGAGGGTGATGATGCCTTTCCTCATGGATTCTGACATCCTGCCATCCAGAAGCATACTCTCGTACACTTCCAGCAGGTCTGGGCCCATCCAGTCCCACAGAGCCAAATACAACTCAGCCGGTAAGCCATCGCTTCCGGGAGTTTTACTCGTCTCAAAGGACTTGACGGCCTTTGTCAGCTCGTCCAGAGATAAGGTTTGTCCAGGTTTTCCCCCTCGTTGTCGTCCAAGACCTCCGTGATAGACGACAGGAAGGTCTGGGTAACAGTGCTGTCTGTTGGCTTCAGATCATACAGTCTGGCATAGAAGGATTGACTGATCCTCAGTATGTCAGACTGCGATGTCTTTACAGAGCCATCTTCTTCCTTCAGGCTGCTGATCACAGAGGTCCCTCTGTGTACCTTCTGGAAGAAGAAGCGTGAGCACTTTTCATCCTGCTCCATGGAGCGGACTCTGGACCGGAAGATAATCTTGGAGGCCTCCGATGTGTAGAGCGAGGCTTGCTGGCCCTTCACCTCTTGGAGATCCTCCTTGACATCAACCCCCATCGACTGCAGCTGGAGCAAATTCTGCATGCTTTCCTGGAGCCTGGACATGACCCCTCGTCTCTCTCTCTCACCTTTTGAACGCCCTTGAGGATGAAGAACCTTTTGATGTTCCCCTTGATTGCTTCCCACCAGAGATGTGGAGACTCAAAGAGGGGTTTCACGGTTCTCCAACCTTTGTAATCCCTTTTGAGTTCCTGGAGGTTCTCTGGGGTCAACAGTTTTACATTCAGCTTCCACGTCCCCCTGCCCAACCCCTGGTTTTCCTGCAGGTGGCAGTCAACCAGTAGGAGGCAGTGGTCAGAGAAGAACACCGGCTTGACGTCGGTGGGCCTGACCGTGAAAGCACGGGACACAAAGAAGAAGTCTATTCTGGAACGGACGGACCCATCTGGCCGTGACCATGTGTATCTACGCTGTGCTCTGTCTGCAGGGTTGCTGAAGACATCGAGCAGCTTCGCGTCTTTTACCGTTTCCTTCAGGAGTCTGGACGTAGCGTCTAGTTTGCTGTCGGCTCTGCCGGATCGTCCAGCCGCATCGATGATGCAGTTGAAGTCACCGCCCAGGATGACCGGCTTGGAGGTGGCCAACAGCAGTGGTAGTTGCTGAAGGACAGCCAGCCGCTCAGTTTTTACGGCCGGGGCATACACGTTAATAAGTCTGATAGGGGTGTTTTTGTATTTGACGTCTGCTACGAGGAGGCGTCCACCCACCACCACCTTAACGTCGGAGATGGTGAAATTGCCTCCCCGTAGCAGAATACCCAGGCCGGAGGAACAACAGTCGTTTCCTCCTGACCAGATGGATGGCCCGTGGGACCACCAGCTCGACCAGCACCTGTAGTTGGTGTGGTGTGGAATTCCACACTCCTGCAGGAACAGTAGGTCGGCTCTCACATTTTCTAAGTAGCCGAATGTGGCTACACACCGCGAAGTGTCTTTAATACTTCGCACATTAACAGATGCAATTTTAAAACCCATTTTAAAAAGAGTAGATTTACCAGTCTCAGATTTCAGAGTCTATTGCAGTTGGTTGTTCCAGCTGTTCAAAGTTCCCCATCATGCCGGTGGTGTTCTCAAAATGTTTCACAGTTTCAGGGTTTAGGAAGCTGCCATTGTCCTCAGTGTGGCCTTGAACCTGATGGATGTGCATTGTGGGGGGGGGGGGGGGTTGGGGGTGTAGCCGTTGTGCCTGACGTGGCAGTCAGCGGGTGTTGGGGTTGTAGGCCGGTTCCCATCATCCAGAGGTTGGTGCTCTGGGCGAGTTTTGTTTTCGTTCCTGTCTGTGGTCTGGGGGTTCTGTCCATCCCCTTCCACATTGGTGCTTTGCCTCTTTAATTGAGGCCTATTCTTAGATGTTTCGCCCTCATCGCAGGAGTTGTCGGCACTATTGAGTTGCCGCTTTTTACCATTCCCCGTCAGGGGTTTCTTTGTTTCATTTTTCAGTTTCCTCTTTCCTTTTTTTGTGCTCGCCATTTCCCAGCGCCTTTCAATCTTTGTTCCATCCTCGACTGTCGCGTATTCCTCGTCAGATGGGAGTGGTGTTGTTTTGTCAGGCTGTGCTGGGGCCTCCACTTTCTGTTGAGGGTCTTTCTGTAGAATTTCAGCATTCTGTGGTGTGGTGTCTTTGTCGATGGAGGGTGCCTGTACCTCCTGTGTGGTTGCCTTTTTGACTCCACCTCTGATGATTTGCGCATAGGTTGCCCCGCGTTTTGGGCAGGCCCTGTAAAGATGGCCGGCCTCTCCACACAGGTTGCAGTACTTGTCTTCCTTACAGTCCTTTGTCATGTGCCCCTCCTGCTTGCAGTTTTTGCAGAAGGTGACGTTGCAGTTGGCGGCCATGTGCCCCGTTTTGCCACAGGTGTGACATACTTGTGGCTGCCCTCCGTAGTAGAGGTAGCCTCGATTTCCTCCAATGGCGAAGCTGGAGGGTGGGTGTAGGATGGTTCCATTGCCGTCCATTCTCAGGGTCACCTTGACCTGGTGCTCGCTTGTCCAGATGCCAAAGGTGTCCTTTAGTTATACGCTGTCACTTTTCAAGTCGACGTACCTGGCGAGGAACGTAAGCACATCAGACACGGGGACGTGGGGGTTGTACGTGTGCAGTGTAACAACCCGGTTTCTCTGCGATGGTAGCGTGAACAGAGGCTCCGCAGTCAGGATAGACAGGGGGCTCTGGTTGCCTTTTTCTTTAAACACCTCCAAGAACTTGATGCAAGCAGCAACACTCTTGAAGGTGACATCGAAATAACCATTGTTGGGGAAATCTTGCAAGCAGAAGACATTTGTTGCTTGAAACCCGCAGCAGTCGAGCAGCACCCGCTTGACGAAGAAATTTTGATCCACAGGCGACTTCCCTTCCGACTTCCTCACTGTGACTCGGACAGTGTTTCGCACTCCCCAGCCTGGTGGTCGGGATGCAGCAGTGGTCATAGCTCAGACGTTGCCTCTTGACTGTACCGGCATTAGGCATAAACCAAAGGCTCAGACCAGCATGAAGATCCACCAATAGCAGCCGAGCTCAAACGTTTCTTCAAAGTCTCCAGTCTCTCCGTGTTGTCCAATCCACGATCGACATCGAAATCCTTAGCCTCCCCCGATCGAGTGCGCTACACTCTCTGATGTCTCTGAACACATCCAGCAGTAATCGGGAACACTAGCACCACCTACTGTTTGGGTGCAGCCACTGCAGCCAGATGAAACATCTCTATATTCAGGGTGTTGGGGTATCTGGGAGTTCTCTCTTTCATTCACTGTAGTGGCTGACTGGGATAGATACTTAATTAGAAATGAATATATTATATAAAACTCCAATGTAATCCACATACATGGTTTAACTTATTCTCCACTTGTGATTCAATTAGATGTTTTCTTTTATAAATTCCTGTGAAACATGTTGGGACATTTTATGTTAAATGCACCAGATCAAGTTATTTAGTTGTTTTGTTTTTGCTGCTGTACATTTTTACCTTTGTATTAACCAAATAGACGATTATATCTTGCAGGTTCCCATTGTTGTAGCAAAGTGGAGGTAGTAGTAGAAGTGGGGGAATTAAGAATGGTCACAGATAATATTCCTAATTAAATGAACAGATAGCCCACATTGGAATATTACATCCAGTCCTGGTCACCTCACCTGAGAAAGGATGTGAGGGCTCTTGTGAGGGAGCAAATGAGATGTACCTGAATGGTTCCATAAATGGGAGATTTTAGCTGCAATGTTCAGTGGGAGAAGCTGTGTGGGTTTTTTGTATGGAGAAAATTAGATTCTGGGAAGGATAGATGCTTGTGTGCATCATTATGACAGGTTTTGGTCAGGCCAATGAACCAAGCTGTTCCTTATGTATAATAATAATCTTTTATTGTCACAAGTATGAAGTTACTGTGAAAAGGCCCTAGTCACCACGTTCTGGCGCCTGTTCGGGTAAGGTGGTGTAGGAATTGAACCCGCGCTGCTGGCCTTGTTTTACATCACAAACCATCTGTCAAGCCCACCATGCTAAATCAGCCCTATATGACATTGCATTCACGAGTAGAGAGAGATGTAAGGGTTGGGCAAAAGATACAGGAGTGATTTCAGGAAGAGCACATTATAATGGGAGTGTGAATGGTCCGCCTCCCTCTGCCAATGGTGTTGGTGTGAGTGATGTATATTTATTTCCAAGGGGAATTGATGGTCATTGCATGGAAATAAACCTTCATTTTTTTTATTTGAGTACCCAGTTATTTTTTTTACCAATTAAGGAGCAATTTTAGCATGGCCAATCCACCAAACCTACACATCTTTGGGTTGTAGGGATGAAATTCATGCAGACATGGGGAGAATGTGCAAACTCCACACGGACAGTGACCCAGGGCCGGGATTCAAACCCAGGTCTTTGGCGCCGTAGACTGCAGTGCTAACCACTGTGCCACGTACCGCCAGGAAATAAACCTTCATTAAAGATTAAAACTGTAAATTCTTGAATCGAAAAGACCTACGGAGATAGAGTGTTGGGACAGGGGGGAAATAGGACTAATTGAATTCCTCTAGGGAAATCGTGCCTGCACTGAGAGGGCTGAATGGCCTCCTTGTGTGCTATATGACCTAAAAGTACAGAACAACAAGCAGAGCCAGCTACATGGCCATGGGAACAGAGACTAGAAAACCTAAGTGGAGAAGACTTCAAGATGCACTTGGAGGATAAGCCAGGGGTTTAGGTCAGGTGGTGCAGGCACGTGTTACTGCAACTCACACCCTAGGTATAAACAGGACTATATAATTCTAAATTATAAAATGTAACAACTGTTCAAATACTGTCATGGGTCACGTCTCACTTATGTTGAACAAAGTTGCCTCACTGTCACCGAAATGTCAATTTTGAATCTTGAGGTTTATTAAAAAGAAAACTTTATAGCCAGCTTTATAGGATCCATGGGGACATCACCTCAAATTTGTTGGTCGATGGTTACAATGATTCAATTTAATTGCTATTAAGATGCACACGATACAATAGGTAAAGTCAAACTCCAAAACACAGTTACTCAGACTTATTTCCTCCGATCACGTGTTGGACACCAGGCAGCACAGCAGGCAGCAAGACTCCACCACCAGCACCAATTCATCACAATCTCTCTCACTCCAGCCCAGGTGGTGTCCTGCTCTTGAAGGTTCACCAGGTCTTCCTTGGCCGACCCCATTTTCACTTTCCAATCTGGCCATGTTCGTTCTCCCTCCACTCCGGTGGGAATGTGTTTGGGAGGCAAAGCACGTGTCCCGCTCGTCTCAGTTGTCTCCCCATCACAATGTCCACCAGGTGCCTCTGACCTGTCCTCTGTAGCATCTCCCCTTTGGTGCTGTTCAGTCGAGATGTGATGCCCAGGATTTTACCTCAGCAATGCTGGTGAAACATTTAACTCATGTGGGACCCATGCTGATATATTCCATGACCTTCTGGTGTAGATTATAGTTGTTACCAGTATGGACATGTGCAGTTATAGTTTCATGGCTGGATGCCAGATCATGTGGTGCTGCTGAATAACTAAATGTTTCTTTGCAAATTGGTATGGACATTGATCTTAACATTAGCCTCACTGGAGATGATGCAATCTAGGTAGGGGAAGTGAGAGATGCCACCAAGTGTGTTGCCCGATAGTATGGTAGAACCTCATTCCTATCTAGTCGTCACTGTTTTGGCCTTCACACAGCTGATACATGGACCAACTTTGGTGCTATTGCTCTGAAACCTGGTGGCCATGTTTTGGAGCGCGCAGTAATGTCTGCGAGATGCAGGTCCAGCAACCAGTGGTTTTCACACAAGATGCCAAAGTTTGCACCCAACATCACCTTCTTCATGATGAAATTGATCACCAAGAAGACAATGAATGGGGAGGGATTGCAGCCTGTCTGTACTCCTATGATGATGCTGAAGTGTGAGTACTGGTCTTGATGCAGCATCTGGAGTCAGAGTGTGAGATGCTTATGGTGTTACTATACATATAAGATGCTGTATTGTCTTGCAATGTCTTCCAACAAGCATAATTGGAAAAAGAGTGGGGCTGGGCATGGGCCTAGCATCCTTATCAGGTCAAAACCGGGCACGATTACAGACATCAGGAAGTGGACATTCTGGAAAACAATCATAATTACTATTTTAGTATATAGGCTGATCTGATCACGTGCACATGTTTTGGGGTTGCGACAAATTGGGAAGGTTTTGGGCGAGAGTGTTCGCAGTCTTAGCCAGGGTAGTGGAGGCGGAGAAGGACGTTGGCCCTTTGGTGGCGATATTTGGGGTTTCAGAGAAGCCGGAGCTCATGGAGAGGAGGAAGGCCGATGACATGGCCTTCGCCTCTCTGATGACACGGCGGCAAATTCTACTGTTGTGGCGGTCGGCATTGGTACCGGGGATAGCGGCTTGGTTGGGTGACCTGTACAACTTCCTGCGGTTAGAGAAGATAAAGTATGAGGTAAGGGTGGGCGGCACGTGGTGTAGTTGTTACCACTGGGACTGCGGCACTGAGGACCCGGGTTATCATCCTGGCCCTGGGTCAGTGACCATGTGGAGTTTGCACCTTCTCCGCGTGTCTGTGTGGGTTTCACCCCCACAACCCAAAGATCTGCAGGTGAGGTGGATTGACCACGCTAAATTGCCCCTTAATTTAAAAAAACAAATGATTTAAGGGGCTCAGCAGGGGGGGGGGTTGCGAAATGGTGGGAGATGTTTGTGACTGTGTTTGAGGAGCTTTTCGTGACAGGGCAGGGGGGGGTGAGGGCGGGGGGGGAAGGTGAAAAAGGGGAAACGTCTGTACAGACTATATAGTTGATTGTTGTGAAGTATGTTTCCGGGGGCGTTTATTTGCTGGAACTTGTTTTGATACATGTATGTAATAAAATATATTTTTAAAAACAAATAATTATGGAAAAAACTTGCATTAATATTTTTCACCATTTTACGACCTCACATTTCAAAACACTTTACAGCAAATTAAGCACATTTGAAGTGCACCTGTTGAAATATGGAAGCCATGACAACCTATTTTTCACACAGTGATGCCCCACCATCAGCAACATGATGAGAAACAAATAATCTGTTTCCATGATGAGGGATAGAACATTGGCCAGGACCCCTGGGATGTCTAAAGATGGGAAATCCCAGTTGAGCGCCACATGTTAGTCCTCATTGCACTTGTCTGATCCCAGAATTTTTTCTTTTTATAAATTTAGTGTACCCAATTCATTTTTTTCCAATTAAGGGACAATTTAGCGTGTTCAATCCATCTATCCTCCACATCTTTGCGAAACCCATGCAAACACAGGGAGAATGTGCAAACTCCACATGAACGGTGACCCAGAGCCGGGATCGAACCTGGGACCTCGGCGCCGTGAGGCAGGAGGGCTAACCCACTGTGCCACCATGCTGCTCTCACCTGAGCCCCGAACAGAATTCATGGACTTTCGCAACAGCAAATCTGGCACCACATCTGGATTGATTCCGCTACTGTTAAGGGGCTGGCACCAGCGCCACGTGAAACAGAATCGAGTCTGTGTGGGTACTGGCCGAGGCACAGGGCAGTGTTGCCATCTCACAGGCAACCATGTGGCAGAGCCAACTGGAAATTGCAGCGACGCTCCTGAACATGGCCCAGTCACAGCGGGCCATGGCTGGGAACATCAGTGGCACTGCCCAGGTGCTGGTACAGACACAGAGGGAGGTGGCCCAGTCCCAGAGGGATATGGTGCAGTCACTGGCTGATGTGACACAGACCCAGAAGGTGGTGACACAATCGCAGCGTGATGCAGCACAGTCCCAGATAGAGATGGTCCACTCCCTGTGCTCCGTGCCCGCGAGCGTGCGGATCCTGGTCAAGACCACTGTGAGCCGCCAGGACTGATAGCACCGTTGGAGGGGGAGCCTCAGGGGATGGCTCTGCTCACACTCCCGTTCCATGGAGTAGCCCAGGGGCCATCGAGCACCCCGAGGGAGGAGGAGGTGATGGGGCCTGTGTCAGTGACTTCCACAGGGGAGGTGCCAGAACGTCGCAGCACCTCGGACTCCCTCCGCCCCTCCTTTTAAAAAAAATTTAGAGCACACAATTTTGTTTTTCCAATTAAGGGGCAATTTAGTGTGGTCAATCCACCTACCCTGCGCATCTTTGGGTTGTAGGGGTGAAACCCTCACAAACAGGGGGAGAATGTGCAAACTCCACACGGACAGTGACCCAGAGCCGGGATTCAAACTTGGGTCCTCAGCGCCGTAGGCAGCAATGCTAACCCACTGTGCCACCGTGCAGGCCTTTCCTCTGCACCTCCTGTTCCTGGTGCATCAGGTGGGCAACGGATGGAACAGGACGGCATCACGCCACCTGGGACACCCGAGCAGCAGCCAAGCCCATCCAGGCCCTATCGCCCCAGAAAACACCAGCCAATGGGAACCCAGGTCGCAGTGCGGGAATTCACTCTTGCTGTACAGTCTGGGGAGCCTCCTAGATCTAGCATTAGGTCCTGTAAGGCCAGAAAGTTAGACACCAGTTACGTTGGCACGGGTACAGGGCATAGTTTAGTTATAGGGGCCAGGACACCTATCTGTAAATATTTGTTCACATTAAACACCTGTTACCACTGTTACAGCCTGTCTTGCTGCTCTGTCAGATGGGTGTGAGGGGTGGGCTGGACTGCGGTAGCCAGCGGAGTGCAGGGGGGGTAAAGGGTGGACGTGGTGGGCGGCCTGGATGGCAGATTATTATCTGAATGGCTGTTAATTGAGAGAGGTGGTGAGCAACGACTCCTGGTTGTCGTCATACCTTCGAGGTTGAAGTTAAACTTGCAGGTACAGTAGTCGGAAGAAGGCAAATTACATGTAGGTCTTCACAGAGAGAGGATTCGAGTAGAGGAGCAAAGATATTTTATGCAATTATACTGGGCCTGAGTGAGACCACTCCTGGAATATTGTGGGCTGTTTTGGTCTCCTTATCTGAGGAAGGCTGCTCTTGCTGTAGAGGGAGTACAGAGAAGGTTTACCAGACTGATTCCTGGGATGACAGGACTGGCATATGAGGAGAGATTGAGTCAGTGAGGATTATATTCACTGAAATTCAGAAGAATGAGGTGGGAAATCACATAGAAACCCATCAAATCCTAACAGGAGTAGACAGGGTAAATGCAGGAAGGATGTTCCCGATGGTGGGGATGTTCAGAACCAGGGGTCACATTCTGAGGATTTGGGTTGGACCATTTAGGACAGAGATAAGGAGAGATTTCTTCACCCAGAGAGTGGGGAGTCTGTGGAATTCGATACCACAGGAAGTAGTTGAGGCCAAAACATTGTTTGTTTTGAAGAAGGGGTTAGATATAGCACTTGGGATGAAGGGGGATTAAAGGCAGTGGGGGGGAGGCGGGAACAGGCTATTGAGATGGATGATCAGCCATGATCATAATGAATGGTGGAGCAGGATCGAAGGGCCGAATGGCCTCCTCCTACTGCAATTTTCTATGTTTCTATGTTCCCTACTCTCTGCTTCCGGTCTGCTAAATAATTTTCATTCCAGGCCAATATATCACCCCCAATCCCATGCACTTTAATTGTGTACACTGACCTCTATGTGGAACTACAGCAAAGGTTTTTTTCAAAATCCAAATCCACTACATTCACGGTTTCTCCCTCATCTATTCTGATTGTTGTTCCATCAACGAAATTCCAGTAGGTTTGCCAAAAACGATGTCCTTTTCATGAATTCAGATGAACTTTGTCAAATCCTGTTGCTATTTTCTCAGTCTCCTATTAACACATCATTTATAATAGACTCAAACATTTTACCTGCTACTTTTCCACAGCAGCAACTTCAGTTCCCTGATTTCCAGATGAATTTCACTGCAATATCTGAATGGCTGTTAATTGAGAGAGGTGGTGAGCAACGGGTCCTGGTTGTCGTCATACCTTAGAGGTTGAAGTTAAACTTACAGGTACAGTAGTTGGTAAAGAAGGTAAATTGCATGTAGGTCTTCATAGTGAGAGGATTTGAGTAGAGGAGCAAGGATGCTTTGATGCAATTATACTGGGTCTGAGTGAGACCACTCCTGGAATATTGTGTGCCAATCCACCTTATTGGCTCATCTTTGGACTGTGGGAGGAAACCGGAGCACCCAGAGGAAAGCCAGGCAGACACGGGGAGAAAGTTCAAACTCCACACAGTCACCCGAGGCCCGAATTTAATCCGGGTCCCTGGAGCTGTGAGGCAACAGTGCTAACCATTGGGCCACCATGCTGCCCAAAGGGAATATGATTCCCATCTCTGTGTCCTGGGATTAGAGGTTTACATCAGGGAGACGTTATTGGGAGGTGGGAGAGAAGACAGAGTCCCATCTCCACACTTTCACCCAGACTTTCACTGGGAGAATCTTTCCCTTCTTCAGTCATGGTTTGAATATCGACGGGAAATACTCGGCCCCGCTGACAATCTGTGGGATTAAAGATCACTGACAGATCCATCCCATAATTTCACACCATCTCCCTGCCTCCTGCCAGCTGTAAACTGCTGGGTGTGGGTCTCAGTCACAGGGGGTGCGGATGGTTCAAATGGTTCCTGAGCTCAGGGTGATTACAGCTGAGTGACAATAATGTTTTGGTGATTTTGTTTTTTGTTTCCTTACTCGGTGAGGAGCAACAAACACGCGGTAACTTTTCCAGTCACTCCTGTAAAATAGATTAAAATCCCCAAGATAATGGAGAATAATCAAAGTGCAGAGACGATGGAGAATTAAAACACAGACAGAAATAAACTCAGGGCTGGAATCTCTGATCTTGAGACTAAGTGCCGACGCCGGCGTGGGAACGGTGACGTTTTACAACAAAAAGAATGGCGCAACAGCTGCACCGATTCAGCTACTTTAAATGGGCTAGCACCATCGCCACGTGGAACATAATCAATTCCATGGAAAACGGTACCGGATTCGCCGGGTCTGTGATTGGTGCACATGAGGCTCACTCGGCACAGCCACAGTTAAACGGTCCTTCCCCCGACACACACTGTCCCAGTCAACAAGATGGCTGGAAGGAGAGCAGTGCTACGGTTCAGGGATGCTGAGCTGGACACCCTCCTGCATGCCATGGAGGGCAGGCGGGTGAACCTGTACCCCGGCCCGGGTGTTAAGCCGCCAGGCACCGCTGTTCGTCATGCCTGGGCGTAGGTGGCGATCAGCGCCGTGGGCAACATCGCCCGGACTCCATGCAGTGCTGGAAGAAACTCCACAACCTCCTCAGGGCAGCTCGGGTAAGTTGGCTACTCCGTGCCCCTGGTACTAACCCCGCTCCCCACACACACACACACACACACACACGTAACCAGACCCCTGCCCCCCAGGGTTGGCCAAATCCACATGCCAGCAGCCATGCCAGCCGCCATGGTCGGGTGCCGTGACCAATGAAGCCAACATGTACTCAACTCCTGGGCTGCATATGTTGTATCGTCTAATGGTGTTGTTGTTGGGGTTTGTCCCCCCCCCCCCCCCCCCCCCCCCCCCCCCCCCCCCCCCCCCCCCCCCCCCCCCCCCCCCCCCCCCCCCCCCCCCCCCCCAGGAGAAGGCCGCGCACACTGACCAGCAGTGGTAGAAGACCGGCGGGAGACCAGCAGAACTATGGGCCCTCACCATGCCTGAGCAGAGGGCACTGGACGCGGTCGATGGCCCGGCAGAAAGGGAGGTCACCGAGGTGGAGGTCAGCGGCGGACGAGGAAGTGAGACCCTGCTTTTCTGCAGATCCCCATGATACATGTCTGTGGACAGCACTCCCCCAACACTCCCCTCACCTCTCACCATCCTCACATCCCTCAACCTGCAGCCCCTCCCCCCCCCCCCTCCGAATCCCCCTCAGCCCTCCCCATCTCGCACATCGCCCTGGCCCACTGTCTAATCATACATGCTGTTTTGTGTCTTACAGGGCCTGCCGACAATGGGGCCGGTCCATCCGAAACCCCTGCCCCCAAACAGTGACAGAGCCAGTGCCCCCCCCCCTAACCCCAGAGGGCCGAGCACTGACAGGGAGAGCAGCTCAGACACCAGCCCTCGGCCTGAGATTCAGGAAACCCCAGAGATCAGGTCGGAGGATGGCACAGACCTTCCATCACAGCTGTCTCCTACACCCACCACTATCCCAGAGGCCATCACTTTGGTTAGTGAAGAGGCTCCTGGGTCACTATCTGGTTGTGGCCCTGGGTGGTCTCTCTGTAGGTGGCAGCTGGTTGGGTGGGGGTGGGTGTTTGGGGCCGGGCGGCACGCTATGGTGGGGGGTGGGCGCACCCATACGGCCGGTGTTACTGTGTAGAACCAGGGGCTGAGGTGATTGCTCAGTGGGTGCGCAGCAAGATGGCCACCGTAATGGCGGTCGGTGCCTGGGCACCACCCCAGTCCTGTGTGGGGGCACCGCGGCTCCTCAGATGTCCCCCTCCCCCTCCCCTCACCTCCCCTGGCCCTGGCAGTGCCCACCGCAGCCAGCACGGCTATTGTCCCGCAGTTACTCCACGCCATTTCCTACCTTCTCTCTCTCGCTCAGCAGCCAACATGCCAGGTTCACGATTTTTGAAACCACAAGTGAACCACACCTTCGGGAATTCGGCCCATCGGAGGCGGTGAATCTCGCTGGCCCTGGAGAATAAGGTGTCAGGTCCGCTAATGATCTGCCGATTGTACTTTAACCCTGCAGAGCGGATGATGCATTTCCCACATTTTCAGGGTGCTGGACCATCCCAATTTGGCGTCAAACCGGCACCTAACCCGATTTTGGCAACAGAAGCTATTCTCTACCCATTTGCATTTCGTGATTTCGGAGTCGGCAAGTGGAGAATCCCATCCTTCGGGTCTCGGAGACTCCAGGTGGGAAATTGAACGTTAAGAGGGGCAGGGAAGAGGAACTAGGGTGAGATTGGTCACCAATGGCAAGGAAATGACAAAGGAGAAAATCCAAGAGGAGGAAAATTCAATAATACCCAGGGAAGTACGAAGGAAAATTCAAAATCAAATAGAAGCAAAATGAATAGGGAACAGGCAGGAGAATCAGAAACACTCACAAACCAGGGGTTGGAAATGAACAAAACATTTGACAGCCTGGAGTGTTAAAAGGTGTGGAGAGAGAAACCAGGTTAGCATTCCGGGTATAAACCCTGTATGGGAACTGGGAACTGAAAGATCAGCAAGGAGCTCTGTAGGGCTGGGGGAAAGAAGGAGGGAGAGAGAAGAAACAAATAGAAATTCATTAAAAATGGAATCTGATTATTTTTCCATAGGGAAAGTAAAAATAATAAATTGACGCAATCGGTAGCAGCGCGATTACTTGCTCCACCATTTTGCAAACACTTAAAGTAATTAACTCTTTACAGTGATGAGAAAAAAATATTTTTTAATTGGCCATATTTGTTATCTTTCGAAACAATGTGCTTGCGAGTAGAAGGTATTTAAGTGACCATGAAACTGATTTCAAGCACTGCTATCTCATATGTAAACATATCTGATTGTAAGAATATTGAACTGATTTCCCCCAGAGTTGATTAATCAACAGAATGGTAATAAATGGGAATCTCCACTTCACACATAGATAGAAAAAGGGAAATCACATCATTAAATGGAAATTGGAATAACTATGGGATCTAGCAACCTCTGGTTCAGTTACATTCTAGTGAAATTCATGGTAGTGTGGATGAGGGTATTAAATTGAAAGCGTAAGTTGAAGGTCGTTGGTGAAGGGGCTGTTCTCGAGTGACAGCTTTACCCGAAACACTACTTACGTAGTGTCTACCACACATCCTCCTCCTCTAACCAAAAAATAAGTTCTGTCCGTTGGATTGCTAAACTAACAAGTTTTTTATTTTTATTTTTCAGTAGTTGGCAGTTGGCAGTTGAATGTTCCTCCTGCAGAATGTGGGAGGAAAGGGTCACCTCTAGTGTCCCTGCTGACTACACCTGCGGGAAGTGCACCCAACTCCAGCTCCTCGAGAGCCGCGTTAGGGACCTGGAGCTGGAGCTGGATGAACTTCGGATCATTCGGGAGGCGGAGGAGGTTATTGAGAGGAGTTATAGGGAGGTAGTCACACCTCAGGTAAAAGAAGAAGGTAGATGGGTTACCGTCAGGGGAGGGAGAGGGAACCGGCAGGCAGTGCAGGGATCCCCTGTGGTCGTTCCCCTCTATAAGAAGTATACCGTTTTGGATACTGTTGCGGGGGATGACTTACCAGGGGGTAAGCAATAGGGCACAGGTCTCTGGCACAGAGTCTGTCCCTGTTGCTTAGAAGGGAAGGGAGAAGAGGAACAGAGCACTTGTCATTGGGGACTCCATAGTTAGAGGAACAGACAGGAGGTTCTGTGGGAACGAAAGAGACTCACGGTTGGTGTGTTGCCTCCCAGGTGCCAGGGTTCGTGATGTCTCTGATTGTGTTTTTGGGATCCTTAAGGGGGAGCGGGAGCAGCCCCAAGTCGTGGTCCACATAGGTACCAACGACATAGGTAGGAAGAGAGATGGGGATTTGAGACAGAAATTCAGGGAGCTAGGGTGGAAGCTGAGAGCTAGAACAAACAGAGTTGTTATCTCTGCATTGTTAGGGCAGCACGGTGGCCTAGTGGTTAGCACAACCGCCTCACGGCGCTGAGGTCCCAGGTTCGATCCCGGCTCTGGGTCACTGTCCGTGTGGACTTTGCACGTTCTCCCCGTGTCTGCGTGGGTTTCGCCCCCACAACCCAAAAATGTGCAGAGTAGGTGGATTGGCCACGCTAAATTGCCCCTTAATTGGAAAACATAATTGGCTAATCTAAATTAAAAAAAAAAAAAATCTCTGGATTGTTACCCGTGCCACGTGCTAGCGAAGTGAGAAATAAGGAGAGAGAGGAGTTGAACACGTGGCTACAGGAATGGTGCAGGAGGGAGGGTTTTGGTTTCCGGGATAATTGGGGCTCATTCTGGGGTAGGTGGGACCTCTACAAACAGGATGGTCTTCACCTGAACCAGAGTGGTACCAATATCCTGGGGGGGAGATTTGCTAGTGCTCTTCAGGGGGGTTTAAACTAATTCAGCAGGGGGATGGGAACCTAAATTGTAGTCCCAGTGTACAGGATGTTGAGAATAGTGAGGTCAGGGATAGGGTTAAAAGTTCGAAAGAGGGCACCGGCAAGCAAGACGCTGGTTTGAAGTGTGTCTACTTCAACGCCAGGAGCATCCGGAATAAGGTGGGTGGGCTTGCAGCATGGGTTGGTACCTGGGATCTCGATGTTGTGGCGATTTCGGAGACATGGGTAGAGCTGGGACAGGAATGGTTGTTGCAGGTTCCAGGATTTAGATGTTTCTGTAAGAACAGAGAAGATGGTAAAAGAGGGGGGGGTGTGGCATTGTTAATCAAGGAAAGTATTACGGCGGTAGAAAGGACGTTTGAGGACTCGTCTACTGAGGTAGTATGGGCCGAGGTTAGGAACAGGAGAGGAGAGGTCACCCTGTTGGGAGTTGTCTATAGACCTCCGAATAGTTCCAGAGATGTAGAGGAAAGGATTGCAAAGATGATTCTCGTCAGGAGCAAGAGTAACAGGGTAGTTGTTATGGGGGACTTTAACTTTCCAAATATTGACTGGAAATACTATAGTTCGAGTACTATAGATGGGTCAGTTTTTGTACAGTGTGTGCAGGAGGGTTTTCTGACACAGTATGTAGACAGGCCAACAAGGGGCGAGGCCACATTGGATTTGGTACTGGGTAATGAACCCGGCCAGGTGTTAGATTTAGATGTAGGTGAGCACTTTGGTGATAGTGATCACAACTCGGTTATGTTTACTTTAGCAATGGACAGGGATAGGTATATACCGCAAGGCAAGAATTATAGCTGGGGGAAAGGCAATTATGATGCTATTCGGCAAGATTTAGGATGTATAGGATGGGGAAGGAAACTTCAGGGGATGGGTAAAATCGAAATGTGGAGCTTTTTCAAGGAACAGCTACTGCGTGTCCTTGATAAGTATGTACCTGTCAGGCAGGGAGGAAGTTGTCGAGCAAGGGAACCGTCGTTTATGAAGGAAGTTGAAGCACTTGTCAAGAGGAAGAAGAAGGCTTATGTTAGGATGAGACATGAAGGCTCAGTTAGGGCACTTGAGAGTTACAAGTTAGCCAGGAAGGACCTAAAGGGAGAGTTAAGAAGAGCGAGGAGAGGACACGAAAAGTCGTTAGCGGATAGGATCAAGGAAAATCCTAAGGCTTTCTATAGGTATATCAGGAACAAAAGAATTACTAGAGTAAGATTAGGGCCAATCAAGGATAGTAGTGGAAAGTTGTGTGTGGAATCAGAGGAGATAGGGGAAGCGTTAAATGGATATTTTTCGTCAGTGTTTACACTGGAGAAAGACAATGTTGTTGAGGAGAACACTCAGGTTCAGTCGACCAGGCTAGATGGAATTGAGGTTCAAAAGGAGCAGGTGTTAGCAATTTTGGAAAATGTCAAAATAGATAAGTCCCGTGGGCCAGATGGGATTTATCCTAGGATTCTCTGGGAAGCCAGGGGGGAGATTGCAGAGCCTTTGTCCTTGAACTTTTTGTCGCCTTTGTTGACAGCAATAGTGCCAAAAGACTGGAGGATAGCAAATGTTGTCCCCTTGTTCAAGAAGGGGAGTAGAGACAACCCTGGTAATTATAGACCTGTGAGCCTTACTTCGGTTGTGGGTAAAATGTTGGAAAAGGTTATAAGAGATAGGGTTTATAATCATCTTGAAAAGAACAAGTTGATTAGCGATAGTCAACACGGTTTTGTGAAGGGTAGGTCATGCCTCACAAACCTTATTGAGTTTTTTGAGAAGGTGACCAAACAGGTGGATGAGGGTAAAGCGGTTGATGTGGTGTATATGGATTTCAGTAAGGCGTTTGATAAGGTTCCCCACGGTAGGCTATTGCAGAAAATAAGGAAGTATGGGATTGAAGGTGATTTAGCGGTTTGGATCAGTAATTGGCTAGCTGAAAGAAGACAGAGGGTGGTGGTTGATGACAAATGTTCATCCTGGAGTTCAGTTACTAGTGGTGTACCGCAGGGATCTGTTTTGGGGCCACTGCTGTTTGTCATTTTTATAAATGACCTGGAAGAGGGTGTAGAAGGATGGGTTAGTAAATTTGCGGATGACACGAAGGTCGGTGGAGTTGTGGATAGTGCTGAAGGATGTTATAGGATACAGAGGGACATAGATAAGCTGCAGAGCTGGGCTGAGAGGTGGCAGATGGAGTTTAATACGGAAAAGTGTGAGGTGGTTCACTTTGGAAGGAGTAACAGGAATGCAGAGTACTGGGCTAATGGCAAGATTCTTGGTAGTGTAGATGAACAGAGAGATAGAACATAGAACAGTGCAGCACAGAACAGGCCCTTCGGCCCTCGATGTTGTGCCGAGCCATGATCACCCTACTCAAACCCACGTATCCACCCTATACCCGTAACCCAACAACCCCCCCTTAACCTTACTTTTTAGGACACTACGGGCAATTTAGCATGGCCAATCCACCTAACCCGCATATCTTTGGACTGTGGGAGGAAACCGGAGCACCCGGAGGAAACCCACGCACACACGGGGAGGACGTGCAGACTCCGCACAGACATTGACCCAGCCGGGAATTGAACCTGGGACCCTGGAGCTGTGAAGCCTTTATGCTAACCACCATGCTACCGTGCTGCCCCAATCTCGGCATCCAGGTACATAAATCCCTGAAAGTTGCCACCCAGGTTAATAGGGCTGTTAAGAAGGCATATGGTGTGCTAGCCTTTATCAGCAGGGGGATTGAGTTTCGGAGCCACAAGGTCATGCTGCAGCTGTACATAACTCTGGTGAGGCCGCACCTGGAGTACTGCGTGCAGTTCTGGTCACCACATTATAGGAAGGATGTGGAAGCTTTGGAAAAGGTTCAGAGGAGATTTACTAGGATGTTGCCTGGTATGGAGGGAAGGTCTTACGAGGAAAGGCTCAGGGACTTGAGGTTGTTTTCGTTAGAGAGGAGAAGGCTGAGAGGTAACTTAATAGAGACATATAAGATAGTCAGAGGGTTAGATAGGGTGGACAGTGAGAGTCTTTTTCCTCGGATGGTGATGACCAACACGAGGGGACATAGCTTTAAATTGAGGGGTAATAGATATAGGACAGATGTCAGAGGCAGTTTCTTTACTCAGAGTAGTAGGGGTGTGGAACGCCCTGCCTGCAACAGTAGTAGACTCGCCAACTTTGAGGGCATTTAAGTGGTCACTGGATAGACATATGGATGAAAATGGAGTAGTGTAGGTCAGATAGGCTTCAGATGGTTTCACAGGTCGGCGCAACATCGAGGGCCGAAGGGCCCATACTGCGCTGTAGTGTTCTATGTTCTAAATTGCTGGGGTTGTTTTGGAGATGTATGCATTCTTTCGTGTGAACATTTTCTGATAATTGCATTTGATAGTCTGGCCACTGCCAGAGGAATTAGAAAAATGCAGAAAAGTTCTTCTGATAGACTGTCGCCTGATCATTTGCTGAGATTAAGGAATGCCCCAGAATGGTTTGCATTGTAATGGTCTGCTTGGTATGATACTGGGACAATGTGGAATGGGTGCAACTTTGATTTGCTGCCAGTGTGGTAACTAAAATTCGGCCATGCAAGGCAAGGCTCTGCTGAAGAACAGGTTTCAGACCTGCTCAGCCACCTGACCAAATAAACCTTCATGAAGAGATTAATGCGGCCTGTAGAATTAAAGCATTGAAAGTTTCCAGACAAAAACTGACATTAAAACATTCAGTACAGAATCACACGCACCAATATCTATCAGATTAAATAAAATTAAAGTGAAGAGGGATTATAGAAACTCAAATTGAAAATATCCTCAGATAGATGCGGGTAAACAATGAGTTCTATAACCTTAAAGGTCCATGTATGCACGTTTGTTTGAACTATATATATTTACAACATGTCAATCATCTCGAATTGTGTGTGAGGATCTGTAGGTGGGGGAGGCGTACATCTAAGCCAATAGTTATATTTTACTGGAACATATTTGACATTTGTTAACTCTGAAGAAGAGTCTCCGGACTCAAAACGTTAACTTTATTTTTCTCTCCACAGATACTGCCAGACATGTTGAGTTTTGCAGCATTTTCTGTTTCTATTACATTTATTATTGGTGGCAACACAAATGTTTCTGTTGGTGATTCTGATAATTCTCACAGCAGTAATGTGTTGTATAAATTATGTAATTAAATAACTAGGCAAACGAGCTTATCACTGAGAAATAGTTTGGTCAGTCCAAGATCAATTGTGAGAAGAAAATAAAGGTATATCCGGCTCTAAGTGGGAGATCGATGTGGCAGACTATCTCACAGTATCCTGAGAAATGTGTTGGATATTATAGCAACAGCTCACTTCCTCTCACTTATGAAAAAGGTTTCCTGGGTTGACAAAAACCCAGCGACACATGATTGGATGTCTAAGGGCGGCATGGTAGCAAAGTGGTTAGCACTTCAGAGAATCACAGAATTTACAGTGCAGAAGGAGGCCATTCGGCCCATCGAGTCTGCACCGGCCCTTGGAAAGGGCACCCTACCTTCGCACACTCCTCCACCCTATCACCCATAGCTCAGAAACCCCATCTAACCTTTTTGGACATTAAGGGCAATTTATCATGGCCAATTCATCTAACCTGCACATCTTTGGACTGCGGGAGGAAACCGGAGCACCCGGAGGAAACCCACGCAGACATGGGGAGAACGTGCAGACTCCGCACAGACAGCTGCAACACATTCCAGCAGAAGCACTGAATTACCATCAAGCAGTGGGGAAATGGGGGAAGAGGGCAGCATCTCCGCCTCCTCCCTTATTGCAAGGGCACTTAAAACTAATTGAAATACCTTTAACAGTGCCATACTAAAGATCAACAAACCCCACACAAAACAAGGACCGAGCTCCGAACCTCCTGGTCAGTGAGTTCAAGCTACTGTGCTTGCCTATTTAATGTCTACTAGCCTAAAACTGACATCCACCAGATATTCACTCATTTGTTTTGCTTTAGGCCATTGTTTTTTAAACTTGTGGGTTTCCAGCACAGGTATTTTTTTTAATTTCAGGTTTCCAGTAACTTTTATGTTTTGATCTTCATAAAATCAGAATTCGTGATGATTTGAACGCCCCTCCCCCAAAACAAAAAATCAGTATCATTGCACATCCATTTAACTTAGAGAGATTATAATTATCAAGCCAGTAATTAGCTGTAGCGCACCTGCTCACAAACAAATTGGGAAAAGCTTCTCGGTATTTTGCACCCCCCCCCCCTCCGCCCTGCCTAAGTTTTACTCCTCTCATTATTTTGCACACCCCTCTAAGTTTTACTTCTCTCTTGTTCTCTTATGTATTAATGTTGTCGCTTCACAGCACCAGGGTCCCAGGTTCCATTCCGGGCTTGGGTCACTGTCTGTGCGGAGACTGCACGTTCTCTCCATGTCTGCGTGGGTTTCCTCCGGGAGCTCCGGTTTCCTCCCACAGTCCAAAGGTGGATTGGCAATGATAAATTGCCCTTAATGTCCAAAAAGGGGGTAGGTGGGGTTACGGGGATAGAGTGGAGGTGTGGGCTTGGGTAGGGTACTCTTTCCAAGGGCCGATGCAGACTCGATGGGTCGAATGGCCTCCTTCTGCATTGTAAATTCTATGATTCTATGATCCATATTAAAGCAAAGGATGGGAGATGATATCTGACGTGACTTCATGTAATTCCAACCAAGGTTGGGGGGTTTACCTTGAACATTTTCCCCTTGTTGATCCACAATAGAATAAGTGATTGACAGTAATGTGGCAGAAATTAGCCAGATAAAGGGGCTTTCCAGAGGCAAAAAACACTTCAGAGGGGAAGGGCCTTCTCGAGGTGAACTAATGCTGGCTCCTACCAAGGCTTTCGCTTAGATTATAGAATTTACAGTGCAGAAGGAGGCCATTTAGAGGGGGTGGTTTAGCTCACTGGGCTAAATCGCTGGCTTTTAAAGCAGACCAAGCAGGCCAGCAGCACGGTTCAATTCCCGTACCAGCCTCCCCGGACAGGCGCCGGAATGTGGCGACTAGGGGCTTTTCACAGTAACTTCATTGAAGCCTACTCGTGACAATAAGCGATTTTCATTTCATTTCATTTGGTCCATCGAGTCTGCACCGACCCATGGAAAGATCACCCTATCTAAGCCCACATCTCCACCCGATACCCGCAACCCAGTAACCCATTTAACCTTTTTGGACACTAAGGGCAATTTATCTTGGCCAATCCACCTAACCTGCATATCTTTGGATGTGGGAGGAAACCGGAGCACCCAGAGTAAACCCACGTAAACACGGAGAGAACCTACAGACTCCGCACAGACAGTGACCCAAGCCGGGAATTGAACCTGGAGCTGTGAAGCAACTGTACTAACCACTGTGCTACTGTGCCACTTAGTTTTGGAATGTTTAGACTGGGGAAGGTTTCTCAATGTAATCCATACTGACTTCAGCAAACTCAGACTTACTCAGAAAGACTGAAGAAAACAGAGGAGTTTATCACTTCCCGCCATTATCAGCTTCATCGGAGGAGAAGTAGAGGGAGGGGTGGTGAGGGAGATGGATATTGGGGGGATGAGGAGAGAGGGATGGTGGCATGACTGAGGGAGGGTGAGGCAAGGTGAAGGAGGGGAGGGAGGTGTGGGGTTAAGGAGCATGGCGGGGATGGGGGATGATGTACTGGTGGTTGGTGGGTGAAGAGGGAGGATGGGGTTAAGGAGTCACGAGGTGTGGTTCTAAATGGTGTTGGCAGGTTAGGGTGAATGGGGTTAGCGGTGGAGTATGTGAATGGTGAGATATGTAGGAGGGTTTTGTTGGTAAGGTGGAGTATTTGGGGGACCAAGGTAGAGGGGGTTAGGAATACCGAGGAGGAGATAAGGAATACAAAGGTGTATGAATGTGGTTGGAGGTAAGAATGAGGCTATTGGGGGAGGGGTGTTAATCACTGGTTTACTGGTGGGGAGAATGGGTAAGGAGGTGTGAACTAAGGGAGTGGGGAATGCAAGCGGTTAGATGTAATCGGGTGTGGTATTAGAGAGCTGGAGCCTCAACTGGAGGAAAGGGCGTGGTAAAGTAAGAGAGTCAGGAGCTGGGGTTTCACTGGGTGGGGCAGAAGTGGTGGAACATTGGGAAGGGTGATACATAGGTGGGGATGTGTGTGGTAATAAAAACGCGTGGTAAGGAAGTAAGGCCAAAGGATGTGTATAAGGGGGTAAAAAGCAGATGGCTCAGAAGAAAGAAGGAAGGTGAATGGGGGTAAGGTGGGGTAATGAGGATTTGTGCTGTGAGAAGGAGGAAGGAGGTATGATGGGGTGGGGGATATAAGCATGGAGGAGGGGAGATCGGTTAAGATGAAAGCACATGTGGAGGGTACCAAAGATAGGGACAGGGACTAAGGGGACATGATTAGGAGTAAGGAGGGAGTTTGGATGTTGGTGAGGAGCAGAGGAGTATTGGGTGAGGATCAGCAAGAATGGTGATAGTGAGAAGGTGGGTGAGATGGAACGAGGTGCAGGGGGAATGGTGGGTGAAGAGCAGAGTGGCATATGGGGTGGGATGGTTGGATGATGCGGAAGCGGTGTGTGGCTGATGCAGTGATGTGGCCATAGAGGGGGGATGGAGGTGAAGTGATATGGCCATAGAGAGAGGAATGGAGGTGGAGAGAGGGAGCGATGATGGAGGTGGAGAGAGGGAGCGATGATGGGGGAATGGAGATGGAGAGAGGGAGGGATGATGGGCGAATGGAGGTGGAGAGAGGGAGCGATGATGGGGGAATGGAGGTGGAGAGAGGGAGCGATGATGGGTGAATGGAGGTGGAGAGAGGGAGCGCTGATGGGGGAATGGAGGTGGAGAGAGGGAGCGATGATGGGGGAATGGAGGTGGAGAGGGAGGGATGATGGGGGAATGGAGGTGGAGAGAGGGAGGGATGATGGGGGAATGGAGGTGGAGAGAGGGAGCGATGATGGGCGAATGGAGGTGGAGAGAGGGAGCGCTGATGGGGGAATGGAGGTGGAGAGAGGGAGCGATGATGGGGGAATGGAGGTGGAGAGAGGGAGGGATGATGGGGGAATGGAGGTGGAGAGAGGGAGCGATGATGGGGGAATGGAGGTGGAGAGAGGGAGGGATGATGGGGGAATGGAGGTGGAGAGAGGGAGCGATGATGGGGGAATGGAAGTGGAGAGAGGGAGGGATGGTGGGGGAATGGAGGTGGAGAGAGGGAGCGATGATGGGGGAATGGAGGTGGAGAGAGGGAGGGATGATGGGGGAATGGAGGTGGAGTAGAGGGAGCGATGATGGGCGAATGGAGGTGGAGAGAGGGAGGGATGATGGGTGAATGGAGGTGGAGAGAGGGAGCGATGATGGGGGAATGGAGGTGGAGTGAGTGAGGGATGATGGGGGAATGGAAGTGGAGAGAGGGAGGGATGATGGAGGGATGGAGGTGGAGAGAGGGAGGGATGATGGGGGAATGGAAGTTGAGAGAGGGAGGGATGATGGGGGAATGGAAGTGGAGAGAGGGAGCGATGATGGGGGAACTGGGGATTGAGTGTGTTCTGCTGCTGGGGGGATGTCTGGGATTGAGGTGAGGTGGGAAACAGGAAAGTGGTTTAAGGAAATAGGTGAGTTTGATTGGAGGGGAATGGGGAGTTTAGGGGTTAAGAGTTTGTCTAGTGTGGAGGGTAGGAGTTTCTGGGAGGTTAAAGATGGTTAGGCACTGGGGGAGGTAAGGAACCGTGTGGGTGAATAGGTAGTAATTAATGGAGGAGGAGGTGGGTGTATGGATGAATGGTGGAGATAATGAAGGTGTGTTAGGAATGGCTAACGTTTAGTAGGTGCAGTGATGTCAGAATAGTCGGGGTGGGGGTGTGAAGAGTGGAAAAGGAAGTGGGGGATTTAATAGTGTTGAACGTCATACGGTTCTGCAATGGGGCTTGGAAATAAAAGGGTTTTGGTGCAAGGATATGTGGGTGGGAGGTACAGAGAGCGAGGGTGGGTGAAGGAGAGATACATTGCGTGGCCTGGGGTAATGATGGGATGAGGAGGAAGGTGGGTGTGTGAGCAGAGTCTGGCTGAGGGTGGACTTGGGTGGAAAGGAGGCTGGGAAAGGGGCTGAGTGGGAGGAATGGGTTCAGGGGAGTGGGTGTTGAGGGAAGTGGTGCAATTGGTAATGTGAGCATCCAGAATGTGGTGGCAGTGTGAGGGTGGACGGGGTAAACAACAGGGTGGATTGGGTTTTCTGGAGTATGGGGCATGAAGGGGTGGATAGAGGATTGGAGTGATAAGGATGAAGATGTGGTGAAGATAGGAAGTAAGATTTGGCAGGGATTGACTTGTGAGGATGAGGCTGGGGGTGGGGAGGTGATGGTGAAGGGGTGATGGAGGGGCGAGGCTGAGATGGGGGAATGTTTTAGGTGACTAGTACAGGGTAGATACTTAGAGGGATTGAATTTGTGAGGGTCGATATTATTTACAAGACGGAATAATTTGCATTTATATAGCGCCTTTCACAACTCCAGACATACCAAAGCACGTCAAGGACCAGTTTGAGGTGCAGGTTTTGGAAATATATCAGATTATACAGAGAGAATCTATAGAGGGTGAGAGAAGCTGAGATTCGGTTTTAATCATGAGAAAGCAAGGAACAAAAGGCTTGTATTTTTATAGCTTCCTTTCCCACCCCTTGGCGTCCCTAATTCAATTTGAATGAAACAATATCTCTCCAGAAAACATTGTGAAGTGTCAGCGATAAGGCCGCTGCCGCTGAACCACAACTGACACCAACCACTGGAGCCCAGGCAATTTCCCACCTGTTTCTGGAATGTTTCTCTGCCCAGCAGGACTGGGGAGATGATGTGATGGATTTCCTGTTGTGTCCGGTTCCTCCCAGACAATTCCATAACACAGGAAGAAGAGTAAAATACTGCGGGAGCTGGAAATCTGAAATAAAGACAAAAATGTCGGAAATACTCAGCAGGTCAGGCATCATTTGTGGAGAGGAATATAATTAATGTTTCAGCTTTCAGAACATTGATGAAAGGTCATCTCGGCCTTTAATGCAGGAATCATGTGGAATTCTCTCCACCTGTAGCCTGTGGATACTGGGACAATTGGAGCTTCCCAGAGTATCCAGGGTTATGGAGCTGAGGTGGGTAAATGGAGTTGGGATAAATTCAAACATGACCGACTTGAAAGGGGGAAACGTTGGAGAGACTGATTGCCCAACTTGTTCCATTCTCCCTCCGACCAGCTCAGTCCTTCAGGTGAGAAATTAAACCAAGGCTGCATCCGCTTCCAGTGGGTGCTTCAGATCCCACAGTAAAGAGGAGCAGGGGAGTTCTCCCAGTGTCCTGGACAACATTCCTCCCTCAACCCACACTGTCAAAGCGAGTTTAACTCATGTTCTGTGGTATCTAGCTATGTGTAAATTGGCCTGTGTATTTTTCTATATATCGACGGTTTCTACACTTATGAGTAATTCATTGCAGATTCAGTAAGTTTCTGGGATGTGTTGAGACTCTGTGTGAAGTCATCGGCTGGATTCTCCATTCCTGAGACTAAGTGTTGATGCCGGGGCAGGATCTGTGGACTTCCATGACAGCAGACCTGGTGCCGCACCTGGATGGATTCAGTGACTGTTAAGACACCTCGGAGCTCGAGTCCGGGGATGACACTGTTTTCCTGTCACAGCGTCTCCAACACCATCCACCATCCCAGAGAGACTCACTTTGGTTGGGCACTTCAGTGAAGAGGCCCATGGGACACCCTCTGGTGCGCACCGCATTGATGTTCCCGTACAACAGGTGGAGGTCGGAACTCCCAAGGGGCGGGACGGTTGGAGGGCGGGCCTACCCCAGGCAGTCAGCGGACATGGGACAGGGGTAAGGTCAGCCCCGGGAGGGGATAGGTAGCGCAGGAAGTACGATAGCAAGGGGAGACCGCAGCTAACCTCCCAGTAGGGACGTAGCATCTATCGGGGGTGTGTGTGTGTGTGTGGGAGGGAGGGGGGGGGCACACACAGGGCCAAGGGGGGAAATGCTAAGGGCGGGTTGGAGAGGTGATGGCACGGGGCGGGGGGGGGAGACAATCGGGGAATGAGGGGAGAAAGGACACAAAGGGAACACCAAGAGAATAAAGGGTTTGTCTTCAGATTGGCTTCAGCGGATTATATCGACCCATTTCACCTCTCAATGTGAATGCGAAGATACTTGGGAAAGTCATGGCTAAGAGACTGGATATGGTCCCACCCAGCAGGAGCGGTTACTGGGAATTCAGATTGGGAGCCGACACTGGGAGAAGGAGGAATTGTCCACCCGGTAACAGGCCCAGGTAAGAGGGGCTTCCTTTTCATTGAGGCTATGTGGGGGTGGGGAAGGAGGAACGTCTTTCTCACAAGACCTGAATCATAAAGAACACATTAGAGGGTGGTACAGTGGTTAGCACTGCTGCATCACTGTGCCGAGGACCCAGGTTCAATTCCAGCCTCGGGTGTCTGTGTGGAGTCTGCACTTTCTCCCCGTGTCTGCGTGGGTTTCCTCCGGGTGCTCCGGTTCCTCCCACAGCCCAAAGATGTGCAGATTAGGTGGATTTGCCACGTTAAATTGCCCCTGAGTGTCTGAAAGTATCGGTGGGGTTACTGGATTGGTGCAGACTCGATGGGAAGACTCACATGGATTCGATGATTCTTCAGGAGTTTTCACAGAATATTGTGTCAGAACAATTCAGTGTCTTTTACACTCCTGGAGTTTGAGGCAAAAGTCTCCTTAAAACAGATGAAGAGATACAGAGTCAGTCTGAGAAAGTGGATTCAAATTATTTTCTGTTGTTTGTTGTTCCATCTCCACTAAAGGCTCAATGTCTGTGACCTGAAACAGAACGATTGCAACTTGAATGACCCAACTTTGATTTGATTTGAACAGAGTATTATTAAATTCAAACTTTTCATGCTCTTTGTTGTTGTTAAAGCTAATTGGTTGCCCCACGACTCTTTCCCTCCCCGTTTTCTGAAAGAAATGTTAAAGTTCCGGTCTCCTGAGCCGGTCTTCAACTCTGGGGCCTTTCTGTCCAGAAGGAATATCAACCAGGGATCGTAACAATATTTACAGCAAGATTATTTAACTCTGAGACTACAACTAATTTTAACAGCGACAAGAGTTTTTTTTAATAAATATTTTTATTCTCCTCCTTTTTCACATTTTCTCCCGAATGTACACCCAACAACAATAAACAATAATCAGCAACAGATATGTCAAACCCCATAACATTAACAACGATCCCATCCTCCCACCAACCCCCAAACATCAGCCCGAATGTTTACACAAACAAATGACAAAAAGGAATCAGGGATTACTCAGAGCCATCTTTAATATGCACAGCCCCCCTCCCCCACAGCCCTCCCACAAATCCCCCCCCAACTAATGTTCCATGTTATCCAGTTATTGAAAGTGCATAATAAATAGTGCCCATGACTTGTAAAACCCCTCCGGGCTTCCCCACAGTTTGAACTTAACCTTCTCAAGGGTCAAGTATTCCAACAGGTCCCCTCGCCACGCCAGGGCACAGGGTGGAGAGGCTGCTCTCCATCCCAGAATGATTTGCCTTAGGGCGATCAACGAAGGGAAGGCTATGATATCTGCCTCCGCACCCGTTTCCAACCCTGGCTGGTCCGACACCCCGAATATGGCCTCCCGGGGACCCGGGTCCAGTTTCACACGCACCACCTTGAAAATTACCCTAAAAACTTCCTTCAGTAATCCTCTAGCTTTGGACAGGACCAAAATATATGAACATGATTAGCGCCCCCCCCTCCCCGGCAATGCTCACACACATCTTCTACTCCGTCGAAAAATCGGCTCATCCTCGCCCTCGTGAGGTGCGCTCTATATACCACCTTCAGCTGTATCAGCCCCAACCTCGCACATGAGGTGGAGGCATTCACTCTCCGGTGCACCTCACACCAGACCCCCTCCTCTACAACCTCCCCCAGCTCTTCCTCCCTCTTCGCTTTGATTGCTTCCAGTGGTGCCTTATCCTCCTCCAAAATAGCTCCATACACCGCTGACACTGACCCTCTGCGCAAAATCTCCTCTATTCTGACTCACTGGGAATCTACCCCTCTGACCCAGCTCCACATCTTCTCCACATACGCCGTCCAGTAGTAATACATCAGGTTCGGGAGACCGAAATCCCCCGCCTGCCATCCCCTCTGTAGCAGCACCTTTCTCACTCTGGCTACCTTCCCTCCCCATATGAACGAGGTGATCCTTCCCTCAATCTCCCTCAAAAAAGACTTTGGCAGGAAAATCGGTAGGCATTGAAAAATAAACAAATCACGGTAACACATTCATTTTAACCGCCTGTACCCGACCCACTAGTGACAGAGGAAGACCATCCCACCTTGCCAGATCGGCTTTCACTCTCCCCACCAAACTAGTGATGTTGTACCTGCGAAACCTCCCGGGCAACCTGCACCCCCGGATACCTAAAGTGAGACCCTGCCCTACGGAATGGCAGCCCCCCACCCCTGCCCCCACCCCCGGCCAAGACACCACAAAATACTCACTCTTGTCCAGGTCAGGTCAGGCTTGTGCCCCGTGAAAGACCCAAATACTCGCAGTAGCTCCAATATTCCTCCTATATAGATGCACTCGGTTCTGAGACATACAGCAGCACGTTGTCAGCATATAAGGACACCCTATGCTCTATCCACCCCCACCCCCCACCCCCCGCACTATTCCTTTCCATCCTCCCAAACTTCTTAATGCGATGGCCAATGGCTCAATCGCAAACAGCAGGGGGGACATAGGACATCCCTGTCTCGTCCCACGGTGGAGAGAAAAGTATCTCGAACTGATATTGTTTGTGTGGACACTCATCTTTGGCTCCTTATATAATACAGTAGCTTTACCCAGTTCACAAATCTTGGTCCAACCCCAAACCGCTCCAGCACTGCCATCAGGTACCCCCATTCTACCCGATCAAACGCCTTCTCGGCGGCCAACGCCACAACCACCTCTGTTTCCTTCCCTTCCGCCGGTGTCACAACGACATTCAAAACCCTCCTAATGTTCGAAAACAGCTGCCTCCCTTCCACGAACCCCGTCTGATCCTCACCTATCACCTTCGGGAGTTACTCCTCCAGCCTATCCGCCAGTACCTTCGCCAATACTTTTGCGTCCACATTCAGAAGTGATGTGGGCCGAGACCCACACTCCGTCGGATCCTTATCTTTTTTTAGCAACAGTGAAACCGATGCCTGCCCCAAGGTTTGTGGCAGCACTCCCTTCCCTATTGCCTCTTCAAACATCCCCACCATCGGGGTGCCAACTTATCCTTAAATTTTTTGTTAAATTCCACCGGAAACACATCCGGACCTGCCACCTTCCCCGACTGCATCCTCCCAATCGCATCTTTTATCTCCTGCTCCAGTGTTGCTCCTTCTAATGTAGCCCTGTCCCCCTCCCCTAGCCTTGGGTACTCCAACCCATCTAGAAATTTCTGAATCTCACGGTCTCCCCTGGGTGGCTCTGACCTGTACAACCTCTCCTAAAACTCCTCAAAAACCTTGTTAATCAGCTCCGGAGCCACCACCAACTTCCCTGCCCTATCCCTCACCTGAAGAATTTCCCTTGCCGCTGCCTCCCTCCGGAGCTGACCTGCTAACATCTCCATCTTCATAAACTGCACCCCTTGCTCGTCTCAGTTGGCGCACCGCCTTCCTGGTGGATAGTCGGTCGAAGCTTGCTTGTAGTTCCTATGGAAATGAAGCGCCTTTCGAAACACGAAGAAGTGAATTTCGACTCGAAACCTTAACTCTGCTTCTCCCTCCACAGATGCTGAGTTTTGCCAGCACTTTGTGTTTTCATTATCTATCCCTTTGGGATGTGGTTTCCAGCCCCTCCCATTTTCCATTGGTCTGTCCCACATTCCTCCCCCCACACCTGGAATGTGCTTCCTCTTTCTCAATGCCTGGGAGGGCAGCCCTGTCTGAGATGTGAATTCACAGATACAAGGTCCCTGATCCAGTCTTTGAGGATCTGAAGATTTTGTTTTCTATTTTCAAACATGACCTTAATTTCCTCAAACAGATAAAAAAAATAAGCTTCGTATTCATTCTGTGCGATACAAAGTCATCTTGGAATTCGAGTGTCGCTGTCAATGTGTCAACTCTCTCTCCCTCGACCACTGCCTGTGACAGCGAGTTCCCCATTCTCCCCCCTCTCTGTGGAGGACAATCCTCAACACATAACCCTGCTTTGTAGTCACATTGCTAATGCGTTACCGCACTTTGCAATAAGGACTCCGCTTCCAAAATATTTAATCGGACAGGAGGCGCTTTGAGACGGCCGGGGTTAGTGGAATGCGAGGCAAAAACGCAGAACTTTACTTGCTGGCAAATAACATCAAACCTCACAGGTTCAAACCCTTTAAAGATCTTCTCTGTAGCCTTTATGAAAATTACACTTTGACATCTGGCACTTCCTGCCCCAGGCCGAGCGCGACAATTCTGATCACAATTCTGTTCATGGAACTTGCACCTTGTTTCACCAGAGGCTTTTTATTCGGCAGCGAGTACAGACTGGAGACATGGGCAATGCAACATCGATCACGCCCATCTGCGCCTCCCCCCTCCTTCCCTCGCTTTCTCCCTCCCTCTCCCTCCCTCTCTCGCTCTCCTTCCCTCCCTCTCTCCCCCTCTCTTTCTCCCTCCCTCCCTCTTTCTCTCTCTCCTTCCCTCTCTCTCTCCCCCTCCCCACCCCTCCCTCTCTCTCTCTCCCCTGTCAACATTCTCTGCAGCCCAACCCGCCCCTGAACTGCGCGAGGATTAATCAACTCGTGTGAAAGTCGAGATCACAGAGAGCAGTTTGTGATGTTTATCTTGAGTATTGCAGCGAAGTTCATCAGCAATTGGCGGAACTGAAGATGTTGAGGAATGCAGGAATACCCAAAGCTAAACCGGTTTGAATCAGGAAGTGCTGAGTGTGAACATGGCTCTCAGACAGCAGGTCCAGAGTTTGACCGAGGAGACAATTTGTCCAATTTGTCTCGATTTCTTCACTGATCCGGTAACACTGGGTTGTGGACACAACTTCTGCCGCTCCTGCATCTCCCAGTGTTGGGAAAAGAAGGAGATAAACTCCTGCCCGGAATGTAGAGAGGAGTTTCCAGAAAGAAACCTCAGGATAAATCGGGCCTTGGGGAACCTGGCCGTGAAAACTCGAAAATTAAAGCTGAACCCGAAAGAGAAGGAAAGTAAACTTCACTGTGAGAAACATCAGGAAGAACTGAAGCTGTTTTGTGAAACTGACAAGAAATTGATCTGTTTGATTTGTAGAGATTCGCGGGAACACAGAGAGCACCGCTTTCTGCCGATTAAGGAAGCTGCTGAAATCTACAAGGTAAAAGGGGAAACGTTTTATAAACGATACGTTTTATCACATTTTTATGGTCTAATACTTTCATTCTGTGATTTCCTCTCCCAATCCCAGGATCAGCTGAAATCTTCCTTAGATTCTCTCACAGAGAAGAAATCGGCGGTTCTACAAACGGAACAGAAACAGAAAGGGAAGATTTCTGAAGTTAGGGTAAGGTCTCCCTGTGCTGATTTTCTGGGATCCCGGTTAGTTTTGTTCCCTTTATCGCGGGACATTAATTATGTTTCACATTTCATTTGGTAGGAACAGTCGAGCAGTCTGCAGACCCACATCACATCCGAGTTCAGTAAAATGCACCAGATTCTCACTGAGAAAGAGCAGCGTTTACTCAGAGACCTCAGGGAAGAAGAGGAGAGGATTCTGGAACCAATGGAGAAAAACCTTCGAGAGATTCAGGAGAATTTAAATTCTATTGAGGAGAAACTCTCCAAGTTGCAGAAACAGATGGAGCAAAAAGACGAGCTGATATTTCTGAAGGTGAGGGAATATATTGCGGGTCAGTTCAGTGAAACTTCACAGTCACAAAAGAACTTAATTGTCACATTTTTATTGTCACGTGTACTGAAGTACAGTGAAAAGTGTTTTTCTGAGGCCAAGGGAACGTACACAGTACGTACATAGTAGACAAAAAGTATAACCAACAGAGTCCATTGACAAATGGTACATGGACAAACTGATTGGTTACAGTGTGGAATAAGGGACCAAGCAAAGCAAATACATGAGCAAGAGCAGCATTGGGCATTGTGAATAATGTTCTTACAGGTAACAGTTCAGTCAAAGGGGGAGTCGTTGAAGAGTCTAGTAGCTGTGGGGAAGAACTGTTCCTATGTGCGTGTCTTCAGACTTGCCTGATGGAAGGGTTTGGAAGAAGGCAATGCCTGGGTGGGATGGGTCTCTGATAATGCTGTCTGCCTTCCTGAGGCAGTGGGAGGTGTAGACAGAATCAATGTGGGGATGGCAAGCTTGTGTGATGCATTGGGCTGAGTTCTCCACACTCTACAGTTTGTTGCGATCTTGGACCGAGCAGTTCCCATACCAAGCTGTAATGCAGCCGGATAGAATGCTCTCTGTGGCACATCTGTAGAGGTTTGTGAGAATCGATACAGACATGCCGAATTTCTTTTGCACCCGTAGAAAGTAGATACACTGTTGGGCTTTCTTGACTGTTGCATCAATGTGAGTGGATCAGGACAGACTGTTGGTGATGGTGACCCCCAGGAACTTAAATCTATCGGCCATCTCCATTTCGAAGCCATTGATACAGACGGGAGTGTGAGTGTGAGTCGTGCTATGCTTCCTGAAGTCACAGTTCCTTGGCCTTTCCGATATTTAGGGAGAGGTTGTTTTCGGTATACCATGCCAGCAAGTGTTTCATCTCCCTTAGATAGTCTGATTCATCGTTGTTTGAGATATGGCCCACCAGAGATAACTGATGATAATTGTGTAATAGGTATAGAATTTACTGACAGAAGAGAAGCAGAATTGAAGTGAAATTGTTTCCCTTCCTGAACTGTTCTGTTGGGAACTAACGGTTTCCACACTGTCTGCAGATTCCCGGGAATACCTGTAACCTCCTGAGGATGAATTTTCTAGATCTTTGTTTTGTCCAAATTTAATTTTCACCTGGAACTTCCATTGTAATCCAGTTCCAGTTCCATGTTGTGAGTGTGTGGGTGTGTCTGGTACGGTGTGTGAGAGTCACTGTGTCTGTGAGCGGGACTGATGCTCAGTTCCAGTTTATTTGACTCTCCACAATCTTCCTTCCAAAATCCATCACTTTCCACTTCCGTGTGAAATCTCATCTGCTCTGAGTCTGCTCATTTCACCAGCCTGTCTAACTCCTCCTGAAATCTGTTACTGTCATCCTCACTGTTCCTCATTCATTTCTTTCAGGAGGAAGCTTGTCGGAAGAGAAGGTAGGACATGTTCTTCACTGAAACTCTGCAGAGTTTGCTTTTAAAAAGCCTCAGAATTGTGTTCTTATTTTTTATTATTTACTGAAACTCTGCAGTTTGGTAAATTAACTCAGTAAAGTGTTCTTATGGATTTATTTCTTGGTGTTGTCACAACTTCAAATGGTTGTCCGTCGGGCCATGAAAACTCGGCGTATAGTTCACGGATGAGTCTTTTATAAGAACTATCTTTATGGTCGTGATTAAACACTGTTAGATTTTCTTACAAAACTGTTGTACAATATTGAAGAAATGACAAGATGTCAGGTAAATAATACAACCTGGTTCCCAGGCTGGAGGTGATCACTTGCCTGATGTTGGCTGTTAGTGTCTGTGACGTTCCGACTGACCCTGAGAGCCGCACGGTCCATGTATCCAAGGAGTGGGTCATCCATGTCCCTGCATGGAGCCTGAGCAACCCGAGAAAGTCAGACGTTAAAGGATGAACGGGTTTTATTCCATAATATAAACTGGCTCTGTGTCATTAACAACCACAACAGCAAAGACTTGTATTTATTTAGCACCTTTAATGTCATCTAACATCTAAAGGAGGTTCACAGGAGCGTTAAAAAGCAGAAATTGACAGAGACACAGAAGGAAATATTAACCCGGATAACGGACGTGGATTTTAGAGAGAGTGATTGAGGAAGAAAGAGAGACAGAGAGACGGGGAGGATCAGGGAGGGAATTCGAGAGCTCAGGACCTCGGCAGCTGAAGGTCCAGCTCCCAATGGGAGAGTGACTAAAATCAGAGATATTCAAGATGCCAGTAGAGGAGAGCAGGATTCTCGGCGGGTTGGGGGATCAGTTATTAAGGGTTGAACATTAAGTTCCAGATGTTTTCAGCCTCTGTCTTTGTTCTGCAAACTTTGTTTGTGAAACAGCAAGTGGACAGGATAAATGTTTCTCTTCTACTGTGATTTGTGATATCCTGGTAACTAATCTGTTATCAGACTGTGAACCTTTTTCAGGACGTGGGGGTTTCCATTCTCTGCCTTTGAATTCCAAAGTTATCCCTTTCTCAGTTATAGGAACGTGATTAATATTTCACTTTGTACATTTTCTCTATCATCAAAAATGCTGAAAACGTGACCAATTACATACGTTGTAAAATCTTCTAACCGACAAATTTATTGCATCTTTTCTAACATACAGGATTAGTGATGAGGGTCACACGCTCTCAGTATCTGCTGCCGCCCTGTCTATCGGAAATTTCAAAGGCCCTTTACAGTACACAGCGTGGAGAGAAATGATAAACTCCATTAACCCCGGTAAAACTCTTCTATTCATTTTCCTGATTTTAAATCCAGTTGTGACGGGACTAAAGGGTCTCCTCGGTCCCAGATTAAATATTCACTTTGCCGGTTGTTAATCCTCGGGAGCCTCTCCATTCTCATATTTTACTCTCTGTGGGTTCCTCTGGGTGAGTGTCTGAAGCCATCAGCACCGTGTGTCAAAGCAGTGAAGGGATCTGTATAACCAGAGGAATAGAGCACCAATCTCAGGATGGGAAACCCAATTTGTAGAGGACACTGGACTGGTCCCTTCTGTCATTCTGGGGAATAATTTTTATCATCGTTTATCGGGAAGCATCCAGACATTAGAGAGCAAGTGTTAAACGGCAGAGAATCTGGTTGGTGGAATTGGACACCTTCATCAAGAGGAGGGGCTGCAGAAACTGTGAGTCTGCACTGGATAAGGGAGGGAGTGTGGTGATCTTATTGAAATGTTCAAGGTTCAAAACAGAAGGGAGAATGTAAAAATCCACAGGTTTAACACAGTCACAGAGTCCAGATCAAAGTAGGTATAGTTTTAAATCTAGAATAGGGAGTTTGGATTGAGTGAGGTTGATGTTTTGAGTGACTCCATTGATGGAGCAGGTAGTGAACCAGTGAAGCCGCTGCTCACTCTGTGAATTTGCTCAGAGGCCCAGTCCATTCTGAGGGCTGATCTTCAGAACAATATCACTGTCCACTTTCCCACGGGTTTGCAGTGTGGGAAGATGTTCTGTGGTTCCTGGGGAGGGGTCAGGAGCCATAGACGCGGAGGAGGCATTTGATTGGGTGGAGTGGCGGCACTTGTTCGCGGTTGTGGGAAGGTTTGGGTTTGGGCCGGGATTTGTGGTTTGGGTACGGTTGTTGAATGTGGCACCAAGGGCGAGGATAAAGATGAATGATATGAGTTCATAAAGCTTTGACCTACACAGGGGTATGAGGCAGGGGTGCCCGCTGTCGCCGCTGCTGTTTGCGCTGGCCATAGAGCCATTGGCGATGGCTCTCAGGGGGTCGGCAGAGTGCCGGGGGATTATGAGGGGACAGAGGGAGCATCAGGTGTCGCTCTGTGCCGATGACCTCTTGCTGTATGTTTTGGATCCGTTGGAGAATATGGAAAGGATTATGGACCTGCTGGTGAGGTTTGGAGTGTTCTCCGGGTGCAAGCTGAATGTCGGGAAAAGCGAGGTATTCCCGGTGCATGAGCTGGCACAGCGGGATAATTTAGGGGATGCCATTTACGGTAGCGAGGGATAGGTTTAGGTATTTTGGATTCAGGTAGCGAGGTAATGGACGGGGCTCCATAACAGGGACTTTAAAAAGTGGTGAAGGAGGTGAGGGATGATCTTAAGAGGTGGGATACACTGCACTTAACGTTGACAGGGAGGGTCCAAGTGGTGAAAATGCATATTCTGCTAAGGCTGTTGTTTATCTTTCAAACTCTCCCGATCTTTATATCAAATGTCTTTTTTTCGTAAAGTGGACACGATCATTTCTGACTTTGTATGGGCGGGGAAGGTGCCGAGGGTGGGGAGGACTTTGCTACAGAGGCAGAGGCAGCAGGGGGGCTTGGCGATGCCAAACTTGCTCCATTCAGGGCCTGGTTTAGCTCACTGAGCTAAATCGCTGGCTTTTGAAGCAGACCAAGCAGGCCAGCAGTACGGTTCGATTCCCGTACCGGCCTCGCCGGACAGGCGCCAGAATGTGGCGACTAGGGGCTTTTCACAGTAACTTCATTGAAGCCTACTCGTGACAATAAGCGATTTTCATTTCATTTTCAGTTATTATTTGGCAGCGAATGTGGACAAGGTGCGGTGGTGGTGGGAAGGAGAAGAGGTAGAGTGGGTTAGTGTTATGGGCCAGGGTTTAGAGAACTCCAAAGTGTAGCATGGAGTTCACCTGACCCACAACTTTTAATAGATTGTGGGATGGGGAGCACACGGCTCACTCTTCAGGTGCGATACAGCAGAAATGGAAAAGTAATTTTTTAAAGCAAAACAATGTTTATTCTATGAACTCAAGTTAACCTTTTTTAAACATACAGTGAACATCTTAGCAACCATTATTTCAAATACAATCCCTAAAGACTACAACACTAAGTAATCCTCTAAGCTTTCTTTTTGACATCCATACGACTTAAAACACCTTTTACCAGAAGCACATCAGGTTAAAGTCACTGCTGTTATTAGTTTTAAATCACCAGGATTGATTTACAGTCTTTAGATTACAGCGAGAGATTCATACACCTTTTGGCTGTGACTGCAGCTATCCAGCTCTGAAAATGACACTAAAACACACCCTGCAGCAAACAGCCTAAAACAAAAGTAAAAAGCTGCTAGACAGCCCAGCTCCACTCACTCTCTGACATCATTGCAGTAGTAAACACACATTTCTTAAAGGTTCTCTCACTACAGATATTTATATGCACATCCATTTATAAACACCCATTTCTTAAAGGTACTTTCACATGACAGTTAGGATGGAGGAGGAATCTTGTAAGGGATCTAGTTTGAGGGCAATGGTGATGGCAGCGATGCCAATGGCTCCGAGTAGGTATTCAGGGAGTATGGTGGTGCAGTCCATAGTGAAGATATGGAATCAGTTGAGAAGGCATTTTAGGGTGGAAGGGATGTTGGTGCTAACGCCGCTGTGCGAGGATCATGAGTTTGAGCCAGGACAGATGGATAGTGTATACAGGAGGTGGAGGGAAGTGGGACTGGTCAAGGTGAGGGATCTGTATTTGGAGGAAGGGTTGTCAGTCTAGAGGAGCTAAGGGAGAGAGTAGAGCTTCTGAGGGGGAGTGAGTTCAGGGATCTGCAGATTCGGGACTTTAGGCGAAAGGTCTGGAGGGGGTTTCCTCGGTTGCCGGGATAGAATCATAGAATCATAGAATTTACAGTGCAGAAGGAGGCCATTCAGCCCATCGAGT
This sequence comes from Scyliorhinus canicula, assembly GCF_902713615.1. Taxonomy (NCBI): domain Eukaryota; kingdom Metazoa; phylum Chordata; class Chondrichthyes; order Carcharhiniformes; family Scyliorhinidae; genus Scyliorhinus; species Scyliorhinus canicula. The sequence continues at coordinate 11,749,701 of NC_052158.1, read as the reverse complement.
CTGCACCGGCTCTTGGAAAGAGCACCCTACCCAAGGTTAACACCTCCACCCTATCCCCATAACCCAGCAACCCCACCCAACACTAATGCCAATTTTGGACACTAAGGGCAATTTATCATGGCCAATCCACCTAACCTGCACATCTTTGGACTGTGGGAGGAAACCGGAGCACCCGGAGGAAACCCACGCAGACACGGGGAGGATGTGCAGACTCCACACAGACAGTGACCCAAGCCGGAATCGAACCTGGGACCCTGGAGCTGTGAAGCCATTGTGCTGTCCACAATGCTACCGTGCTGCCCAAACTTGATTGGGGTTTTTGAGGCGGTGACAAAGATGATTGTTGAGGGGGAGGGAGGTAGATGTTGTTGACATGGACTTCAGTAAAGCTTTTGACAAGGTGCCTCATGGCAGACTGGTACAAAAGGTGAAGTCACACGGGATCAGAGGTGAGGTGGTAAGATGGATACAGAACTGGCTGGGTCACAGAAGGCAAAGGGTAACAATGGGAAGGGTGTTTTTCTGAATGGAAGTTTGTGACTAGTGGTGTTCCACAGGGATCTGTATTTGGGCCTCTGTTGTTTGGAGGAAATTGTATCTGCTGCTTCTCATGTGCCAGGATGACCCTGATACAGTTCAAGCTGGTGCACAGGGTGCATATGACTCGGGTGAGAATGAGTGGGTTATTTCAGGGGGTAGCAGATGAGTGTGAGAGGTGTGGGCAGGGCCAGCGAATGATGAGCACGTGTTTTGGGGTTGCGAAAAATTGGGAAGATTCTGGGCGGGAGTGTTCATGGTTTTAGCCAGGATAGTGGAGGAGGAGGTGGACCCGGACCCTTTGGTGATGATATTTGGGTGTCTCAGATAAGCTGGAGCTCTTGGACAGGCGGAAGGTCATTGTCTTCGCCTTTGCCTCATTGATTGTATGGCAGGGAATTTTGCTAGAGTGGCGGTCGGCACCGCCCCCGGGGGTAGCGGCTTGTTTGGGTGACCTGCCATGAGACCCCCAAATATCGCCACCAAAGGGTCCGGGTCCGTCTCCTCCACTATCCTGCCTAAGACCGCGGACACTCCCGTCCCTGACAGACACCTTGAACATCCGTACTTGCAGACAACCGAGTTGGAGGGGAGGGGATGGTGCAGGGGGTGCTGGGGGGGAACATGGACGCGCAACATGAAATTGGTGACCTCAGAGGACATCAAGGAAGTCAAACGGGATTACAAAAAGGTGGATGCCTTTGAAACTCCTCTTTGAGGTCCTGGTGCCTGGGGGAGGAGTCAAGTGGAAAATCGAGATGTTGATTATCGTTAGAGGTGCTCAGAGGCTGAGAGAGGCAAAAGGAAATGTCCTGACTCGAGAAAAGCAAATAGAATCTGCTCCTGCTGCTGATGATCGGGGTCAATATCAAGGAGGGTCTCCAAGCGGTGAAGAGTCAGCGACTCGCTCTTTGCTGCAGAGGCTCCAAGATTATCATTCATTCCAGACTCTGCTCACGATTCATCTTTCACAAGTTACAGAGAGAGAGACAGAGAGAGAGACAGACAGAGATAGTGATAGAGAGAGAGAAAGAGAGACAGAGAGCGAGAGATTGAAAGAGAGAGAGTTTGTGAGAGAGACAGAGAGCTCTCTGATCAACAACCTGAAGGAAGAAGTCGGTTCAGTAACATCATTCCCCCCCCTCACTATCCTTTATCACAGAAATCTTACATCACACGAGAAAAAACACTAATTTGCGACGAGTTGACAAAAACCGCCAGCAACTTGAGAGGAAGTGACAGTTCATCAGGTCATTTGTGTTTGACTCTGTGAGACTGGATCAGTCCAGTGTGTGAGAGTTTGATTCTGACTGATAAGATTTTAGAATCTATGAGGAAAGGCTTCCTCACCTTCAGCTACAAGTGGAAGGGGACAGAGAGGAATTAGAAATTGCTGACATTTCACTGCTTAACATGGACGACGGCGCTGAGGACCCACAGCCCTGGGTCACTGTCCACGTGGAGTTTGCACATTCTCCCCGTATCTGCTGGGTTTCACCCCCACAAAGATGTGCAGGTTGTGGATTGGCCAAGGTAAATTGCCCCTTAATTGGAAAAAATAATTGGCTACTATAAAAAAATTTTTAAAAACATGGACAACAGAATTAAGTCCAAGATCATCAATCGAGTCAAGTCTGCTCTAGAGTTGGTGATCTACTTTGACCAGACCTCTGCTGTGTCCGGAAGGAAGATCTCTGATAGCCTTGTGCTCCTCAGGGATACAATCACCTATATGTAGGTCAGAATGTAGACACCTGCCCCATCAGCTTGGACCAGGAGAAGGCCTTTAACAGAATATCACACACCCACATGGTCAATATGCTCTCCAAAATGAAGTTTGAGGAGCAAATCTGCAAATGGATCCAACTGCTCTCTCCAAACAAAAATACCGCAATTTCAATCAATGTGTCAGAACTGAAAAGCTTTCCAGTTAAATCTGGAGTCAGACAGGGCTGTGTTCTCTCTCCGATCTTGTTCCTGTGCTGTCACCTCCTGTTAAATTCCAAATCAGATTTTTAAGCCCCATTTCAAAATCCCCAATCTCGATCCCTCTGTATTTATAATTGATCTCTGACCTTACATTCTTCTACAAAGTCTTCCAGAAATTATCACTTCTGAAATAAATGTCCAATTTTCCTGCACATGGATGTATGAACCACAGCAACCAGATTTTCATCCCGACCACAGCCGAACACTAAAAAAGTTCAACACCAACCAGGACAAAGCAGCCCGTTTGATCGCTACCCCTTCCGCAAACATGCACTCTCTCTAACAAGGACGAACAATGTCAGCCGTGTGTACCATCTACAAGATGCACAGCAGAAACTCACCAAGGCTTCTTTGGCAGCACTTTCCAAACCCACAACCGCTACCATCTAGGAGGACAAGAGCAGCAGATACCTGGACACACCACCACCTGGAAGTTCCCCTCTCAGCCACACACTGTGCTGACTTGGAAATATATCGCCATTCCTTCATTGTCACTGGGTCAAATCCTGGAACTCTCTCCCTAACAGCACTGTGGGTGTACCTACACCACATAGACTGCAGAGGTTTAAGAAAGTAACTCACCATCACTGTCTCCCACCCCTGCTTTCTCCCCACCCCCAGCCTATTTAGACCCTTCCCCTCTCCATTCCTCTATTCCTCTCCCCTTCTGCTCCCTAATTCTCTCTGCCCTCCTACTCATCCAGAAGTTGCTGCCAGCCACCTCCCCTTTCACTGCAGTTTTCTCTCTCACCTCCCATTCCTCTGCACTCTCTCCCCTCCATCTACACCCCTTCTGCCCACCACCCACAGCTCTCTCCTCGCCATCTCACACATGCTCTGCTCCCTGTACATCCTCTCTCCCACTGTCTTCCCTTCCCTCCCCTCCCAGCCCTCTCCCCATTCTGCTGTTCCACACCCCTTAATCCCACACTTTCTCCAACCCCTCCCACACACTGTTCCCCGCAATCTCCCTTCCTTCACTTCCAGCTTCCCTAACCATCTCTCCCTCCCCTCCAGCATATTCCCTGTCCCCTCTAGCTCACTCAATCCTCCCTCAGTCCATTCACACTCTACCCTACTCCAAAGTGATGTTCATCACAGAATTTACAGTGCAGAAGGAGGCCATTCACCCCATCGAGTCTGTACTGGCTCTTAGAAAGAACACCCAGGCTTCCACCCCATCCCCGAAACCCAGTAACCCAACTTAACCTTTTGGGCAATTTAGCCTGGCTAACCCACCTAACCTACACATCATTAGACTGTGGGAGGAAACCGGAGGACCCGGAGGAAACCCACACAGACACGGGGAGAAAGTGCATACACCACACAGACAGTCACTCGAGGTTGGAATTGAACCCGGGTCCCTGGAGCTGAGGCACCAGAGCCAACCACTGTGCCACCGTGCCACGTGTTGATAGTTCAGTTAGTAGATGGAGTATAATGTGGGAAAAGGCAGGAAGAATATCAAGACAAGGGTCTGGATTCCCCACTAATGGGGCTATCTCCTTTACGCTGGCGTTTCACTCTGGACTTTCCTTAAGAAAGTCCTGAACGATCCTCCTACCTGCAGGGGGCTGGCAGGACCCCGGAGTGCTCCTCGCAGCTCTGGCTGCGGACACTGGCCCCGCACGTCCGGTCGGGAGCCCTCGCATGGGCACGGCTGTGGCCTGCAGCAGCCGCCCAGTGGGACATGGCGGACTCGGACCGCGGAGTGGCACCAGAAATAAAGGCCCCCACCCCGCCCCGCCCCCCGAGATCGCGCTCGCCCGCGGATCCGTGACACACAATCTCTCCCCTGGCAATACATGAGGCCCCCCCACCAGGGTGGCCACGGACTGAGTCCGCAGCCGCCACCAGACGTTCCCGATGGCCAATATGTGGTTAGAACCACACCCTCAGGAGCTCGGCCAGTTCTTCATGGAGAATCGCGGGGGGGTGGGGGGATCCCCTGTCAATGGCCCCCGACTCACGCTACGTAGTTCGCGTGGGAGAGACTCCCAAGCGATTGCCCAGGGACCGGAGAATCGCGGGAGCGGCGCCGGTGCTGATTCCGGCATCAACGGCCATTCTCTGTCCCTGCGCCGATTGTGATTTTGGCGTGGAGGCTCGGAGAATCCCGCCCATGGGGTTGGATTCTCCGCAGCTCCGCTCCGAAACATCGGCCGGAAAATAGGCTCCGACGCCCAAACCGGCTTTGACGCTGGTTTGGGGCCGGACCTCCAAAATGACGGAATCGGAACCCGACGACCGATTCTCCGGGGTCTGAGCGATTCAGCGGCCTGGATGGGCCGAAGTCCCGACGGCGTGGTTCTAACCACTATAAAAAATCGCAATGCCGGCGTGCTGGCTGATACGGCGGTGGGAGGAGGTAGGAGTTGGCGTGGGGGGACTGCGAACTCCCGTAACGGACAGCGGCTGTGTTTTCTGTGGGGCGGAGGGGGCTCTGTCAGGGTTAGGGGGGGGGGGAGAGGAAGGCGGGGGACAGGCCGAGCAATTGGGGATCCCCGACATGACAGGGTGGTGCTCACACAACGGGCGCCATTACGGCGGCCATCTTGTTGCTCACCAACCCGGCCCCTGGGTGAATGCACCTGATCTATGGGTGGGAGTGGATATTCCAGGAACCCGGGACCCGTCTGGGTGGCAGCTGGTTGCTGGGGCCGGGCTGCCCTCCGACTGTCCGGCCCCTCGGCTGCTCCTACCTCCACCTGCTGTACCGGAGCGGCTGTGTGGTTCGCACCGGTAAGTGTCCCAGACGCCTCCTCACTAAAGAGCCCAGTCGAGGTGATGGTGGAGGATCTGGGAGATTGCAGTGACGGAAAATTCCTCATCGGACCCGAAGTCCGGGGTCTCCTGGGTTGTGGTTTCCTGACGCGTCTCGGCCAGAGGGCTGTTGTTACGGCTGCCCTCCCCGTCGGTGCTTAGGTCCCTGGGGGGGCACCGGCCCTGGCACTGGCTGGGGGCGGGGGGGCACCGGCCCTGGCACTGGCTGGGGGGGCACCAGCCCTGGCACTGGCTGGGGGGGAGGGGGCACCGGCCCTGGCACTGGCTGGGGGGGCACCAGCCCTGGAACTGGCTGGGGCGGGGGGGGCACCGGCCCTGGCACTGGCTGGGGGCGAGGGGGGGGCACCGGCTGGTCCGGGACCATCGCCGGCTGGTCCTGCAAGACACAAGACAGCATGTATGGTCAGACAGACGGACGGGAGTGAGGCATCAGGTAGTGAGTGGGTGGAGTGAGGGAGGTGGGGTCAGGGGATTGGGGTGAGGGGGTGGGGTTGGGGGGGTTGGAGTGAGGGGTTAGGGTGGGGTGAGGGGGGGGTGGGGGTGGGGTTGGGGTGAGGGGGTGGGGTGAGGGGGGTTGGAGTGAGGGGGTGGGGTGAGGGAAGTGTGGTGATGGGGGTTGGGGTGAGGGGGTGGGGTGAGGGAGGTGTGGTGAGGCGGCTGTGGGTAGGGGGTGAGGTGGGGTGGGTTGGGGAGAGGGCCGCATACACGTAGGGGGTTCTCACTTGGTGGCGCGCCTCCGACCTCCGCATCAGCAACCTCCCTCTCCTCCGGCCCGCCAACGTTGTCCCGGGCCCTCTGCTCGGGCACGGTGAGGGGACGCAGTTCTGGTCCTCTCCCCTCCGATCTTCTCCCGCTCCCGGCGGATTATGCGCAGCCTCGTCCTGGGCGGAAGGGGGGGGGGGGGGAGACAGAAACAGCAACATTGTCAGACGGTGCGACACATGCAGCCCAGGGGTTGTGTCTCTGATGGCATCAGTGCCCAGGGCACCCGGCCATTGCGGCTGGCATGGGTGGGTGCAGCCATGTGGGTCAAGGTGGGATGGCGACTGTCCCCCTGAGGGGTGTGGGTGGCGGGTCACATGTGTGTGGGGGTAGGGGGGTTGGTGCCAGGGGCACAGTGCTGGGTACTCACCCTGGCTGCCCTGAGGAGGTTGTGCAGCTTCTTCCTGTTCTGGTCTGCAGTCCGGGACACCACCCAGACGGCGCTGACGGCGTCTGCCACCTCCGCCGGACAATGGTACCTGTGACCCGGCCCGGGGTACAACACCAGCCTCCTCCCCTCCACGGCGTCCAGGAGGATGTCCAACTCGCTGTCCCTAAATCGTGGAGCTGCTCTGCTGGCGGCCATCTTGCCTGCAACGCTGTGTGTGTGTGTGTGTGTGTGTGTGTCTGTGTGTGTGTGTCTGTGTGTGTGTGTGTCTGTGTGTGTGTGTGGGTGTGTGTGTGTGTGTGTGTGGGTGTGTGTGGGGGGGGGGGGGTGTGTGGGGGGGAGAATGGTTATGAGCAGCCGCGGTGTATCGGCGGCCGCTCCCCGGGAGCTTCACGTTCCGCCCGTGCTAGCCCCTGTGGGCCGGTGAATAGCTCCACCTGGAGGCCCGTTGATGCCGTCATGAAACTCCACCGTTTTCACGACGGCGTCAACACTTAGCCTCAGTATCGGAGAATCCAGCCCAAAATATTAATTACATGGAGAGGGTGAGGAAATATATATTTCTGGAGATTGTCTTGTGTTGGGTTTAAGTGAGGAACACCTGTGGGAGGGACCTTTGAGTTGACTGGAGATTGTAACATTTAAGGTTCAGAATGTGCCGAGGGTTGACACATTCAGATCCTGTCTCAGGGCAGCAGGCTGAACCCTGACGGGGGGGTCACAGGTCAGAGGTCAGCTCAAGGGTCAGTGAACAACAGTTTGTGCTCAGTTGTGTTTAGTTTAAGGAGCTGGGAGCAGCAGTTGTTGGCAGCAGCTCAGCTGAGGAGCTGGGACTGTGGGACCGACAGGGCCAGGGGTGAGGGGATGGGGGAGGGAGATGGGGGGGGGGTGGATCCCGCAGTGCAAATGGCATATTGGATATTGGAATTCAACCAGCAATGGTGGCCTTCCTGCTGGTCGCCGCAGCCCTGGGGGATGCCCTGCGGCTGTACGAGCGGGAGCTCCTCGAGGAGGAGGAGGCAGCTGCAGCAGCGGAGCAGGCAGCAGCGGAGCGGGCAGCAGAGGGGCAGGCAGCAGCGGAGCGGGCAGCAGCGGAGCAGGCAGCAGCGGAGCGAGCAGCAGAGGGGCAGAGGGCTGCCACCCAGGCTGTCCAACCGGCCAAGGGGGAGGAGGTCCCAAGGAGGCGCCACATGAGGCCTCGTGTCTACCGGCACCGCCTGTCATTCGAGGAACTGCCGGACCGGGCATTCCGCGGAGGTATGACACCCACCCCCAAGGTGATGGCCGCCTTGAACTTTTACCCCACGGAGTCCTTGCAGGCGCCGAGTGGGGACCTGTCCGGGATCTCACTGACCTCGGTGTACACGTGTATCCATGCCGTCACGGAGGCCCTATATGCCCAGGCGGATCAATACATCTACTTCGATGTGGACTGAGCCCACCAGGATGCCCGGGCAGCGGCCTTCGCCACCATCACCGGGATGTCCCGGGTCCAGGGGGCGGTCGACGGGATGCATGTCCCCCTACGGGCCCCTGAGGATAACAGGCCGCTGTACACAAACCGAAAGGGGTTGACTCGATGAACATGCAGCTGGTTTGTGACCAACAGCTGCGCATCGTACACGTCTGTGCCCGGTAGCCGGGCAGTCAGCAAGACGCCTCTGGTCCGCTGTGGTCTTGGCTGATTACTCCTATCCGGAGGCCACAGACCGACGCGGAGACCCGCTTCAACGACTCGCACACAGCGACCAGCGGTGTGATCAAGCGGTGCTTTGGCTTCCTGAAGATGTGGTTCAGATACCTGGACCGCTGTGGAGGGACCCTACAGTATGTCACTGAGAGGGTCGCCCATGGCGGCCTGCTGCATCCACCAGAATATCGCACAGCAGAGGGGCGATGTGTTGGAGGAGGAAGAGGAACGCCAGGGTGAGGGCGGCCAGGACATGGAGCCCAGGCAGGTGCGGGATGCCGCATGACGTGTGCACCAGGGCCTACGAGCATGGGACACGCTGACAGCCAACAAGTAGGGGGGGGGGGGTGCGGGGAACTGTCCAGGGGCACAGACACTGCATCCCAACCGCACACCTCCTCACTTCCCACCTCGGCCACCCCCCGCCCACCCCCACCTGCAGCCCCCTCCGTGACACATACCTGCTGCACTGCGGGGTGGGGGCCCTGGGATGGAGGATGATGACAACCCGCTCTGCGATGAGCTCTGCTGCTCTGCATCGTATGACAATGTCTGACTCCTGCCCACGGTAACACTTTCCACCGTCCACCTGGGTGATCCCTGCCTGTGAGCCGGTCATTCCTACACACGGTCCCATCAAATCCCTGGGGCGGCGGTGGTCGGAGCGGTCAGGGTGAGGTGAGGAGGGTGGGGATCACGGGCCACCCACAGGGTTCGCACCATACCCCAGATCCCCCCAACATTCACCCATTGCCCCCCCCACCCCCAGCCAGCCTAGGCTAGCCCACCCCACACACCCATCAGGCAAAGCACCGAGGCAGGTTGTAACAGTGGTAACAGGTGTTTATTGTGAACAAATATATACCCCTATAACTAAACTGTGCCCTGCACCCGAGCCAACTTAACTGGTGTCTACTTTTCTGGCCTTGCGGGCCCTAACACTATGTCTAGGTGGGTCCCCAGAGGTACCCACCTGGCAGGGGCCGGGCCCAACCAGGCCCAGTTTCTCCAGAAGACGCCGGCCAACTGTGATTCCTGCCCTGCGAACTGGGTCCCCGTTGGCCGGCGCCTTCTGGAGAAACCGGGCCTGGATAGGCCCGGCCCCTGCTCAGGTGTCCCAGGTGGCGTGGTATCGCCATGTTCTGCCCGCTGCCAACCAGATACGCCAGGGACAGGAGGGGGGAGTCCGAGGTGCTATTGTGATCAGGCACCTCCCCTGCGGGAGTCACCGACATGGGCCTCATCACCTCCTCCTCCCTCAATGGGACTGAGGGGGCAAGGGGAGCTACCCCCCGAGGCTCCCCCACCACCTGGCACTGCCACTCCTGGAGACCCGCTCTGGTTCGACCAGGGTCTGCATGCTGGAGGCCAGGGAGCACAGGGAGTGGACCATCTCCCTCTGGGACTGGGCCACCTCCCTCTGTGTCTCCGCCATGTTGGCCAGTGCCTGGGCAATGCTGCTGACGTTCCCAGCCATGGCCTGCTGTGACTGGGCCATGCTCAGGAACGCCGCTGCAATTTCCAGGTGGCTCTGGGACATGTGAGGCAGCAAACCCTGTCCTGGGCCTCGGCCAGCGCCTGCACAGAATGCCCCAGGCCTTGGGCATCGCCGATCCATAGTCCAAACCATCGCCCCAATGCCTCCACTGCGGACGCCACCCATGGAGTGTTGGCCGGGGTGACAGGCATGGTCGGCACCACCTCCTGCTCATGCACGCGGTTGGACTCCTCCACCTGCGCCTGCAGGTGTTGGATGCTCACCGACATCCCCTCATGTAGTCCCTGGCTCTGTGACTGCATCTCCACTATTGATGGGACTGTCTGTTCCAGAAGCCCCAGACTAGACTGGACGGCAGCTAGTCCCTGGGGTCGGCCCTCCGTCCATCCGCCCCCTCGGTTGCTCCAACCTCGGCCTGCTGTCCTGGGCCAGCTGTGTGCTGAGCACCAGAGAGAGTCCCAGGAGCCTCTTCACTGACATGGCCAACCGAGGTGAGTGTCTCTGGGATGGTGGAGGGTGTTGGAGACGCTGTGACGGGAAGTCAGTGTCATCCTCCGACCCGACCTCCTAAACTTTCTTTCTCATCCCATCTTGTACATTCTCTCCCCCACTCTCTCTCTTACCCTCCCATTTCCCTCCCTCCTTCCTACTGTTGCCAACATCCCCTCTCTCTTTTTCACACTCTCCAACTTTTGCATTCATTCCTCTGCACTCTCTCTCTCACCCTCACACTCTCCCTGCTAACCTGCTGTCTCTACTCCTCCACCTCAGTCTCTCACACCCTCCTACACTCCCTGTCACTTCCTGTTCTCCCTGCCACCCCCTCTATTTCTCAACCCTCTCCCAATCTCTCTGTAATCCGGCTTCCACACTCTCAAACCCTCCAGCTTTCCGTCACCCACTTCTGCCTCACTTTCACTCCATTCTCACACTCCCTCTCTCCTTTCCTGCTCTCTCCCTTCACCCACTCCCTGGCTCTGCTGCTCTGATTTCTCTCCTCTGACCACTTCCCCTCCCTCACAATCCTCTCCCTCACCTACCCCGTTTGCCCCTCTCTACCCCTCCCTCTCTCTTCCCTCCCCCTCCCTCTCTAAATCACTGACTGTGTTATTTTAACTTCCCCCCAGCTCCAGCCTCTCTGACTCTGGATCCGAACACAGCGAATCCCCGGCTCATCCTGTCTGAGGACCGGACCAGTGTGAGACTCGGAGACAAACAGCAGCCGCTCCCTGACACCCCGGAGAGGTTTGATTCCTGGGAATGTGTCCTGGGGTCAGAGGGATTCACATCAGGGAGACATTACTGGGAGGTGGGGGTGGGGGGGAAGACTGGGTGGTGGCTGGGAGTGGCCCGAGAGTCTGTGAACAGGAAAGGGGGAATCTCCCTGATCCCTGAGTCTGGATTTTGGCGCTGATTCCCGGATCTGGTTATTTTGCCGCCACCTCCCCCTCAAAGACCCCCCTCACCCTGAGTGTGAATCCCGGGAAGATCGGGGTTTTCCTGGACTATGAGGGGGGACAGGTGTCATTTTACAATGCGAACAACATGTCCCATCTCCACACTTTCACCCACACTTTCACTGAGAGAATCTTTCCCTTCTTCTGTACGGGATTGAATTACGACGGGAAAAACTCGGCCCCGCTGACAATCTGCGGGATTAAAGATCACTAACAGATCCATCCCATAATTTCACACCATCTCCCTGCCTCCTGCCAGCTGTAAACTGCTGGGAGTGGGTCTCAGTCACAGGGGGTGCGGATGGTTCAAATGGTTCCTGAGCTCAGGGTGATTACAGCTGAGTGACAATAATGTTTTGGTCATTTTGTTTTTTGTTTCCTTACTCGGTGAGGAGCAACAAACATGCGGTAATTTTTCCAGTGAATCCTGGAAAATAGATTAAATTCCCCAAGATAATGGAGAATAATCAAAGCGCAGAGACGATGGAGAATTAAAACACAGACAGAAATAAACTCAAGGTCTCCGAGACTCCAGGTGGGAAATTGAACGTTGAGGAGCAGGGAAGAGGAACTAGGGTGAGATTGATCACCAATGGCAAGGAAATGACAAAGAGAAAATCCAAGAGCAGGAAAATTAAATAATACCCAGGGAAGTACGAAGGAAAATTCAAAATCAAATAGAAGCAAAATCAATAGGGAACAGGCAGGAGAATCAGAAACACTCACAAACCAGGGGTTGGAAATGAACAAAACATTTGACAGCCTGGAGTGTTTAAAGGTGTGGAGAGAGAAACCAGGTTAACATTCCGGGTATAAATCCTGTATGGGAACTGGGAACTGAAAGATCAGCAAGGACCTCTGTGGGGCTGGGGGAAAGAAGGAGGGCGAGAGAAGAAACAAATAGAAGCTCAATTGTAGAGAGGAACTTACTGGGTCGAATGAGCTGTGAACTGCAGGGAGCCGGTGACCTTCCTGCCTGTAATGTTGCTCCACAGGCGGAAGGTGGCGATAGATCACCGTGTTTGAGATGAATCAGTTCAGTGATTCTCAAACTGGGGTCGGGGAGTCTTTCCAGGGGGTTCAAAAATAATTTCTCCAGACAGTGGGAGAGAATGATAGAGAAACACAAGAGAGGAAATGAAATGAAACAATCTTAACTATTGCACTTTGTCTAAATTCCGAGGAGTTAGTGTTAGTTCTGCATTGAGCAACTGTCAATATTTCCACCCCAAACCTCCCGAATCCTCTCCCTTCTTCACGGTGATGGACATTTCACTGTCATGGTTTTCAGCGGTGAGTCTCACATTGACTTTCAGTAGGAGGGGAGGGGAGGTGGGAGACCAGCTGCTGCTGTCATACTCGCTGCCTTCAGTTTGGGTTCAGGCAGTGAGTAAGTGCCGTTATCGAGCTGCCCGGCCTGCTGAATATTTCCATCATTCTCTGTTTATATTAATCTCCAGTTGGTTTGTTTCTTGTAATTGTGATAAATCTGTCAGTTTGACTCACTTTAAAGTCTCACCGTGTTTCAATAATGTAACTTCCTTGTGTGATTAAATAACACTGACAAACTGGACTGGGTTTGTACAGGTCTGTAAATATTATCCAGAATGTCATGTTCCAGTGGGGAATCTGTAATAAAATTGGAATAAAAGAAAATCGGGTTTCCGGGAGTTTTTATTTTACATTAAAACAGGAAGCTGCCCTGAGACAGTTTAAAGATGTAACTAATGTGTCACTGCTGTGAATACTGATTCCACTCTGTCTGTATTGAACATGATGTGTGAACTGATGGGGTTTGTATGACATTAAGAGATAATGTTTAACCAGATGAAAAACAGTTCAGTTGCTGCCATAGAATATTAGTGGAGTCACAGTTATCATTTATCTCTGGTTTGTCTGCTCTGTCTCATCACTGTCCACATCAGAGAAATAATCCTGAAATCACTAGTATGTAATTTCCTGTTTTATTAAAACATTATTAATGTTCTCTGTGAATGGACCCGTTCATATTGTGGTTATTATATAGAATTATAATTTACATTGGAGGGTACATGGTTACATTTGTAAAATTATTCTTTAAACAATACAAAACAATCTGAGAACCACTGTGTTGTGAGGGCCACGAAGAATCCAGCACGAGTTTTCAGGATACAAAGAAATAACATTTATTTATAAATTAACATAAATATACAACAACTTCTCTTGCTGCCAAACTCCTCTCTCTCTGGTTCCAAACTGGCCAGCTCCATTTATGCAGGGAGTCTGCTAATTTCTCCGCCCCATGGGCCTGATGATACCCAAAGTCTCCAAACGAGTGAGCTCCCCTTCTTGAGCAAGGCGTAAGGCACTGGGCGCGCCCGGAAATAGCGCGGCGTGGCTCCTGGTTCGACTTGGATACGGGCTACAGCCCCTTTTATTTTCCTCAAACCGGGCTGGAATACATCTGGGTATTGTCCTAGCCCCTCAGTCAACCCTCCAGAAACTGTTTGGAGGATGTGCTGCCACTGCAACTGCAAATGGCGCAACCAGTCCCGACCCAACAGGCTGGGCCCATGGCTACGCACCACGATAAGTGGGAAACGCCCATCCTGCCGTCCATAAACAACAGGGGTCATTGTAGTTCCTTCAATGTCCAATGGTTCCCCAGTATAGGTGGCCACCTGGCCTGTGTGTCAGTTAATGTAAGAGTCTGTATACCCTGCTTGATGCGGTTGAATGTCCTCTGGGTGAACACGGAAACCGCTGCGCCAGTGTCCAACTCCATCTCAAGCGGGTGACCATTGACCCGTACTGTCACTTGGGGGCCACACGGGGAGCTGCCACACAATGCAGCTGCAGGCAGTCATCCTCCGCCTCCACGTCCTCGGGAGTAGTCGACACAGGTTCATCCAAATGAAAGGTACGGCCCCTGGGCTGGCCCCAGTTTCGGTTGGAACGACGGCGCCACTGGCACCCCCAGGACCGGCGTCCGCGACGGGGTCGGCGCCTACAAGTCTGACACGGGCATGGCTCCTCGTCCATTGGTTCTAGAGAAGGCTCCCTTCAGGGAGGAATGTCTGACGGCCACTGGCGTCGATCCGGACATCACCTTGCCCAAGGTACCACAGGGGTGCGGGGGATGCTTTCGTACGGAAGGTGTTGCGCCCCAAGGCATGCACCTCCATTCCCTGTACCTCCTGCACTCCTAGTTCTGCGCTCTCTCGGGACAATACTATTTGAATGGCCTGTTGAATAGTCAATGTTGGCTCGGCTAACAACTTTCTCTGGGTGGCCACATTGTTAATACCGCAAACCAAACGGTCGCGTAACATTTCAGACAAGGTCTCACCATAGTCACAGTACTCCGCAATCCTGCGTAGCCTGGATAGAAAGTCGGCATGGGATTCTCCTGGGGTCCTTTCAGTGATATTAAACCGGTAACGTTGGTCTATCGTGGATGGGGTTGGGTAAAATATTGCCGCACAAGTTCATCAAACGTTTTGGTGTCTGGCACAACTGGGTACGTAAGGCTCCTAATCACCCCAAACATATGCGGGCCGCAGGCGGTGAGCAATATGACCACCTGCTGCTTGTTTTCGGTGATGTTGTTTGCCCGGAAATAGTAATGCATCCGTTGTGCGTACTGGTTCCAGCTTTCCAGCGCAGCATCAAAAAACATCCAAACGTCCAGGGAGGTGGCTTCAGCAGTGTACACAGCTATTCACTTTAACCCTCGTCGCCAGTTTTGTGAGAGCCACAAAGAATCTAGCACAAGTTTTCAGGATACAAAGAAATAACATTTATTTACAAATTAACATAAATATACAACAACTTCTCTTGCTGCCAAACTCCTCTCTCTCTGGTTCCAAACTGGCCAGCTCTATTTATGCAGGGAGCCTGCAAATGATTTATCTCCCCCCCCCCCCCCCCTCATTGGGGAAGCTCATACTCCCACAGAATTGTGGGATTGTCATTAATCCCCAGCCAATGGTAAGCAGGCAGGTTATAACACACTGGAACAGAAACAGTTTTTCTCAAAGTTTACACAGTTCATCATTAAATCCAAAAAGCAGAAACTCAACATGTCTATTACTGAGTGAGGGGGGCGGGTTCCAGAGAATTTGGAAGCGGATTGGCCCGTGGGCCTGTTACTGAGAGTGAGGGAGGTTTCCGGGAGCTATGAAAGCTGATTGGTTGCAATTCTAGTCATTCAGCAAGTGAGGAGGGTTTATGCGGATTGGAGAAGCGGGTTGGTCGAAAGTCCTGTCACTCAGACTAAGGGAGGCGGGTTTCCGGGTAATGCGGAAGTGGATTGGTCAAAGTGCCACTTACAAAGAGGGACCGAGAAACCGAGCGTGGTACCGGAAGTGGATTGCTCAATTAATCGGCCCTCATAATGAGGGAGGCTGGTTTTCGTCAATCGGCCTGTCACTCAGAGCGCGGAAGGCGAGTTCCCGGCAGATGGGGAAACGAATTGGTCGGAGCCCCTGTCACTCAGAGTGATGACGCCCTGTTGATGACAGCAGAGGTCAGTGTGAGGTCAGTGAAAGTCAGACCTCACCACAGCCTGAAGGCCCCACCCAGCAAGAGCGGTTACTGGGAGATCAGATTGGGAGCCGACACTGGGAGAAGGAGGAATTGTCCACCCGGTAACAGGCCCAGGTAAGAGGGGCTTCCTTTTCATTGAGGCTGTGTGGGGGTGGGGAATGGGGAATGTCTTTCTCACAAGATATGAATCTCAAAGAACACATTCTTTAGGAGTTTTCACTGCCCTGAACTGTACAGAATATTGTGTCAGAACAATTCAGTGTCTTTTACACTCATGGAGTTTGAGGCAAAATTCTTCTTTAAAAGAAATGAAGAAATACAATGGACAGAATTAGCCTGAGAAAGTGGATTAAAATTATTTGCTGTTGTTTCTTGTTCCACCTCCACTAAAGGCTCAATGTCTGTGACATGACACAGGCTGATTGGAACTCCAAAAATACAAGTTTGATGTGTCCTGAGCTGATGTACTAAAGTTAGCCTTAGTGTCTCTAGTTTAAGAATGGGAGCATTTAGCCAGGGTCCTCCTAATAGTGACTCAGTGTCTTGCTGGCAAGTGCCCTGTAATGGACTTAAAGAGAATGCCTGTTGGGATACACAGAGGGAGAATTCAGAATGTCAAAATTACTTAACAGCATGTTTTTTGGGACTTGTGAGAGAAAACCAGAGCACCCGGAGGAAACCCATGTAGACACTGGGAGAAGGTGCAGACTCCACACACACAGTGACTCAAGCTGCGAATCGAACCTAGGATCCTAGAGCTCTGAAGCAACAATGCTACTCACTGTGCTACCGTGGAGATCTCCAGGGGTTTATGTTGGGATTTGTTATATATGTTAATGACCGAGACACTAGTGTCCAGGGCTTGATTTCATAATTTAGAGATGACGCAAAGATTTGAATCATTGCCGACTGTGATGAGGATAATCTTGAACTTTAAAAGGGGCAGCAGGGTAGCATGGTGGTTAGCATAAATGCTTCACAGCTCCAGGGTCCCAGGTTCGATTCCCGGCTGGGTCACTGTCTGTGTGGAGTCTGCACGTCCTCCCCCTGTGTGCGTGGGTTTCCTCCGGGTGCTCCGGTTTCCTCCCACAGTCCAAAGATGTACGGGTTAGGTGGATTGGCCATGCTAAATTGCCCGTAGTGTCCTAATAAAAGTAAGGTTAAGGGGGGGGGTTGTTGGGTTACGGGTATAGGGTGAGTACGTGGGTTTGCGTAGGGTGATCATGGCTCGGCACAACATTGAGGGCCGAAGGGCCTGTTCTGTGCTGTACTGTTCTATGTTCTATGTTCTAAAAGGAACATTGACATATTGGATTGGCCAGACAAGTGGCAAATTAAGTTCAACTCAAAGAAGTGCGAAGTGATTTATTTGGGTAAGAAAAATATAGA
This sequence comes from Scyliorhinus canicula, assembly GCF_902713615.1. Taxonomy (NCBI): domain Eukaryota; kingdom Metazoa; phylum Chordata; class Chondrichthyes; order Carcharhiniformes; family Scyliorhinidae; genus Scyliorhinus; species Scyliorhinus canicula. Next base: position 11,732,680 of record NC_052158.1, on the reverse strand, counting down.
GAGACAGCTTAACAAAAGGGAGAAACTGTAAAGGAGGTGCAGCACAGGAACCTTGGTGTCCATGTAAGTAAGTAACTAAAGGTGCCAGGACATGTTTGAAAGAGCAGTTAAGCAATTATTTTGAAACCAAAGTTCTAAACTGGGGGCAGGCCGACTTTAATAAGATCGGAAATGATTTATTCAGAGTGGACTTGGACTGGACACGTTTAGATTAATCTGTGACTGAACAGTGGGACACATTCAAGAAGGAAAAAGGGAGAGTGCAGGGCCAACATGTTCCAATAAAGAAAAAGGGTGGAACCAACAAATCCAGTGAATAATTGTACCAGATTGACAAATCCAGTGAACCCTGGATGTACGGCTTTGGGTAAAAAGAAAAAGGGAGGCTTATGGTAGATAGTGAGAGCTCAGAACAGCAGAAGCCCTCAAGACATGTAAAATGTGCAAGAGGGAACTTTATAGGTGAGAGAATATGAAAGGATAGTGGCAGGTAAAATAAAGGAAAATCCTTGGTTGCTTTACAATCCATTAAGGGTAAAAGGATAACTAGGGAAAGCATAGGGCCCATTAAGGACCAGAATGGTTATTTGTGTGTGGAGCGGGAGGACATAGGTAGGGTTCTAAATGGAAACTTTGTGTCAGTGTTCGTGAATGAGAGGTACGATGTGGGTACAGGAATCAGGGAGAAAGACTGTGATAAAAAGAAGTTGACATAGATTCTGAGTGGTCTGGCAGACTTATAAATTGGCAAATATCCGGAGCCAGATGAAATGTATCCAAGACTTTTGAATGAGGCAAGGGAGGAAATAGGGGCGCTGGCAATAATTTTCAATTCTGCTCTGACAACAGGAGAGGTGCCAGAGGACTGGAGGATAGTCAATGTGGTACCATTATTCACCAAGGGAGGAATGGATAAACCAGGAAACTACAGACCAGCCAGTCTAACATATTGGAGGTAATTCTGAGAGACAGAATTAATCTGTATTTGGAGAGGTAGGAATGAATCAAGAAAGTCAGCATGGTTTTGATAAGGGGAGGCCATGTCTGACCAATTATTGAATTTTTCAAAGAGGGCAATACATCTGACTTAATCGACTTGGACTTCAGCGAGGACTTTGATAAGATTCCAGATGGGAGATTGATAACGAAGGTAAGAACGAAGAACAATACAGCACAGGAACAGGCCCTTCAGCCCTCCAAGGCTGCGCCGACCATGGTACCTGCCTAAACTAAAACCATCTGCACTTAGGGAGTCCGTATCCTTCCATTCCCACCCTTTCATATATTTGTCTCGATGTCCCTTAAATGCCACTATCGTACCCGCTCCCTAGGCAGCTCATTCCACATATTTACCACCCTCCATGTAAAAACACTTGCCTTGGACATTTGTCCTAACTTTTCCCCACATACTTTAAACCTTTTCCCCACATACTTTAAAACTATGTCCCTGAATACTTGACTCTCCTACCCTAGGAAAGAGCATCTGACTGTCCAGTCTGTCCATGCCACTCATAATCTTGTAGCCCTCTATCAGGTCGCCTTTCAACCTCCGTCGTTCCAGTGAGAACAGACCGAGTTTATCTAACCTCTCCTCCTAGCTAATGCCCTCCATGGATTGGATTTGTTTATTGTCACGTGTACCGAGGTACAGTGAAAAGTATTTTTCTGCGAGCAGCTCAACAGATGATTAAGTACATGGGAAGAAAAGGAAATTAAAGAAAATACATAATAGGGCAACACAAGGTATACAATGTAACTACATAAGTACTGGCATCAGATGAAGCATAGAGGGTGTAGTGTTAATGAGGTCAATCCATAAGAGGGTCATTTGGGAGTCTGGGTGGGTGGAGCAGGACACATTTTTGGAGATGTGCACCCCCAAGGAATTTGAAACTGATAACTATCTCTACCTCGGCCCCGTTGATGCTGACGGATGTGTACATCTTGAAGTCAATGACCAGCTCTTTAGTTTTGCTGGAATTAAGGGAGAGATTGTTGTCGCTGCACCACTCCACTAGGTTCTCTATCTCCCTCCTGTATTCTGACTTGTCGTTATTCGAGATCCGGCCCACTATGGTCATATCGTTAGCAAACTTGTAGATGGAGTTGGAAACCAGGCAACATCCCTGTAAACCGCTTCTGTACTGTCTCCAAAGCATCCACGCCCTTCTGGTAGTGGGGCAACCAGAATTGTCCACAATATTCCAAGTGAGGCCTAACTAAGGTCCTGTACAGCTGCAACATGACTTGCCAATTTTTATATTGAAAGCCCCGACCAATGAAGGCCAGCATGCCGTATGCCTTCTTCACCACTTTATCCACGTACGTTGACACTTTCAGTGATCGATGCGCATGCACGCCCGGATCTCTCTGCCTGTCAGTACTCGCAAGAGTTCTACCATTTATTGTGTAAGAACCCATGGGATCCAAGGACATTTGGCAAATTTAATCCAGAATTGGCTGAGTGGCAGGAAGCAGAGTGATGGGCGAGGGGTATTTTCCTGACTGGAAGCCTGTGTCCAGTAGGGTCCGAAGGGATCAGTGTTGGGGCTGTTGCTGTTTGTGGTTTACAGATAGATTTAGACTTGAATGTAGGAGTGTTGATCAGTAAGTTTGCGGATGATACGGAAATTAGTGGGGCAGTAATTAGTGAGAAGGATAGCCTTAGATTACAGGAGGATATAGATGGACTGGTCAGATGGGCTGATCAGTGGTAAATGGAGTTCAATCCGGATAAGTGTGAGGTGATGCACTTGGGCAGGACAAACAAGGCAACGGAATAGAGGATAAATGGCAGGACCCTGGGAAGTACTGACGATCAGAGGGCCCTTGGTGTTCATGTACACCGGTTTCTTAAGGTAGGAGGGCAGGTGGATACAGTGGTTAAGAAGGCATGTGGTATATTTCCCTTTATCAGGCGAAGTTTAGAGTTTAATAGGCAGGGAGGCTATGCTGGAACTGTATAGAATGTTGATTAGGCCACAGTTAGAGTATTGTGTGCAGTTCTGGAATCCACATTGTAGAAGGGATGTGATCGCACTGGAAAGGGTGCAGAGGAGATTTACCAGCCTGTTGCCTGGGCTGGAGATCATAGAATTTACAGTGCAGAAGGCGGCTATTCGGCCCATCGTGTCTGCACCGGCTCGTGGAAAGAGCACCCTACCCAAGTTCAACACCTCCACTCTATCCCAGTAACCCCACCCAACACGAAGGGCAATTTTGGACACTAAGGGCAATTTATCATGGCCAATCCACCTAATCTGCACATCTTTGGACTGTGGGAGGAAACCGGAGCACCCGGAGGAAACCCACGCACACACGGGGAGAATGTGCAGACTCTGCACAGACAGTGACCCAAGCCGGAATCGAACCTGGGACCCTGGAGCTGTTAAGCCATTGTGCTATCCACGATGCCACCGTGCTGCCCTACAATGCTACCGTGCTGCCCTACAATGCTACTGTGCTGTGTACCGTAGCTACGAAGAGAGATTGGATAGACTGGGGTTGTTTTCCTTGGAATAGAGGGGACTGAGGGGGACCATAATTGAAATGTATAAAATTATGAAGGGGATGGGTGGAGTGGACAGGAAGTAACTTTTCCCTTGGTTGAGGGATCAATGACCAGGGGGCATAGCTTTAAGGTAATTGGCAGAAGGTTTTGGATTGAATTGGATTTGTTTATTGTCACGTGTACCGAGGTACAGTGAAAAGTATTTTTCTGCAAGCAGCTCAACAAATCATTCAGTACATGGGAGAAAAGGTAATTAAACAAAATTCAAGAAAATACATGAGAATACATAATAGGGCAACACAAGATATACAATGTAACTACATAACATAGAACAGTACAGCACAGAACAGGCCCTTCGGCCCTCAATGTTGTGCCGAGCCATGATCACCCTACTCAAACCCACGTATCCACCCTATACCCGTAACCCAACAACCCCCCCCTTAACCTTACTTTTATTAGGACACTATGGGCAATTTAGCATGGCCAATCCACCTAACCCACACATCTTTGGACTGTGGGAGGAAACCGGAGCACCCGGAGGAAACCCACGCACACAGGGGGAGGACGTGCAGACTCCACACAGACAGTGACCCAGCCGGGAATCGAACCTGGGACCCTGGAGCTGTGAAGCATTTATGCTAACCACCATGCTACCCTGCTGCCCCAAGCATTGGCATCGGTTCAAGCATACAGGATGTAGTGTTAATGAGGTCCGTCAATAAGAGGGTCATTTAGGAGTCCGGTGACAGTGGGGAAGAAGCTGTTTTTGAGTCTCTTCGTGCATGTTCTCAGACCTGTATCTCCTGCCCAATGGAAGAAGTTGGAAAAGTGAGTAAGCCGGGTGGGAGGGATCCTTGATTATGCTGCCCGCGTTCCCCCGGCAGCGGGAGGTGTAGATGGATTCCATGGATGGGAGGCACGTTCGTGTGATGGACTGGGCGGTATTCACGACTCTCTGAAGTTCCTTGCGGTCCTGGGCTGAGCAGTTGCCATACCAGGCTGTGATGCAGCCCGATAGGATGCTTTCTATAGTGCATCTGTAAAAGTTGGTAAAGGTTAATGTGGACATGCCGAATTTCCTTAGTTTCCTGAGGAAGTATAGGCGCTGTTGTGCTTTCTTGGTGATAGCGTCGACGTGAGTGGACCAGGACAGATTTTTGGTGATGTGCACCCCTAGGAATTTGAAACTGCTAACCATCTCCACCTCGGGCCCCATTGATGCTGACAGGGGTGTGTACAGTACTTTGCTTCCTGAAGTCGATGACCAGCTCTTTAGTTTTGCTGGCATTGAGGGAGAGATTGTTGTCGTTACACCACTCCACTAGGTTCTCTATTTCCCTCCTGTATTCGGACTCGTCGTTATTCGAGATCCGGCCCACTATGGTCGTATCAGCAAACTTGTAGATGGAGTTGGAACTAAGTTTTGCCACGCAGGTTCAAAGGAGATGTGAGGAAAACCTTTCCACCCAGAGGGTGGTGCGAGTCTGGAACTCACTCCCTGAAAACATGGTGGAGGCAGAGACTCTCATAACATTGAAAAAGTATTTAGATGTGCAGTTGTGATGCCAACAGCAGTGTCGACACAGGGAGAACATTCAGGACCCTGTTCACTGTGTTCATGTCAGTGGTGAGCTGTTAACGGAGCTTCTTGAAGTTGTAGCTTATAAAATTCACCAGTGATCGACTGTGGGAGAGGACAGACTGTCTTCACTGGTCATCCTGACGGTGGGAAATGATGTGTCTCATTATCGTTATTTATTAGTTCAGTGTTTACTGTTTAGATTATTTGCCACTTAGCTGCAATGTTATTCTTATGATTCTTTCGAATTTAAATAAACTTCTGAGATTAGTTTAATTTCTGAAACTTTCCCTAAATATTCCTACAAACATCAAAGTACAGATTTCTCCTGAAAGAACATAAGAACAGCAGCGGGAGGTATTTAACCCTCAAACCTGTTCTGTCTTTCAGTGAGACATTGGCTGAGCTACGATCCTACTCCAGATACTCGCCTTTCCCATTAACCTTTGCTTGACAAACATCCCTCTATCTCGGATTTGAAACTCAGTTCGATCCAGCATCAGTTGCCATCTGGGGAAGGGAGTTGCAGACTTCGACCACCCTCTTTAACTTGAAATATTTCCTCATTTCACTCCTGTGAGGTCTGGGTCTCATTTCCAGAATAATTCCCAACATTTCTTCCTTTGTCATTTACTCCTTCAGCTGTACAGGACCTTAGTACCTTTTTGTCATTTATCTTCAATCACTACCCACAGCCAGAATCTCCCTGCACCTTCCCAACTCCACCTTTATCGTAACCACGTTCTCTGGGTTCTGAACTATCAACTTCTCCACGACTGGGTCTCTTGATTTAATGGAATTATGGGACAGGCTCAAGGGACTGAATGGCCTACTCCTGTTCCTGTAGTTTCACATTGTTGTGCCTCTCTCACTGTCTTTCCAAGTGTTCTTCCTGGCGTCAGTACATCCCCTATTATTTTCTGTGTTTGGTTTTCCCCGGCACTTATTTCTGTTTCTTGCTGACCCTGTGCCTGTCAGTAAAAATCCCTGTCACAGTTCTCCAGTGATTCACCCTCAATATTGAGCACCAGCCCGTCCACTTCACTGAACCTTTACTCTATTATTCCTGTATTATTCACTCACCTTTTCTAATTAGCTTTCCAATTGCTTCCTTCCATTAATTCACACCCACTCCTGTCCAAGTCCCAAAACTTTCCCTTCAGCTTCTTGGCAGCTGAGATCAGCAATTTGCTGAACATTTTATTATTGACTCTCGTCTTCTTTCACGCTGGAAAGTCAAGGATTTTTTACTCTATTTGTGGACGGCCATCAGTTTACTGTGTGTTAACATTTGTGTTTTTTTTTTATTTCAGGAGAGTACATCTGACGGCACGTTCTCCAAACATAACTGAGCAACATTATAAAGTAACAGATTGAAGTGATTGTTTTATTTTCTGTTATTAAATATTTAATATTTACATAATTAGTGAAGAAGACTATCAGCCAATCCCAGCAGAAGGCAGTTTGTCTCTGGGAGCATTTAAAGGATGCACCCAGTATGGAGAATGGAGACGTATCAGAGACCTTCTCAAACCGGGGACCGAGATCTTTTCTTGTTCTCTTATTTAACCCAGAAACTCCTCAAGTGACCACATCTACTGAATAACAGATAAGAACGTAAATATTATTCCTACTAACTTAAAATGAGAAATAAATGAAATGGTGGCTTTTATTTATTTGATTCATGGATTTGAATGTAAATAATAATGAAAAATGTTTCAGAAAGAAGAGAGGAAAGAAACATTTTGCTCTCAGCGATTGATCAGTCAGCACAGTGAAGGTTCAGTCAATTGGTTCCTGCTCTGAGACGGTTGTCCTGTGATAATAGGCTGAGTACATTGGGCCGAAACTCTCTGGAGTTTAGGAGAATGAGAGATGATCTCACTGAAACATACAGGATTCTGGGCTGGGAATCTCGATCATTGGGAAACAGTCTCAGGATAAGGGGAAAGTCATTTAGGACTGAGATGAGGAACAGAAAAACATACAAATCAGGAGTTGGCCATTCAGCCCCTCAAACCTGTTCTGTCATTCGATAGATTGTGACTGATCTGATTGTGGACTTAACTCCACATTCCTGCCTGTGTCAGATTATCCTTTTACTCCCTTGTCTGTCTATTTCTGTCTTTAAGATATTCAATGATTCTGCTTCCACAGCTCTCTGGGGAAGAGAGTTTCAAAGCCGAGCGACCCTCTGAGAAAATGTTTCTCCTCGTCTCAGTCCTAAATGGAAGACCCCTTATTTATAAACTGTGACCCGAGTGCAAGTCGCTCCCCTGAGTGTGAACATCTTTTCACCATTCTCCTTATCATGTCCCCTCAGGATCTTATATTATTCAATAGGTTCACCTCTCAATCTTCTAATCTTCAGTGGATACAGGTCAAACCTCCACAGAATCCCGACAGTGCAGAAGGAGGCCATTTGGCCCAGTGAGTTTGCACCGAACCTCCGAAAGAGCAGCCTACCCAGGCCCACTCCCCTGCCCCATCCCTGTAACCCCACCTAACCTGCACATCATCAGATGCTGAACATGGCAAATCCACCTAACCTGCACATCTTTGAACTGTGGCGGGAAACCGGAGCACCTGGAGGAAACCCCCGCCGACACGGGGAGAACGTGCAAACTCCACACAGTCACCAAAGGCTGGAATGGATACCAGGTCCCTGGTGCTGTGAGGCAGCAGTGCTAACCACTGTGCCAAGATGCCGCCTCGATTAACCTTTCCTCCCAAGATATCCACTCACCCCCCGCAAATCACAAGCTCCCCAATTCCACGTAGCCGTCCACCACAACACACTTGTATTACTAAAGAGTAAGAAATGTGTGGAACATGAGGAAAGTTGAAAACATTTGCTAACTAATTGAAGTATATCAGACAGTAATGATTCACCTGTGGAATTTGTTTATAAAACCGACAGGAGAGAGAGTTGGAGATAAGAGATGTGGGCCAGAATTTCTCCATCAATGTGATCTCAGTGGTTGACTGATACATTTTCCCCAAAAGGAAGGATTACGGTGTTGAGTGCTCAGTGGTGGAGTTTCCCCACCGCCTGTCCTTCACCACCGCGAGGTCCTGGTGAGGCTTCTGGGATGTAATAACACATCAAACCCTCTTTTCAGAGTAGATGCTGCTTCTGTTTTATACTTTAATAATGGGGCTCGGCAGTAAAGGTGTTTGCACTGATTCATCTCAAACACGGTGATTATCCACTACCTTCCGACTGTGGAACAACATTACAGGACCCTTTGTACATCAATGTTTCCCAATCTGTCACCATTTCAATAATTATCTGCCATTCCGTTTTTCCTACTGAAGTGGAGAGATTCACACTTATCCACATTATACTGCAGCTGCCATGTATTTGCCCACTTACTCAACTTGTCCAAACCGCCTTGAAACCTCTTTTTTTTAAAATATAATTTTTATTGAAAAATTTTGAATTTATACAACAACAACGAACCACAATAAAATACCAAAAATAACAATAATATTAGCAATCATAAACATTCGCCCCACCTCCATGAACAACACAGCATATTAACAACAATGCAAATTAACACAATATTAAGTTACATAATAGAAACTACAATAAGGAACCTCCCCTCCCTGTGTTGCTGCTGCTATTGACCAAGATATGTATCTTTGAGCCAGGAAGTCCAGAAAAGGCTGCCATTGTTTATAGAACCCTTGTATTGATCCTCTCAGGGCAACTTTGACCCATTCCAGCCTGGATGCCTCTTAACATCCTCCTCACCACTCACATTCCCACCAAGTTCCGTGTTAGAACATAGAACAGCACAGAACAGGCCCTTCGGCCCTCGATGTTGTGCCGAGCAATGATCACCCTACTTAAACCCACGTAACCCGTATACCCGTAACCCAACAATCCCCCCATTAACCTTACACTACGGGCAATTTAGCATAGCCAATCCACCTAACCCGCACATCTTTGGACTGTGGGAGGAAACCGGAGCACCCGGAGGAAACCCACGCACACACGGGGAGGACGTGCAGACTCCACACAGACAGTGACCCAGCCGGGAATCGAACCTGGGACCCTGGAGCTGTGAAGCATTGATGCTAACCACCATGCTAGTAAACATGGAAATATGACATTTGGTTCCTCATTGGGCTTCCCTAAAGAAATGCAACAGAGACAACAACACCTGGGAGATTTGCTCAGAAGAGACCGACTTGGAGGAAGCTCCTGATTGATGGGAAACAATTATTTGGGGACACCCAATGCCAAGAGGAGAACTGGAAGAGGAGCCGGAGAAAGGAATACCATAGATTTAGAATCCCAGGACCGATCCCACTTCCTGGAAATAACGCAAAGTGTACGGTTGAAGATGTGGCTCCAGGATCGGGCTCTTCAGCCACTCAAGGACCCACAGAACCCATGACCAGTAACTTTTTAGGTGGACAATGATACTTGTTACCGAGTGATTGCTGAAGACGATATATGATGAAAATCTGGGTCCAAGCACTGATCCCTGTGCCACCTCACAATCACCGCCTGTCACTCCAAAAAAAGACCCATTTATTTCTGTTCTCTGTTTGCTGTCTGCTAACCCATTCTCAATTCATGTCAATGTTAACCCAAATCCCATGTCCTTTAATTTTCCACATTAACCTCTTATGCGGGACTTTATCAAAAACTTTCTGAGAAGCCAAATTTGCCCCATCCACTAGTTCTCCTTCACCTATTCTGCTGGTTACATCCTCAACAAATCCAGGAGGTTTATCAAATATTATTTCCCTTTCAGAAATCCATGTTCACCTGTGTCGAATTCCATTGATATTTTCGAAGTGTCCTGTTACATCCTTTATAATAGACTCAAGCATTTTACCTGCTACTTTCCCACAGCAGCAACTTCAGTTCCATGATTTCCTGATGAATTTCACTGCAATATTTGGGGGAATTATAGCAATAACTAATTTGATTAAATAAGTTGAGTGTCTCACACAGGAACATGAAACCCAGCACAGTGTGAGGGGGAAACAGTGTTAGCGCACGAAGAGGAACTGAATCCAACTGGGACGGCTTGAGCTCCAAGAAATGTTGACACTGGAGAGAGAGAGACAGACAGACAGAGGGAGGAGGTGGAGATGGGTGGGATCGAGATTTCATTACATTTTTCTCCAGTCTGAACTTGCTGCCGATTACAAACCCTCTGGGAAACTCGGTGTGAGATCCAGGTGCAGAAACTGAATTGTGTTCATGACAGCAGCCGCTCACATTAAAACACAAAATACTATAAATGTCAAGGAGAGATGTTAGATTACTGGGACTGAGAAGATGTTTAGAGGGATTTTTTTTTTTTGAAATAATTTTTATTGAAAAATTTTGAATTCATACAACAATAATGCACCATTGTAAAATACCAAAAATAACAATAATATTAACAATCATAAACATTCGCCCCACCTCCATGAACAACACAGCATTTTAACAACAACGCAAATTAACACAATATAAAGTTACAGAATAGACACAACAATAAGGAACACTTCCCCCTCCCCACCCCCTCCTCCCCGGGTTGCTGCTGCTAGTGACCAAGATACCTATCTTTGAGCCAGTAAGTCCAGAAAAGGCTGCCATCGTTTATAGAACCCTTGTATTGATCCTCTCAGGGCAAATTTGACCCTTTCCAATTTTATAAATCCCGCCATGTCACTGATCCAGGTCTCCACACTTGGGGGCCTTGCATCCTTCCACTGTAGCAGAATCCTTCGTCGGGCTACTAGGGACGCAAAGGCCAGGACACCGGCCTCTTTCGCCTCCTGCACTCCCGGCTCTACCGCAACTCCAAAAATCACGAGTCCCCACCCTGGTTTGACCCTGGATCCAACCACCCTCGACACCGTCCCCGCCACCCCCTTCCAGAATTCTTCCAGTGCTGGGCATGCCCAGAACATATGGGTGTGGTTCACTGGACTCCCCGAACATCTGGTGCACCTGTCCTCACCCCCAAAGAACCTACTCATCCTAGTCCCGGACATGTGGGCCCGGTGCAGCACCTTAAATTGGATGAGACTAAGCCTCGCACATGAGGAGGAAGAGTTGACTCTCTCCAAGGCATCCGCCCAAGTCACGTCCTCTATCTGCTCCCCGAGTTCCTCCTCCCATTTAGCCTTCAGCTCCTCCACTGACGACTCCTCCACCTCCTGCATTACCTTATAGATGTCAGACACCTTCTCCTCTCCGACCCACACCCCTGAAAGCACTCTGTCCATCGTCCCCCACGAGGGCAGCAGGGGGAATCCCTCTACCTGTCGCCTAGCAAACGCCTTTACCTGCAAGTATCTGAACATGTTCCCTTGGGGAAGGCCAAATTTATCTTCCAGTTCCCCCAGGCCCGCAAACCTCCCGCCAATAAACAGGTCCCTCAATTTGCTGATGCCCGCCCTTTGCCACCCCCTAAATCCCCCATCCTTGTTCCCCGGGATGAACCGATGGTTGCCACCCAGTGGAGCCTCCATCGAGCCCCCTGTTTCCCCCCCGATGCCGTCTCCACTGTCCCCAGATTCTTAGGGTCGCCGCCACCACCGGGCTCGTGGTAAACCTCTTAGGGGAGAGCAGCAACGGCGCTGTTACCATGGCACCCAGGCTCGTACCTCTACATGACGCCATCTCCATTCTTTTCCATGCCACCCCTCCCCCCTCCATCACCCATTTACGCACCATTGACACATTGGCTGGCCAATAGTACCCCAGAAGGTTGGGCAGCGCAGCCCGCCTCTATCCCTCCCTCGCTCCAGGAACACCCTCTTCACTCTCGGAGTCCCACGTGCCCACACAAAGCTCAAAATACTGCTAGTCACTCTCCTAAAGAAGGCCCTGGGGATAAGATGGGCAGGCACTGAAAGAGGAACAAGAACCTTGGAAGCACCGTCATTTTGACGGACTGTACCCTCCCCGCCAACATAATGGCAGCATGTCCCACCTCTTGAACTCCTCCTCCATCTGATCTACAAGTCTGGTGAAATTATGTTTGTGAAGTGTCCCCCAGTCCCTGGCCACCTGCACCCCCAGGTACCTAAAGCTCTCCCCTGCCCGCCTAAGCGGGAGCCTACCAATTCCTTCCTCCTGGTCTCCAGGTGTGCACCACAAACATCTCCCTCTTGCCTAAATTTAATTTATAACCTGAAAAGGTCCCAAACTCAGCTAGCAACTCCGTCACCCCCGGCATCCCTCCCACCGGGTCCGCCACATATAGTAACAGGTCATCGGCATACAACGACACCCTATGTTCCTCCCCACCTCGCACCAAGCCTCTCCACCTCTCTGAATCCCTCAACGCCATCACCAGCGACTCGATTGCCAGTGCAAACAACAAGGGGGACCGGGGGCAACCATGCCTGGTCCCTCGGTAAAGCCGGAAGTATACCGACCTCCTCCCATTCGTGGCCACGCATGCCATCGGGGCCTCATATAGCAGCCTTACCCATCTAATGAACCCTTCACCAAATCCAAACCTCCCCAACACCTCCCATAGGTACCCCCACTCCACTCTATCGAAGGCCTTCTCCGCATCCAGCGCCGCCACTATCTCTGCCTCCCCCTCAATTGCCGGCATCATGATGACATTCAACAATCTCCGCACATTCGTGTTCAGCTGCCTTCCCTTCACAAAACCTGTATGGTCCTCGTGCACAACCCCTGGCACACAGTCCTCTATCCTGGTGGCCAGGATTTTTGCCAGCACCTTAGCATCCACGTTGAGAAGAGATATGGGCCTGTATGAACCACACTGCTGGGATCCTTGTCCCTCTTTAAAATTAACGAGATCAGCGCCCGCGACATCGTCGGGGGCAAAGTCTCCCCTTCCCATGCTTCATTGAGGGTCCACACCAGCAAGGGGCCCACTAGGTCCACAAACTTTTTATAAAATTCCACCGGGAACCCATCCGGCCCCGGAGCCTTCCCTGACTGCATCTGCCCGATCCCCTTAACTAGCTCCTCCAGCTCAATCGGCGCACCCAACCCCTCCACCTTCTCCTCCTGCACATTCGGGAAAGAAAGCCCGTCAAGGAACCTCTCCATTCCCCTCCTCTCCCCCGTTGGCTCCGACCGGTACAGTTCCCCGTAAAAGTCCTTGAAGACCTCAATCACCTCTACCCCCTTCCGCACCACATTCCCACTCTTGTCTCTCACTCCAGCAATCTCCTTAGCCGCATCCCGCTTGCGGAGCTGATGAGCCAGCATCCTACTCGCCTTTTCACCATGTTCGTACACTGTCCCTTGTGCCTTCCTCCACTGTGCCTCCGCCTTTCTAGTGGTCAGCAAATCAAATTTAGCCTGCAGGCTGCGCCTCTCCCCCAACAGTCCCTCCTCTGGTGCCTCTGTTTACCTCCTGTCTACCTCCAGCATCTTTCCCACCAGTCTATCCCTCTCACTCCTCTCCCTGTGTGCCCGGATGGATATCAGCTCCCCACGAATCACTGCCTTCAGGGCTTCCCAGACCATCCCCACCTGAACCTCCCCCGTTTCATTCACCTCGAGGTACCCCTCAATACTTGCCCGGACCCTCCTACACACCTCCCCCTCCGCCAACAACCCCACATCCAACCGCCACAACGGGCGCTGGTCCCGCACCCCTCCCATCTCCAAGTCTATCCAATGCGGAGCGTGGTCGGAGATTGCAATGGCCGAATACTCGGCCTCCTCCACTCTTGGAATCAGTCCCCTACTCACCACGAAGAAGTCTATCCGAGAGTAGACCCTATGTACGTGGGAGAAGAAAGAGTACTCGCGTGCCCTCGGCCTCACAAACCTCCATGGATCCACCCCACCCATCTGGTCCATAAACCCTCTCAGTACCTTGGCCGCCGCCGGCTTCCTACCGTCCTAGAGCTGGACCGATCCAGTGAAGGATCCAACACCGTATTAAAGTCCCCTCCCCCCATGATCAGACCTCCCACCTCCAGATCCGGGACCCGTCCCAACATACGCCTCATAAAGCCCGCATCGTCCCAATTTGGGGCATACACACTAGCAAGTACCACCTTCTCTCCTTGTAGCCTGCCCCTAACCATAACATACCTAACCCCCTTATCCGCCACCACCTCCGATGCCTCAAACAACACATTTTTCCCCACCAGAATCGCCACTCCCCGGTTCTTCACATCCAACCCAGAGTGGAAAACCTGCCCCACCCATCCCTTCCTCAGACGGACCTTGTCCGCCATCTTCAGGTGGGTCTCCTGAAGCATTGCCGCATCTGCCTTTAGCCCCTTCAGATGAGCCAGTACCCTCGACCGCTTCACCGGCCCATTCAACCCCCTCACATTCCAGGTGACCAACCGGATCAGAGAGCGTCCCGCCCCCCCTCCCCCGTAGACTAGCCAAAGCCCGTCGACTGCCCGCCCCAGGCCAGCACCCCCTGCCCGACCCAGTCCCCACAGCGACAGCACCTCACCTCTGTCCCCCCCCAGCCCCCACCAGCTCCTTCCTGACCCTACCAGCAGCAACCCGGTATTCCCCTTCCCCCCAGGCTAGTAACCCTCCCAGCCGCGAACCGTCCTCCATTGTACTTCCGTGGGTCAGCTAACTTCTGCTGACCCCGGAAATCCCGCCAATAACCCGACCCCTCCAAAAGTGGGATCATCCCCCAATCTATCCCTACTCCAGGCACCGCTCCATGCGCGGGGAAGAACCAGTTAAGGCCCCGCCTCCCCCGTCACCGTCTCCGCCCCCCCCAGCCCCGCAGCGCAGGAAACCAGAGGAAAGCCCGCGCTTTTGCACTGCCCCACCACACCCTTCTGACGCAGCTCCCAAATACCAGCCCCACTCCATACCCCCAACCAGACATAGAATACAACAAACCCCCCGACCCTCCCCACAAGATACAAAACTCAAACAATGCCACACAGCAAAAAAAATAACAGAATAACACCCCCATAAATAACCATATCAAAATTTAAAAGTACAAAAAAAAGAGAACACAGCAACAGCAGAATCCAGCACTAAAATATTACAACCGACCCCGCAATCCCCAACCCCTAGTTCAAGTCCAGTTTTTCCGTCCGCACGAAGGCCCACGCCTCCTCCGGGGAATCAAAATAATAATGCCGGTCCGAATAAATTACCCACAGGGGCGGGCTGCAACATTCCGAACTT
This sequence comes from Scyliorhinus canicula, assembly GCF_902713615.1. Taxonomy (NCBI): domain Eukaryota; kingdom Metazoa; phylum Chordata; class Chondrichthyes; order Carcharhiniformes; family Scyliorhinidae; genus Scyliorhinus; species Scyliorhinus canicula. The sequence goes on along the minus strand of NC_052158.1, from coordinate 11,717,464 downwards.
TATCTTTTTCCTGTAAAACACCTGTTTCATCCGATTAAATCCGGTCCGCCGCTTAGCCACCTCCGCACTCCAATCCTGATAGATCCGTACTACCCCATTCTCCCACTTGCTGCTCTTCACCTTCTTGCCCCAATGCAGCACACACTCCTGATCACTGAACCGGTGGAACCTCACCAGCACCGCACGCGGGGGTTCATTCTCCTTACGCCTCCTGGCCAGTACTCTGCGTGCTCCCTCCAGCTCCAAGGGCAGATGGAAAGACCCGGCCCCCACTAGCGAGTTCAGCATCGTAGCCACGTAGGTTGTCAGGTCCGACACCTCCGCAAGGCCCAAGATCCGCAGGTTTTTCTGCCTCATGCGGTGATCAAGCTCCTCGAAGCATTCCTGCCACTTCTTGTGGAGTGCCTCGTGCCCCTCCACCTTACTCACGAGGACCACGGCCTCCTCCTCTCGTTCAGTGGCCTGCGTCTGCAACTCCTTGATGGCAGCACCCTGGGTCGTCTGAATCTCCGACAGCCTTCTGTTCGTTTCCTGCAGAGAGCTCTGTACCTCAGCCTTGAAGTCTGTAAAGCAGCGCAGGAGAGCAGCTTGTTGCTCCTGGGCCCACAGCCTCCATTCCTCTGGAGCTCCGCTGGCCGCCATCTTGGATTCCTACCCCCGTTTTTTCTGGGGAGCTGCTGCCAATTTTTCCCCCTTTCCACTCCGTGTTCGAGTCATGGACTGCGGGGAAAGTCGTTCAGCACACCTTCCCCCACCGGGAGACGTCGAAAAATTTCCGTTTTGGGCTCTGAAAAGAACTGAAAAGTCCGTTTAAAACGGGAGCTCCCAAATGTGTGGCTTCCTACGTCATCGCCACCACCGGAAGTCCTGTTTAGAGGGACTTTTTTTTTATAAATTTAGATTAGCCAATTATTTTTTCCAATTAAGGGGCAATTTAGTGTGGCCAATCCACCTACTCTGCACATTTTTGGGTTGTGGGGGCGAAACCCACGCAGACACGGGGAGAACGTGCAAACTCCACACGGACAGTGACCCAGAGCCGGGATCGAACCTGGGACCTCAGCGCCGTGAGGCGGTTGTGCTAACCACTAGGCCACCGTGCTGCCCTCTGTTTCGAGGGATTTAACCTATAACCTTCAATCTTATTTATGAGTCAGAAACATTTGCATTTATGTAGCATCTTACACCACTCTCTGACGTCCCAAAGTGCACGAAGGACCAGGTCTGATGTGTAGTCACAGGTTAGACTTTGGGAAATCAGCCATGATCTGATTGAATGGCGGGGCAGGCTCAAAGGTCTGAATTGCCGACTTATTCTCCTAATTCCTGTGTTCTTATGTTCTGATGAAATATTCTATGTCGCACAGACAAAATCTTTAGAGGGGAGGGAAATGTGAGATTCGGTTTTATCTGCTGGGAAGCAAAGAACAAAGTTTCTTTCACCGCTCCTGGGGTCGCTGAGCTGATTTGAGATCAGCGAGATCCCTCCAATTCCGGTTATGTGCTGAAGTGTGTGGAGTGGGATCGATCCCACTCTCTTCTCACTCAGCGATAAGGGCGCTGAGTGAATTAATGTTTCAGGTTTCAGAAAAAGGTCATCTCCACTTTTAGTGAAAGAAAAATGTGGAACTCTCTCCACCCGCAGATGCTGGGACAATTGGATCTTCCCAGAGTATCACGGGTTATGGAGCTAATGTGGGTAAATGGAGTTGGGACAAACTCAACTATGATCTACTCTAAAGGTGGAAAAGAATCGAGGGGCTGAATGGCCCACTCCTGTTCCTATCTTCCTCTGACCAACTCAGTCCGTCGGGAGAGATATTAAACCTCAGGTGGGTGTTTCAGATCCCACGGTAAAGAGGAGCAGGGGAGTTCTCCCGATGTCTTGGACAACATTCCTCTCTCAACCAGCATCACCAGGGGTTCACTTCTTTTGTATCTGTTTATCGCTCTGTGGGATCTTGCTGTGTATAAAGGTGCTCCTGCATTTTCCTATAGGCGGCTCCTGTACTTGTGAGTAATTCATTGCGGATGCAGTAAGTTTCTGGGATGTGTTGAGACTCGTCATGTGTCAACTCAAGTCATTTTTTGTTACAAAGAGCACGGCTGCCACCTGCTGACAGAATGTCGGTGCTGCAGGAAAGAATTCGCCATTAAAAACAGCCCGAGAAATGGGGAGTGTCTTTGAAGGTTCACAGACACGATGGGCCGAATGGTCTCTTTCCATTGTGACATCATATTGTGATTGTCGCGTCACTGAGATTCGGATCGGATCAAATCCACATTTTCAAAGTTGATTTCAGCTGAAAATTGTTCCCTGAGAAGAGAATGAATAGATTCAGCATCTGTTCCCCGGAGTTCAAATAAAACACTTCAACTTATCACGGGGTTTGACCCAGGGTAGACGCTGGAAGGATGGATCCTCTGGCTGGACTTTCCAGAAAAGGGACTTTAGCAGCTTGATGGTAATGTTCCTGGAGAAATAATCCAGACTCTAACCAATGGAGAGTTTCCCCCTGATTGCCATTGAGTTGGGTTTTGCTGGGGCTCCTTGATGCCGCACTGGGTGAAATGCTGCCTTGATGTTTAGGGCAGTCACTCTCACTCCACCTCTGGAATTCAGCTCTTTGCTCCGGCTCGGGCAGATGTTCCGTTTGGCTTCCTCCAGGAGCACCGGGCTCCAGACCTCATTGCATCCTTGGTGCAAACTCTCAGGAGGCCATGGAATGGAGTCAAACTGGACATCCCATTAGGAACTGTTGGCCTCGTACGGAAGGAGGAGTTTAATGAGCGCCCAGGATGCGGCTGAGGGGGGAAAGCGGCCGCTCGGGAGGAAAAGCTCCGGCCACGCGCTGACCTCCAAGCCCAAGGTCAGAGCGCGAGGAGCCCGAGTCAGAGAGAGAGCGGGAAGAAGCGCGGCACTGATTGGAGGATCAGGAAGTGTCACGGGGGGGGACTGTACTCAGCATAGCATCATGTGGTGGGAAGCACGCGAGTGGGGGAGGGGAGCGCGGGAAAGGCCTCGGAGCCCCCGGGCTTCAGAAAGTGACAATGTCCCAAATTCAGCTGATTCAAGTTTCTCGCCACATTCTGTCATCCTGAGTCCCACTGATTCACCAGCTCCATTCAAACATTACACACACTGATAAACACCCACACTGCAACATTACATTGTGCTCTTCATCTTCTTATTCCTCTGTTCACGTCATTCCTGCCCAAAACACACAGGAAACATCTCCAAATTATCACCAAGTTTATTGTCAGACGGGATTTCCGGGGCCTAAGCAGCGGTTTTTTAAATCCAGTCCTGAGGCTACCCAACAGCTAATAAAAAAACACTGAACATTTGAGAGTTACTGAAGGAAATATATTTCAGGGGTGCAAAAACCTGATCCAGATGATGGGAAAATGAGCATCTTAACGTGTGAGACAGAAGCCGCGGGAAAGTCAGACACCGAGAATGGGGGGAAGCGGGAACTGGTGTGAAAGAGAGGAAGAGGGGGGAGGGAGGGAGTAGGACTGGACCAAGGAATGTTCTATATAGAACAGTACAGCACATGTTGTACAACAATAACTAGAATCCACCCAGGTCCCCATAGCAGTGCCTTTTGTTTGGATGAAGTGTGTTGAGATGCAGGAGAAGCTGCTCAAAGTAAGAAGTTGAGACAGGGGGAGGAGGCTGCTGCTGGATGTAGTTCTGTTCAAGGACCTGAGGGGTTAAACCTGGTCCCTTTTCATTTTCTCACGGGTTTTGCTGGCTGGGCAGCATTTTTATTCCCCACCTCCAATCGCTCTGTTGGCACAATTGTTTTCTGTAGCTCAAATCAAAGCCAGGTAAATAGTGAAGAATCTATCAAACCTTGTGCATTGATGGAGAATCTTAATTGGCAAATCATTTCGGAATGATTGTGAATTTCAGTGTGGGACTTTCCAGCGAATCTTTCCGAATGATGGTCACAGAATTGGATCAACTTAATTTTGAAAATCCGATGCATTCTCCAATTATTTGTTTTCTGACATTACTGAGATTAAATCGTTCTTTTGGGGCAAAAAAACGCGCAGAGGGCAATCAGATTGCTTTGGGAGCGCAATTCAGAACCGGTTGAATACAAGGCCGCGTGATTCATGTCGCCATGGAGACAGACTTTGGGAGAGGGAGATTCCATAGGAACCCATTCTGGGAATAGGGTTGCCTGGATTTGTTAAATATCGCTGAATCTCATAGACAATGGAGTCTGTCGGGATCTGAGTGATAGGAGCAGTTAGAGGTTAAAGTCTATCTGGTTAAACACACAGGAATGTGGCTGGGAGTTCGCACCCGGATTGAAAAGGCCGAATTCACGAAGATTAGCCGAGCCTGTGCGAGAGAGAGAATCTCCGGGAAAGATGCTCACCGTGAAATACAGTTCTGGGGTGAAACGGGACAAAAATGGGAAAGGAAAATAATTGAAGTAAACCCTGAGGAGCCAATGATCATTTGCGCATAGCTCCAGGAGAATTCAATGTATACATAAAGGACAGTGTAAAGTACAGTTGGGAAATTGGATATTCAGTTGTGTTCAAATTAAGAGGTAAAGCTATTTTCGAATTTAAAATGCCCAAAATAGTGTCTACTCAAAGTTAAAAAAGGTAGAGAGGATATAGACCAGTGTGTTTTAGTCAATACAATTAAAATTCTCTGATACCATCTCCTGATCACTCGGTGAAGTTATTCAGGCGAGTCAGCAGCGCAATAACATTGAAACTGAAAGCAGTTTGAAACAGGAAGTGCTGAGTGTGAACATGGCTTCCAGACGGCAGGTCCAGAGTTTGACCGAGGAGACAAATTGCTCCATTTGTCTTGATTTCTTCACTGATCCGGTAACACTGGATTGTGGACACAACTTTTGCCGCTCCTGCATCACCCAGTATTGGGGAAATAATGAGATAAACTCCTGCCCGGAATGTAGAGCGGTGATTCCGGGAAGAAACCTCAGCATAAATTGGGCCTTAGCGAATCTGACCGAGAAAACTCGAAAATTGAAATTGAATCGGAAAGAGTTTCACTGTGAGGAACATCAGGAAGAACTGAAGCTGCTTTGTGAAACTGACAAGAAATTGATCTGTTTGATTTGTAGAGATTCGCGCGAACACAGAGAGCACCGCTTCCTGCCGATTAAAGAAGCTGTCAAAAAACACAAGGTAAAGGCGAACAAATTCCTCAAACTGATAATTTCTTCCCATGTTCAAGGACTAACACTTTCATTCTGTGATTTTCTCTCCCAATCCCAGAATCAGCTGAAATCTTCCTTAGATTCTCTCACAGCGAAAAAGTCGGTGGTTCTAGAAACGGAACTGAAACAGAAAGGGAAGATTTCTGAAGTTAGGGTAAGGTCTCCCTGTGCTGATTTTCTGGGATCTCGGTTAGTTTTGTTCCCTTTATCGCGGGACATTAATCATGTTTCACATTTCATTTGGTAGGGACAGTCGAGAAGTCTGCAGACCTACATCACATCCGAGTTCAGTAAAATGCACCAGATTCTCACTGAGAAAGAGCAGCGTTTACTCAGAGATCTCAGGGGAGAAGAGGAGAGGATTCTAGAACCACTGGAGAAAAACCTTCGAGAGATTCAGAAGAATTTAAATTCTATTGAGGAGAAACTCTCAAAGTTGCAGAAACAGTTGGAGCA